>NC_047124.1:27595000-27910834 GCF_902500255.1 Thalassophryne amazonica
AAGAAGAAAGAAGGAAAAAGAAGAGAGAAGGAAGAGAAAAGAAAGAAGAGAAAAAGGAAAGAAAAGAAAAGAAAGAAGAAAAAGAAGGAAGACAAAAAAGAAGAGAAAAGAAGAGAAAAAAGAAGGAGAAGAAGAAGGAAGAGAAGAGAAGAAAGAAGAAGGAAAAGAAAAGAAGAAGAAAAAAGAAGAAGGAAGAGAAAAGAAGAATCAGCCTTGGGCATAATAATGTATTAAAAATTAATAATGCATGTCATAATATAATATAAAAGCTTGTTGCAAGTGGTTAGTGCATTTGGTTTCAGTACAGAAGGTTCCCGGTTCAAACCCCACACCTGACACATTTCTCCATGTAATGTGGAGTTGTGTCAGAAAGGGCATCCGACGTAAAACTTGTGCCAAATCAACATCCAGACCAACCTTGAATCTGCTGCGGTGACCCCTGACCCCGAGAGAAAACAAAAGCTCCAAAAGAAAAGAAAAACAACCAAGAAAAACAAATATGGACAAATTCATCCATAATAACCTCAGCTCCTCTCACTGTATTATTGTGCCTTTTTGCCGTTTTTAAAAAGGCACATTTAAATCCCCCATATATTAATAATTTCACAAAACGTTCCAACTTAAACTTTTGTCAGACAAGTTGGAAATGCAACAGTGGCCATTCAGTTCCCTTAGACATATAAAAAATAAAGGTGGGTCCGGATGCCTACACCCTTTTGGGTACATGGGTACGTTGTTAAATTGTTTCTTTAAGAGTTTTCCATTATTTTCACTCTGTGTGCCAAATAAATTCATTTATTCATTCATTCATTCATAAAATACTGCTGCAGAGATAAATGCATCTGGGAGAGACACAACTCTACTAAATGTGTGTACAATGCAAATAAAAAAAACTATGCTTTAACTCAGGGGTGCTCACGTTCGGTCCTCGAGAGCTACCTTCCTGACACTCTTAGTTGTCTCCCTGCTCCAACACACCTGAATCTAATGAAAGGCTCATTAAAAGTATGCTAACGAGTCTTTCATTGGATTCAGGTGTATTGGAACAGGGAGACAACTAAGAGTATCAGGAAGGTAGCTCTCGAGGACCGAACTTGAGCACCCCTGCTTTAACTCGTTCAAGCAGAATTTGTAATCAAGTGTTGCTTATTAGCAGCATGTTAACACTAGAGGGAGATGTTGTATAAAACATATGCATAAAGTGACACAAAATTAAAACAGCTGTGTGACTTTAGGGGAGAGTGAAAAGGAGATACACAGTGCATTCCTGAAGCTTCTTAAAAAGCTGAGTGACGAGCCAAGAGTAGATGCTGCCAAGGGCCTCGCCTCAATGACACGGTTTGAACCCCACACAGTCACATCTGGCTGTGCGCGAAAACCTCGCACGCCCAACAGAATGCATCCCTCTTTGTTTTTATCTCTCACACGCACCTCTCTGAGCTGCAGCATCTCCTTGTCTTTTTGTTCCAGAAGTCCTTCCAGTTGGTGGACGGTCATTTCTGTGTCGGCCAACCGCCTCGTCCGCTCGTGATCCTCCTCGGCCGCTCGTGATGACAGCCCTTTACTCTGCAACATTTCCAGTAGCTTCTTAATAGATTCATCCCTGTTCACAAAGAACACAATCACACTTTGAATTCTGAAGACATAAAAACAAACAAAAAAAACCCCATTAAATTTAAGTTGCGCGCTGTCTGTACCTGGCAGTTAGCGTGTGTTTCTGCGTGTCTATCCTCAGCTCCATTTCTTCCACAGTCTTCCTCAGCAGGAAGAGCTCTTTGACTTGACGCTCGTACTCTCCGTGGAGACGCAGGAAGTTCTCCTCCGTCATCTCCTGAGGGGAGAGGGTCTGGTTTCCAAGGTGAGCTGAGTCTGAGTAATCGGACTGGAACAGCTGGTTGAGATCGCGTTGGATTCTAAGCTCATCTTGCAAAGCCTGGATGGTGCACTGAAGATGCTGGTGGAGACACACAAGAAACTCAGGTAAGATTCGTAAACCTGGAAGTGGCTTAGTAACAAGAAACAGCTAAATCTCCATGTATTCTTTAGGTCAAAATGAGCAAAACCTTCATCAGTTCATCCATATTTTCCATCACTCATCCAGTTCCAGGTCATGTCAGCATTAAGCCAGGTTTGGTAGTCTAGATGTCACTCTCCCTAGCAACATCCTCCACCTCTTCCAAGTTGGTATCCCCTGGTTTTTGGATATAACTGGAATCACTGCATCATATTGTGGGTCTCTCTAGGGGCCAAACTCCCTATCGCACATAGGTAAAATCGACCCACAATGCATTGAGTTGTCAACATCCCGTGTTTTTTTTTTTCCTTTTCTTTCTAGTCAACAGACGTTATGGTCACTCTCACATACTGAATCACATCCTGCAGCAGCTGTTTCATTTCTACGTGTGTACAATAAAGACACGCAAGTTTAGCTGATTTTAGAAGAATGTGACCGCAAAACCTTGGAGACGAAGCCACGTCTGGTGACTACAGTGAACAGCTCTCAATGCCAATCTCACTGGAATAGCTAACGGCACTGCTAAATGCAACGCTATGCTCACCTGCTTACTGACTGTAGTTGGGCAAATGAAAGGATCAAGAAACAACTGTGATGATGACTATCAGATGTTTATTGACCGTCACATGGACTTCACAGAACTTTGCAGCATCAAAGCATGCACATACCTGTGAAGTCCAAAGCGGCGTTAAACAGCAGGATGATATTCTACGTGGCTGCTGTACCATTTCAGGACAAGTAAAATCAGCAGGATGCAGTTGTGTTACAAGGTATGCGTTTATTATTTATTGCTTAGTTTGTCCAGTCTGGTTTACTTGTTGGATGTATTTTTAAACACTCATGTTATCAACACTGTGCCAGCTGGATGCCTGACTCTTCACACTGAGATGATCTAGCTGACATGACACCTGGTAAGGAGGTGTTTTCTCCTCTATGAAATCCAGACGATTTACACAGTGCGGCTCAAATGGCCAGCGGGCGCATGGGAATCTTGTTTCAAGCCACCCGTGATTGAGTCCAGCAAATCAAAAATGACTGGACAGATGTGTGGCTGGATAGGAAGAGTCCAATTGTGCATTTTCTAGGGCTGCCTAGGAAGGTAGGTCAGACAGTTGTCTCTTTTGTCTATTATCTTTGCCTTCTTGGAGCGCTTGTGTCAGGCAGAGACTGCTGCTGATGCTGGAGTGTAAAGGCCTAAGACAAACGTCACGCTGTATTGGGTTAGAAGCAAACAGTACACTTAACTGTAGTGTGTGATGAATAAAGACTGTTAATGTAAAACCAGTGAGTTGTGTTAAACTGTATTCAGAGAACAATGACAACTACAGAGCCACGATCAAGCTCACAGAACGTGTCCACTCACTGTGTCACACTCGTTGCTGGCATGTATTATAAAGTCAATGGTAAGAAATCTTTTTAAAAGGATCAAACTGTACATGTAATTGACAAACATGATGTATTTTTTTTTCTTTTAATTTGTTTGTGAAGGGGCATTTCCATGCTGAAAGGGAAAATTAGGCAAGATGCATTTTACAATGTTTCCTTTGCATTTTCAGTCTTCTACAACCCCTGGCAAAAATTATGGAATCACCGGCCTCGGAGGATGTTCATTCAGTTGTTTAATTTTGTAGAAAAAAAGCAGATTACAGACATGACACAAAACTAAAGTCATTTCAAATGGCAACTTTCTGGCTTTAAGAAACACTATAAGAAATCAAGAAAAAAAGATTGTGGCAGTCAGTAACGGTTACTTTTTTAGACCAAGCAGAGGAAAAAAATATGGAATCACTCAATTCTGAGGAAAACATTATGGAATCACCCTGTAAATTTTCATCCCCAAAACTAACACCTGCATCATATCAGATCTGCTCGTTAGTCTGCATCTAAAAAGGAGTGATCACACCTTGGAGAGCTGTTGCACCAAGTGGACTGACATGAATCATGGCTCCAACACGAGAGATGTCAATTGAAACAAAGGAGAGGATTATCAAACTCTTAAAAGAGAGTAAATCATCACGCAATGTTGCAAAAGATGTTGGTTGTTCACAGTCAGCTGTGTCTAAACTCTGGACCAAATACAAACAACATGGGAAGGTTGTTAAAGGCAAACATACTGGTAGACCAAGGAAGACATCAAAGCGTCAAGACAGAAAACTTAAAGCAATATGTCTCAAAAATCGAAAAATGTACAACAAAACAAATGAGGAACGAATGGGAGGAAACTGGAGTCAACGTCTGTGACCGAACTGTAAGAAACCACCTAAAGGAAATGGGACTTACATACAGAAAAGCTAAACGAAAGGCATCATTAACACCTAAACAGAAAAAAACAAGGTTACAATGGGTTAAGGAAAAGCAATTGTGGACTGTGGATGACTGGATGAAAGTCATATTCAGTGATGAATCTCGAATCTGCATTGGGCAAGGTGATGATGCTGGAACTTTTGTTTGGTGCCTTTCCAATGAGATTTATAAAGATGACTGCCTGAAGAGAACATGTAAATTTCCACAGTCATTGATGATATGGGGCTGCATGTCAGGTAAAGGCACTGGGGAGATGGCTGTCATTACATCATCAATAAATGCACAAGCTTATGTTGATATTTTGGACAATTGAAAGGATGTTTGGGCATGATGAAATCATTTTTCAAGATGATAATGCATCTTGCCATAGAGCAAAAACTGCAAAAACATTCCTTGCAAAAAGACACATAGGGTCAATGTCATGGCATAGGGTCAATGTCAATGAGCAGATCTGATTTGATGCAGGTGTTAATTTGGGGGATGAAAATTTACAGGGTGATTCCATAATTTTTTCCTCAGAATTGAGTGATTCCATATTTTTTTCCTCTGCTTGGTCTAAAAAAGTAACCGTTACTGACTGCCACAATCTTTTTTTCTTGATTTCTTATAGTGTTTCTTAAAGCCAGAAAGTTGCCATTTGAAATGACTTTAGTTTTGTGTCATGTCTGTGATCTGCTTTTTTTCTACAAAATTAAACAACTGAATGAACATCCTCTGAGGCCGGTGATTCCATAATTTTTGCCAGGGGTTGTAGATATAGAAAACAAAGTACTTTTGGTGTAACATCAGTCACGCTGTAATTAGAAGTAATTAAAAGACTAATTAAAGATTTATCTTACTTTTTGTTTATGTCATTTTACACTTTGTGTCAACTGGCAAATGCATGCAAGACATGGTGTCTAAAAATGCATATATGTGGGAGGTACACAAAAAAAAAAAAAAAAAACTTGAAAAGTGACCAAAAACAATACCGCGAGTCACATGGAAATATCCGAGGGTATAATAATGGCTGATTTATCTAGTGTATATCACAGCAGACACTAAAGCCCCTTTCCCACATGAAAAACCATCCAGCTGGTAATAATTTTCATATTTCCATCTCCATGCTGAGTTTTTTGTTTTTTTTTGCCTAGGATTCTCTGTATTATGTTTATGTATTATGTGCAGATATGTTGTAGGTACGGATCGTGAAATCATGTGAGGTATTAAGTGAGACAGGGAATGGCAGATGTTCGGATGCAAACCTTGCGTGCAAAAACCTAAAACAATCACGACAATTACCATAGATGCGAACCAAAATGTGATGTGATCTGAACAGGACAAATTAATATGGTTTTGTCTTGCTGCTTGGTCATTTTCCTGTTTACTTAATGCTGGAAACGTGTTGGCACGATGTGCTTCCTGCATTGCTTGGTCTTACAGCAAAACAACAACAATCTTTTAGTCTACTAAACTTAGTCAACTAAGGTTCGTCACCCAACATTCTAATCTAATCTCCGTTTCACATCGATGGCTAAACTTGTAGATTAGCCGTCTAAGGTTAGTCAAGAATTTTCACAGGCATAAGCGGCCTCGCTAGTGCCATTGTCAAGAAATGGCTCCAGTGCACGACAGTTTTGTTTACTTCCAGGTTGGTCGTCTGCTACAAACATGGCCAAGTACGCCGCACCACAAAATAAGCCGTCCCAGTCTCGGCATCCGTAAACATCGCCAATGGATTATTCCAGTCCTGGAACACCCGCTCCTGCCACAAGTTTCTCCTTCCTTTCTGCTCCATCATTTGGTGGTACATGATAGCCAAGACACTGAAGTTTGTCGACTAAAATAAAATTAGCCACTTCTGTACCAGGCTAAAAACTTTAGTCGGGTAATGCAAAACTTTAGCCAACTAATCCCTTTGTGCAAAGACAACATAAAAAAAAAAGTCAACTAAATGGGATTAGACTGCTTCATGAAACCGGGCCTAAGATGGTTCTACTCAAAAAGTAAACAGGAGAGGCTGATTGTGTTTTTTGTTTTTTTTTGTCGGTAAATGAGAAATGACAAATTAATTTTGATTTCTATTCAGTTATGACAGTATGTGTTACGTTAAACACAACACATACTATCCAGTTTTCACATAAAACTCTAAGACGTAGTGCTGCCGCAACAAATATAAATACATCAATGCTAAAAAAACATCAACAATATTTGTAGTTTATGCAAAAAACGTTTATGACAAATTTACCTTTTTGCTTTCCAATACACTTCAAATAAATTTTATTCCTCAATGCCACAACATGACTGCTGCGCGAGCGTGGCTAAGGTGACTAGAGTCGTTTTTGGCTCCAGTCATCGGACGGCTCGGCTCCACCTTAAAAATACATAAATAAATAATTCACAACAGCTAGCGAAGTAAACAAAGGTTCCTAAAGGCATTAAATGTATGGGATTATTTCAAATTAGCTTTCACTGGCATAATGGCACAGCAGCACCAGCACTACGCACGAACACCCCAAGAGGAAACACACAGGTGCAATTCTGGACGATGAACTGTACACAAAAGGAGGGGAAAGTACTGTAAGTAATGTCTATTAATATTAAATTTGGTTGTTTCAAAAGCTAATGCATTATCAGCTTACTTTACAAAATGATACAGTAACGTTTTTGGTCTTCCTGCAGCACCTCTACAGGAGGACACATTGAAAAAGAACTATATTGTTTTAAAGCTGCACCTTCTCCTTAAAAAAATAAGTATATAAATCTCATGTCTGCGAGTTTCCTCTTATTAAGTGGAAAGACTGAAAAAATACATTAGTTGCATTTAGTTAAGGAGCCAAATAATGGCGATGATTGATGCTAGCAACTGAAACCACTGTTCTGGAGTAAAATTACGCATTCAAATTAATCGACTAAAAGGCAAAATAGCCGATAGATTAATTGACAGAAAAATAGTTGTTAGCAAAAGTCTAAATAAGATCCATCCATCCATCCATCCATCCATTTTCTTCCGCTTTATCCGGAGTCGGGTCGCGGGGGCAGCAGCTCAAGCAAAGCCGCCCAGACCTCCCGATCCACACACACCTCCCGCAGCTCCTCCGGGGGAACCCCAAGGCGTTCCCAAGCCAGCCGAGAAATGTAGTCCCTCCAGCGTGTCCTGGGTGTTCCCCGGGGCCTCCTCCCAATGGGACGTGCCCGGAACACCTCTCCAGCGAGGCATCCAGGGGGCATCCGGAAAAGATGCCCGAGCCACCTCAACTGACTCCTTTTGACGTGAAGGAGCAGCGGCTCGACTCCGAGTTCCTCCCGAGTGACCGAGCTCCTCACCCTATCTCTAAGGGAGCGCCCAGCCACCCTGCGGAGGAAACTCATCTCGGCCGCTTGTACTCACAATCTCGTTCTTTCGGTCATGAGCCAAATCTCATGACCATAGGTGAGGATCGGAACGTAGATCGATCGGTAAATCGAGAGCCTTGCCCCCCTACTCAGCTCTCTCTTCACCACGACAGTCCGATACAGCGACCGCATCACTGCAGATGCTGCACCGATCCGTCTATCGATCTCACGCTTCATCCGTCCCTCACTCGGGAACAAGATCCCGAGGTACTTAAACTCCTCCACTTGAGACAAGGACACTCCACCGACCTGAAGAGGGCAAAGCACCTTTTTCTGGTCGAGAACCATGGCCTCGGATTTGGAGGTGCTGATTTTCATCCCGGACGCTTCACACTCGGCTGCAAACCTCCCCAGTGCACGCTGAAGGCGTTCGACCATGTCCCTCGGGGCACCCTGTGGGGAGTGCTCTGGGAGTACGGGGTCCGGGGTCCTTTGCTAAGGGCTATCCGGTCCCTGTACGACCACAGCAGGAGCTTGGTTCGCATTGCTGGTAGTAAGTCAAACCTGTTTCCAGTGCATGTTGGCCTCCGCCAGGGCTGCCCTTTGTCACCGGTTCTGTTCATTATTTTTATGGACAGAATTTCTAGGCGCAGCCAGGGTGTAGAGGGGGTCTGGTTTGGGAACTACAGAATCTCGTCTCTGCTGTTTGCGGACGATGTGGTTCTGGTTCTAAATAAGATCCTAGATGGGGAATTGAGAGAAACATGGGGTGTCCTCTCTGTGCCAGTGACACCACTTTCTGTTCCGAGGTAAGACCAAAGAAAGAAAGCTGCAATAAGGTTCATGCTTCCGTTGTAAGTGGTACTGATAAGTGGGAACGACTGAACATGGGAGTCACTTTGAAGGACACGTTATAAATGATGCCATCATGATGTCCCTGAGCTTTTAAAAGTATGTCACGCTGTACATAACTGGAACAAGAGGCAGGTCATTGCAACAACACTCAACGAGTGTTTACAGAACGAAGACAAAGACAGGTTGGAAAGTCTTGGCACGGTAACTGAAAGTGTAACAACAGAAAGCTGACAAAGAGCAGCCACATGATGTTGGCGATTGGCAAAACAACAACCTAATGCAGTTAATTAGATTACTAGTGCGTTGCCCGTGGGGATCCATGGGATCTAGTTTGGGTAGTGTTTATAAAATAGGTAGCTGACATTTTTCAAGGGTGGTAATAAATTCTGCAACGTTTCTATAATGATTTTAACTGAAAGTTCAGGAAATGAAAATGAGAAAGTTTTGTGAATAATTGTATTTATTAAATACAATTATTACTTTAACTGGCAAGGTTGAGATATTTCCTTTGTTACCAGGGACTGAGTAATGGTGATATTAACATCCATTGTTCACTTTTGTTACCTAAAATCCCTAATTTTTCCAAAAACATTAGTCCTATCAACTTTCCGTTTTCACGGCGTTCATCCTTGACCCAAAATACATACCAAAGGGCAAGTATCAGCTCTCCCCAGTTTGTCCGTGATCGAAGTTACACACACAGAGGCTACTTCACTTTTAATATATAGATAGTAACATTTTTTCTATTTCATAATGTCATGTCCTTATTGAGTCGACGAGTCCTCACACAAACAGACAGAGAGTGGAACGCTAACGCTGACATTTCTAGGATGTTCCTGAAGCCCTAGTGACACACACACACACACACACACTGAGGGATAAAGTATCTGTCTTACACACTCATCACCCACATGTACTTCAAAGGCTGTTCCTCCAGCTGACAATGTAAAATAAATAATAATAATAAAAAAATAGGGGATGTGTTCCCACTCTACAGAAGATAATCCAGATTGAATGGTTCTTCAGTATCTGGGGAACAGAAATACTCAGCGGCTGTACTGTACCACATAAGGATGAAACAGGCATCACAAATCAATCTGACAGGTGACAGATCAGGCACACACAGTAATCAGTCATGATACGGAGCAGTAACTGGGTCTTATTGTGAAAAATCTGTTGCCTAACTTCAACAGTTGCAATTCTGTGACTTTGCACACTGCATTTCTTCTGCTACAAGCAGAATTCAGTTCATTTTAGAGTTCTGTGACATAAGTAAAGAAAGTCTACATCTTCTCGTCAGGTCTGGAAGCGTAGGCTTGTCCTGCTTGACCTGCTTTCCAGTTTCTTGGATCCTCAGCACTGAGGTACACTGGATCATTTATTCATTTTCTGTCATTTATCCAGGTCCAGGTCAGGGTGACAGTAGACCGAGCAGCTCATCCCACACTTCCCCATCCTTGGCCAAGTTGTCTAACTCTTCCTGGGGAGTTCCCAAGTCCAAGTCTACCCCTCCCCCCAAGCTGAAAATTATATTGTCAAGTTATTAACATGTACATGGTAAATGGACTGCATTTATATAGCACTTTTCCAACTGCATCAGATGCCCAAAGCACTTTACAACGATGCCTCACATTTCCCCTAATGTCAGGGTGCTGCCATACAAGGTGCTCACGACACACCAGGAGCAACTAGGGGATTAAGGACCTTGCCCAAGGGCCCTTAGAGATTTTCCGGTCAGGCTGGGATTTGAACCAAGGATCCTCTGGTCTCAAGCCCAATGCTTAACCACTAGACCATCACCTCCCAACATGTATTTTATGATTACTTACATCTGGAGTCTTTCATTGGATTCAGGTGTGTTGGAACAGCGAGACAACTAAGAGTGTCAGGAAGGTAGATCCCAAGGACTGAACTTGGGCACCCCTGACTTACATCATATGTTTCTGTACTGGCCTCAATACAATATGATCATTTTTTTTCTTAAAAACACATCCAAAAAATATAGGGGAGCCTTATAACCGCGGAGAAGACTTTTACATATCATACATCCACAACAGATGGTGCCAAAACACCAGTAAAGTCGAGCGCGGCTACCCAACCTGGGGCCCACAGGTCAGGCAAGGATTCAGACAGATATTTTGAAATGATACTTGGGTTCGGTCACGTCAGCAGTGTCTTTGTGCTGACGTGACTGAACCCGACCCAAACCAGAGTATCATTTCAAAATGTTTTACGCAGGGTAGGCGACAGGTCTGCTTCACATTATGCAAATGTTCTTTTTTTGGGGGGGGGGGGGGGGGTAACAGCCCATAGGACAATAACCCTATGTCTTGGCATCCATCCTAAGTGTCGTCTGTTTATTGTGATATCTGTTGGATAACTTTTTTCTCATTTGGCAAGTGCGTAATATGGGTCACTGACATTGTTCCTGTTTAAAAATAACATTCATAGATTTATTTTTTGGAAATGGCAGCCATTTTATGCCAAAAACAGCCAATTTGGGTATTTGGACCCAATTTTCTCAAAACTGGTCTGATAACTTTTCTTTTAATTTAACAAGGGCACAATATTGGTCATTGACATTGTTGCTGTCCCAAAATTATTTGCATAGATTTGTTTATTTGGAAATGCCAGCCATTTTTATACTGAAAATGGCCATTTTGCCTTGGGCTTTAATTGAGCTGATAACCCACAGGGCCCTTGACACTCTAGTTGTTAATTAAAAGATTTTTTTAAAAAGAAAATTTCAGTTGTCAAACAAAGGCAGGTTTTCCCTTCACAAATGTGTTTTGTGTCAAACAGAGTATCATTACATTAGCATGGAAATAAAGGTTCGGGCCTCATATTCAACAGTATCGGGGTTGAAAACTACTCTGTCAGGCGCGGGTCGGGTTCGGAGGGAAAGATGAGGCCTGAAGAGCACTCTACAGTGAAAGACGTACTTCATTAACACCAGAAAAATATCATGGTCTTAAAAACAATTTATACTTATAATGCAGACACCACAATGATTTCTAATAATATAATAATTGCTCTGTGATGGACTGGCGGAGTGTCCAGGGTGGACCCCACCCCTTAGCCAGTGAGGGTGGGATCAGGTCTATATACAGTTTCACCCGGTGAACGATTTTTTCATTCTGCATCTGTGGTGTTTGTTTACTACAAATGGAGTTAAAATGAAATAATCAATAAACTCTCCAGTTACACAGCTTCAGCATTTTCCTAAAAATAAGACTTTTCAGCTACAGTTTGGTGAAAAAGGCAGACGGGGGACTCGAGCCTAGATTTGATCCCTTTTCTTGCATCAGTGAGACTCCCCCGCTGAGCCATCGCCACTGTGTGGAAGCACAATATCCCCAGGAACTATTCATTCATTTGCAGTTTAAGCATAAAATAAAATGCACGTTCATGCGTGTGCGCTTCATCACACACACCCACACACGCACACACATATGTGGAAAGCAGAGCTGAGAAAAACCACAAAAAAAGAGGGGATGAAGTATAAAAGGAAAAACTGAGGCGATGAGTGAGAGGGAGTGAAAGTGAGAGAAAACAGTGCAGACTGTGTTTGGAAGAATCTGTGAGGAGGAGAAACGTGCAGCGACGGGCTGGGCTGTGATTGCATTCCGCGGAGTCTGCTGAGTCATCTTTGGCGCTTTCCCCTTTGACCTCAGTCGAAACACTTCCTGAGTCCACAGCAGCCAATGAGCGGTCCAGAGTAAGAAAAACACAAACTGTACGGTGCACTCGCACCCTAAAAGAACTGCACTCACGCGTGTACTGGCAGTGTGTATTTCCGTATCTCCACAGCCAACACGGCGGGACGTCTGTCCAAATTTGTGGCTGCTGACAAATTAAGAAATAAGAATAAAAAGGTTTGTGATGTGCTGTGGAGACAAATCCGAGCCACATTCAGATCTGGACATGACAACAAATGTTCCATCCGCTCTTCATCCTTCCCTCAGGCCACTGCTCACCCGGCCTTCACAATTAACCATCTCTCCGTTATTACTCCTCCATATCATCCTTTGCTTATTCTGCACTGGGTAAGTCATGTTAATTCCCCCCCACACAAACACACACACTTCAACACGTCCCTGTTGTAAACACAGTTGGATGGACAAAGACGCGTGTTGAGCAGAGGATAACGCCCACATGTGCACGGCCGCGCGCACACGCTGCTTGTGTGTGCAACGACCGTGATCAGTATGAAGACTTCGCCCACTCAGGCAGCAAACAACAGGCACATTAAGGCGCGTGTGCTCTGCTTTAATGGAGGATGAAGGGGTGGTGAAGGACAGAAGGAAAAGAAAAAAACAGGAGGTCACGTGGGGGCACGCGCGCCTCCACATGTGGATCTGCACCTGAACCCACCTGTATGTCTGAAAATCTTCCTATTTACACGCTCAGAGACACAAGGTCAAAAACCTGTAATCTGTTGAATTCTCATTAACTGAGAGTCAAAAACTCTTTTTTTTCCCCCGGAGAAATTAGAGGAACACTGCAGTGACAGACCTTCATGGAGCCACTCTAAACTTTAAGGGGTTTTGCCCTGTCCCTCGTCCAATCTCTAAACCAAATTTAATAATAAAAAAAAAAAAACAACAATTTGGTTGAGGAATGATTTAAAAAAAAAAAAAGATCTGAGACCTGCTTCATTATCTAATATAAGCTAAATTAAACGGGTTCTTCCTGGAACCACGCCGCACGACTCCACCATGTTTCACAGAAATCAATCCAACTAACGGGGCTATTCCGCGGAGCGTTGTTCCTTCTTGTTTCATCCCAAATAGGTAATCGGAGAATGTTTTGAAAAACTTCTTTATCCATCTTTGTCAATCTTGTTATACGTAGTAGTTACGGCCAACATCTGCATCAGTTTTGAAATCGGGGTCAATGCGCAAAATCGCCACTAGTGCGTAACAGCTTCAATCATGTTCAATCGTCTTTCAGTGGGGTTTCCATAGTGAGTACGGCGTGAAAGTTGTTTGATTGTGCTTTTTTGTGGTTCTGGCTGAGGGCGCAGCTCCTTACTTTCATTTTCGTGCAGGTTGCCAGGTCGGCACTTTATAAGCCAGTCCGTTGCTAGGCGAAAGAAAGCTGAAGGAAGCCGTTTCTTCCTGTTTTATGGGTGATCGCAGTAGAATGACACCTTGTGGAATAGGGTTATTACAGATAAACGGGGATGAAAAACATTTTCTTGGCAGAAGAGAAAATAGAGAAATGGGGTAAGAATTTCTGACACCTATTTTGTCAACATGCAAAAAATGCGAAGAATATTCGAATAAAAAGTCCAAGTAGTAACAGTTTGTATGCTGCTTGTCGTTTTGGCCAAAATCAGGCCAATACTGATCTGAAATATGCAACTAGCGCACCCCTAGTTCAAGGGCTTGAACTATACGATTATGCTCAAATGAAAGAAGGAGAGAGAGAGAGAGAGAGAGAGAGAGAGAGAGCGAGAGAGATGTTGACCTTAATTAAAGATGCAATATCAGGGTCAGTCGTGGGTTTGAAGGGACTGAAATTTATTCCACATTAGCACCACGGAGACTCAAGGCAAACTGAAGCAGACATACAGAAAGAAAAGAAGGGGAAAAAAAAAAACAGGCAGAAATATGGAAATGTGAGAGGAGGTGAAGGGAAAAATGAAGAGCAGGAGAAAGGGAGAGACTGCAGCGCAATCCTGTTCATTCCTCAATGCGACTCTTCCCAAACGCGCTCCTTATAAGGACAGACGTGATTACCGCAGGCCTCCACAGAAAGCGAGAGGAAGACAACTTGTAAAATCACAGCCTTGGAGGAGGAAAAGGAAAACTGACCTTTCTTCTCCTTTCAGTTTCAAAATCCCTCCGTTCGTGGTTCTCTGTAAAACAAACACTACAAATGTGAAACTGTGAAAACACTGTTAGAGAGCAGTTTCTCTTCCTTTTTTTTCAGGGGGAGTTGGGTGTATTATTTCTCATCCTCAGTTATTTGCAGAGGAATCCTTCAAATCCGGTTACAAGCACCAAAAGTTTGACTGTGTATACATTTTTAGAAAAATAACGTTAGCCATTTGAATTTTCAATAGGGGGCCAAGTAGGGGTCAATTGAAGAACTGCATAGGGGTCAAAAAAAGTTCCAATCATATTGAAAGCTATACCACATTATGTGTCTGATCACAAAGATTCCAAAAAGGTATAGTTTGGACTATCTGTGACTGAATGTTCTGGAGTTATGGGGTAAAAACAGCAAGGATGGCGACAAAGGTCACTTTCAGATTGCACAGGGGTGAAAAGTTAAAGTTGCTCCAATTATGGTAAAACATGATGCAAATTATTGGTTGAGTTAGTAGGATTTTAAAAAGCAATAGTTTGCACCATGTGTCATGCTTAGTTATCATGTTACGGGGTAACATATGTCATAAGTCATAGAATCCAATGGACGTCGACATTGTTTGACCTTTACTTTGGAGACCAAACATTCAACACAGTCAAAACTATTCTATTTGTTAATCCTATTAGTTCAACCAATAATTTGCACCACGTTTTACCAAAACTGGAGCAACTTTTACTTTTGACCACTGTACAAACTGAAACTGACCTTTGTCACCATTCTTGCTGTTTTTACCCCATAACTCCAGAACATTCAGTTATAGATAGTCCAAACTATACCTTTTTGGAATCATTGTCATCAGATACATAATGTCACTTTTAATATGATTGGAACATTTTTTTAATTTTGACCCTGTGCAATTCTTCAATTGACCCCTACTTGGCCCCCTATTGAAAATTCAAATGGCTAAAGTTATTTTTCTACAATATGGACCAAAAGGTATACACAGTCAAATTTTGGTGCTTGTAACTGGATTTGAACGATTCTTACAGTTATCTGCTGTACTATTCCTCCTCCTTACCTCCATCTGCCTCCTTCACTTTGCCATCCTTCACTATTTACCTTTTGCTCTCTTTTTCCTTCTATCACTCCCTCACCTATTTATCCATCCTCACTGAGTAAACACACAGCCATCTGCTGCTGATGACCAGCCAAGCATGCAAAACACACACACACACACACACACACACACACACACACGCACACACACACACACACAATATAACTTTTTTTTAGGTTTTCACTTTAAATCGGGATGTTTGAAGCTCATACATACATACAGCACATGTACATATGTAGGCACAGCAGAGGCATAATGAGTCACAGGTTGGCGAGCAGAGGACGGAGCGAGCTGCAGACTGCAGGAACACAACGCGCAGAGACGAAGTGGAGTCAAAATGCACTGAAACAAAACTAAACTAAAAAAACATATTAAACTTTGCTGAAGTCTGCATGCCAGATTTTTTCCAAGTAGTACTTGGAAAAACTTTCTATCACCAACTGTTTTACATCCCCTTACGTATGAGTGTCCCAATTATAGTGAAATGCAGTCAAGTACAGGGTGACCCAAAAAAAAACCAGAACTAATTTATCATAATATATCCTAAAAAGGTCCAGTAAATTTCTTGAAAACTGCTGGACATAAACATCAGTCTGTGTACGATCATTCCCCAAAGTTTCAGTTATCTTGGTTGCTTTGCCTATAAGTCATATTCTTCCAAACGTTTGCTCCAAATGGTATGATTTGTTGGTGAAATAGGCCTCCAGACAAAATGTCTTTTCTTTGATTGACCAAGACATGTTGGGGAAGACGACTGGAACAATAGTCTTCCCCGACTCACCCAGAGGGGACCCACGTAAACACGGGGAGAACATGCAAACTCCACATAGATAGGCTGCAGGTGGGAATCGATCCCATGACCTTCTTGCTGTGAGGCAACAGTGCTAACCACTAATCCGCTGTGCTCACCCTCAGGATGATTCTGTTTATAATTATTATCCTTATTTTGAGATTTGGGTGTTATAAATTAAGAATGCTTTATTTAATTTTTGTATTAATTTTCTCATGTTATGTTATTCAAATACATTTTGATATGCAGCTATAAAAGCACTTTGGAATATATAATCTGCACCAGAAAGTGAGGTGAAGTCATATATCAGTTTGGGTTTGATCACACCAGATGACCATGAGAGGTCAAACTCCTTTAGAATGGCTGTTTAAAGGAACTGATTAACGTTAATGGTTTCATGTGTACTGTACAAAATTGTACAAAACCAAAGCATTTCATTAGTCTTTGTAAAAGTTTTCACTTTTATACCACATACTCCATTTAATCCATTACTTCCCATTTCTCAGGATTCTACCTGTACTTTCCCCATTCAATTTGACAGCAGAATCCATTCATCTGTCCTTCTACTGGCTTCTCTCCAACGTGTTTCCATTTTGATCTATCGCTCCCATCTACTCTCCTTACTTCAGTCATCATTCTCTCTCCATTTTACACATCTTTACATCTCAATCCATCTTCTCCGTGCATTCTGCTCCTCTCACGGACATGCACCACTGTGGATCTTAAGGCAAAGCAGTTTTGCAGCCAGCTGGCTCAAAAATTTGCTGTCTACATTTTTTTTTCCTTTCTGTACAGTAAATGGAAATCACAAACAGGGAAGCCTTGGCACCATCAACTGTCAACCTATAAGGACAAGCTCAATGGCAGCTTTGAGTAATGAGTTTAGAAATGCAAGGTCCTTGAATCAAGTCCCTGCACAACAACATTAAGTATGTATCATTTTACCAAGACACAAACTGGTACAATTTGTATTTACCATTAAAATGCTTCTTTGTGTCCAGGCTGATCTTTAATTACTTATATTACTAAATTTAGAACTATATTTTATTCTTGTAAAACTATTTTTCTGGCTCCAGTAGATGAAGCTGTTAAAAGGAAGAACAGAGGCACTGCCCACTTACACGCTAACCTGAAATAAGTAGGTACGTACACTCAATAAAAATATAAATGCAACACTTTTGGTTTTGCTCCCATTTTGTATGAGATGAACTCAAAGATCTAAAACTTTTTCCACATACACAATATCACCATTTCCCTCAAATGTTGTTCACAAACCAGTCTAAATCTGTGATAGTGAGCACTTCTCCTTTGCTGAGATAATCCATCCCACCTCACAGGTGTGCCATATCAAGATGCTGATTAGACACCATGATTAGTACACAGCTGTGCCTTAGACTGCCCACAATAAAAGGCCACTCTGAAAGGTGCAGTTTTATCACACAGCACAATGCCACAGATGTCGCAAGATCTGAGGGACGTGCAATTGGCATGCTGACAGCAGGAATGTCAACCAGAGCTGTTGCTCGTGTATTGAATGTTCATTTCTCTACCACAAGCCGTCTCCAAAGGCGTTTCAGAGAATTTGGCAGTACATCCAACCAGCCTCACAACCGCAGACCACGTGTAACCACACCAGCCCAGGACCTCCACATCCAGCATGTTCACCTCCAAGATCGTCTGAGACCAGCCACTCGGACAGCTGCTGAAACAATCGGTTTGCATAACCAAAGAATTTCTGCACAAACTGTCAGAAACTGTCTCAGGGAAGCTCATCTGCATGTTCGTCGTCCTCATCGGGGTCTCGACCTGACTCCAGTTCGTCGTCGTAACCGACTTGAGTGGGCAAATGCTCACATTCGCTGGCATTTGGCATGTTGGAGAGGTGTTCTCTTCACGGATGAATCCTGGTTCACATTGTTCAGGGCAGATGGCAGACAGCGTGTGTGGCGTCATGTGGGTGAGCGGTTTTCTGATGTCAATGTTTCAAGTGGATCAAGTGGCCCATGGTGGCGGTGGGGTTATGGTATGGGCAGGCTTCTGTTATGGACGAAGAACACAGGTGCATTTTATTGATGGCATTTTGAATGCACAGAGATACCGTGACGAGATCCTGAGGCCCATTGTTGTGCCATACATCCAAGAACATCACCACATGTTGCAGCAGGATAATGCACGGCCCCATGTTGCAAGGATCTGTACACAATTCTTGGAAGCTGAAAATGTCCCAGTTCTTGCATGGCCGGCATACTCACCGGACATGTCACCCATTGAGCATGTTTGGGATGCTCTGGACCAGCGTATACGACAGCGTGTACCAGTTCCTGCCAATATCCAGCAACTTCGCACAGCCATTGAAGAGGAGTGGACCAACATTCCACAGGCCACAACTGACAACCTGATCGACTCTATGCGAAGGAGATGTGTTGCACTGCATGAGGCAAATGGTGGTCACACCAGATACTGACTGGTATCCCCCCCCAATAAAACAAAACTGCACCTTTCAGAGTGGCCTTTTATTGTGGGCAGTCTAAGGCACACCTGTGCACTAATCATGGTGTCTAATCAGCATCTTGATATGGCACACCTGTGAGGTGGGATGGATTATCTCAGCAAAGGAGAAGTGCTCACTATCACAGATTTAGACTGGTTTGTGAACAATATTTGAGGAAAATGGTGATATTGTGTATGTGGAAAAAGTTTTAGATCTTTGAGTTCATCTCATACAAAATGGGAGCAAAACCAAAAGTGTTGCGTTTATATTTTTGTTGAGTGTAAAACCTTAGTGACAAAGTGCTTCACGAGAAAAGGGCAAAAAAGAAAGCAATAAATTAATGTAACAAATATCAACAATAACAAACAAGTAAAGGAACGACTATAGGCACAGCTAGTGAATGTTTCAGTTTGAACCCCTCCCAACATAGTCGACTTACACTAAAACAAAAAGATATATTTACTTCATCTAGTCATCGTATCATAAATATTTGCAATATAACGTAGATGGAAAAAAAGCATTTTTGTAAACTCTCTTCTGAGAAGATCAAATGCCACACGTCCAAAACTTGGTTGTTTTAATGTGAGTGGTCAACCAGCTCCTCACAGAAACGGATGGTTTAGAGAGTCGGCTGCAAGTTTTCATCAGGGTTGCCACCAACAGACCAGATATCTTCGAAAAGTAAACTGCAACACACTGCTACAATTAATTGTATAAGAACTGGACAAGTTCCTGTGATGAGTTCTTTCACAAATCACAACAAGAGAAACACATATCTGATTTAAGAAAGCAGACGTGTTTCTCTGGTGTTCCTACACACATACTGTTAAGTTCCTCAGGTACTCGCCCAGCTCAGCGGCGTGTCGGCCGAGTTACCCGCCAGCCGGAGTGAACTGCTGCATCCCACTGCCCTACAATTAATGCTCTGAGAAGAAACACCTCTCTAATTTTAAGTAAAATATCAATTGATGCAGCTCTATTTAGGTGTCATACAAAACAAATAATGAATGTTTTCAATTCATGTAATTGAAAGAATATTTTTATTTCTTGAAAGATTAAAGATAGAAGCACCATTTACAATTTTCCAATTCAATCTTTTAGCTCATGCAATCATTCTTACCGTTGCACAAAGGCAAACATTCACTATTTGTATATTAGCCAGCCAGCACAGTTTACTATAGCTGAAAGCTAACAATACATTTAAAGTTCAGATTTTCATGTTTATTGGGTTGCAATTACCTGTACCTAGCACTTTTTGTGAAGAGACCTACAAAAATACAGGATCTTTTTCTCCTTGAGAAACACAAAGCCTAACAACCCCCCCCCGACAAAAAACACCCATTCCATTGCAAACCACAGCCAAAACATGCACTCATATACAACACATGCACATCTCAGACACACAGAAGACACACTGTGTGTAAGACTGCAGATTCTGCCGCACTCATCCTGCCAATTCTGGTTGTGAGGTCACGTGTCCAGCGTGGAGTACAGTGGACAACAGATAGCATGTAGCCTCTCCAGATCTGGACAAGAACTCCTATTCTGGGGGCGCTATGATTCATAATATGTAGACCAACGAGGGACCAAAAGATGCATGTGTGGTTGAAAAAAACCAAGCATCATCATGACATTTCAGCATTAAATTCTTAGTAGGACCTATTTTCAGTCAGGTGTGGCACCAGAATGCAATACTTTGAGCAGATCTCACCCGGTGAGGTTGTGCTTACTCGTCACTGCGCCAAACGCACAAAGACAGCATATAAGTGAGTACGTAACTACTTGGCTTTGGTTTGCCAGACATTCCTTCATCTCTTTCTTTTCTTCCAATAATACTGTGCTTGTGTGTGCAACATTATACTCACCTGCTGTGATCAGGGAGGTGGAATGAATTGGGTGAACACAAGCACGCAACAAAAGCCAAAAGGAGCCGCACTGTTACAATCGACAAAAAACAGACGACACAGAGAGCCGTGTTAAGCTGTACAGAACACGCATCCTTGTTCCAAACCAGTGGGTTTGTTAGGACGGGGAGTGTGGGCTCTATTCAGTGAAGTTCTATGGCAACGCTGCTCTGCAGGCCCAGATGGACCGAGGAGGAAGAAGAATAAGAAGAAGAGGAGAGGGGAGCCGTGAAATACAGGAAGATGGAATGTGGGAGTGAAATGGTGAGATAGAGATAATGAGGTGTGGGGGAAGGGGGGGCAGAAAAAAAAATGCTGCACGTCAGATCAGTGGGTACAAGGCGTGGCAGGGAAATCACTGGATGTGGGAGGTGAAACAAGAGAATGTAACAGGCAGTGCGGCAATATTACAATCTGCTCAGTTAGGAAGCAACAAGGCGTCTGTAACAAGAGGTGATGCAAACCATCTTTCACATTCCTCTTCTGTCGCTCTGGTACCCACGCTGGCCAGGTTTGTAACCTGAGCAGGAGGTTGCGGTTTGTGTTTTACCAACGATACATTTCACAAGGATTTTGTGTTTCTGCCTCACACTCCCAGCAACATCCTTGAGGTCAACCTACACTTTCAAAAGTCAATGAAGGCTATAGAATTAATCATAACTCCCCCTGTGTATCCTGGATTGTGTACATATCATATCTGAGTATTAGAGGCAACTGTGCAACAATGCACCATCAAGAGCAGAAAAAACTATATACGAGGGCTGTCAATAAAGTATAAGTCCTTTTTATTTTTTTCAGAAACTATATGGATTTCATTCATATGTTTTTACGTCAGACATGCTTGAACCCTCGTGCGCATGCGTGAGTTTTTCCACGCCTGTCGGTGACGTCATTCGCCTGTGAGCACTCCTTGTGGGAGGAGTCATCCAGCCCCTCGTCGGAATTCCTTTGTCTGAGAAGCTGCTGAGAGACTGGCGCTTTATTTGATCAAAATTTTTTCTAAACCTTTGAGGCACATCGAAGTGGACACGGTTCGAAAAATTAAGCTGGTTTTCGGTGAAAATTTTAACGGCTGATGAGAGATTTTGAGGTGATACTGTCGCTTTAAGGACTTCCCACGCAGCGGGACGTCACGCAGCGGTCCCAGGCGCCGTCGTCAGCCTGTTTCAAGCTGAAAACCTCCACATTTCAGGCTCTATTGATCCAGGACGTCGTGAGAGAACAGAGAAGTTTCAGAAGAAGTCGGTTTCAGCATTTTATCCGGATATTCCACTGTTAAAGGAGATTTTTTTAATGAAAGACGTGCGGACGGATTGCAGCGTCGGCTCGCAGCCGCCGCGACGCTCCGCCACAGGAAAAACACCTCTGTTGGAAGCCTTAAGGACAAGTTGGAACATGCCCAACTGTTAAACAATTTCTCAGATACTCACTCCACTGAAAGCCATCAAAAGCCGCCTGGATTTTACAAATGGTTATCAACACGGAGGTGTTTTTCCTGTGCCGCCGCACCACGCCGGCTGCGTCCCGTAGTGCCTCATCTTTCAGACCTTTCCCTTGGTCAGGGTTTTGGCCAGGGTTTCAAGCTTATCCTTGTTCCTACACCACTCCCAGACGCATTTCGACAAGGAAAATCCAAGTGGCATGGTGCTGCCCCTTGTCTTCCGCTTCTTTCACAACTTTTAGCTTGAACACAGCCGACTAACAACATTTGCACAGAACCATTTTATGTAACTCCATAGCAGCTACTACACACAGAAAAACAACATTTGTTTCAAGTCTGTGCTGCTTCTCTTGCATGCAGTACGCATGTACCATAAGGCCGTACTGTGGACAGCATGCATGGATGCACCTGTGTGCAAATGATCGCCAATAAATGCCCCCTTCATGAAAATTTCACACACTCAGGGCAAGAGTGTAAATAGGCTGGTAAAAAACATCATCTCTGACACTAACTACGTTCTGAGCAGTGAATATGTCCTTCTTCCATCTGGACGCCGATACAGTGTTCCACGGTTTAATAAGGTCAGACATTCTTTTGTGCATCAGTTGATATTTAAACTAAATAAGGAGCTTAATCCATAACAACATTATCAAGGCTGTAATGCGAGTAAATTTTTGTTGTATGGATTGTTTGTTTGTGAAATATTTGTGTTGTTTATGTACTGTGTTGTAACGGAGCTACTGAATATGTAAGACAAATTTCAGCTCTCTGATCTGACAATAAAGTATTATCTCGCCTGATTTTATAAGTCGTATTTATTTTTGCAATGTGGTATTACTGCTTCAAGGATCAAGAAGGAAAATGTATTTAACTCGTGCATTATTTATTTATAACCGAAACATCATGTTAGTGAGCAGAAGGTAACGAGCTAATTAATGTTACTGTAAAAGACGCAACGAACTCAAGAGTAAACTGCTTCTTGTCAGTACTGAAAAGAAGAAAACGTCAAGGAGGAGCTGAACGTGTGCACATTAACCTCACTAAATGTAAAAAACCTTTTAAATTGATTATACCTTTTTTAAATCATTACAGTTAGCCTTACCTTAGCCTAGCCATCCTCTTAGTTGGGGTTCTGGCTGTCCCAAAATGTGCAAAGAATTCGAATGCCTAGTAGCATAAAAGTTATTCCCCATCTTTATTCATGAGTGCATGAAGGTTATTCACTCTCTTTATTCAAGGGGGGGGGGGGGGGGGGAATCTATCAGTTTGACACCATGATTTATTAATTTCACTCATTCTCTAAGATCCAACACACCCTCCTCATTCAGATCTTCTTCAGTTTAATGGTGTATTGCCACCACCTTCTGCTCTGGAGTATGCATCAGACAGTATCTCTTGCAGATCAGTATATAGAAGCAGCACGTCACTTGTGTAGACAATACCATCTTGTGGCTGCAGATGATAATGCTGTTTTTTTTTTTTTTACGCGTCACAGGATGCATAGAAAAAAAAACACAACATACACCAGAAAATACAGTACCTACTGTATTCCAACTTAAACCTATAGCATCAGAGTGGCCATGTAAATCAGTTGTCAATGTTTTAAAATAAGCCCGAACAACATTTTCTGGTACCACAATCCTGATTCAACTTCAGCAAAATCACAAGATAGCTTCTGCAGTGGAATGTGGCACCTTCACTTTCAATTTTTTAAATTTTAAATTTTCAGCTTTTTAAATTTTAAAACCTTTCACTATACTGATTTCAATGACTTCCTGGATTTGGCCACGTTCACATATTTCAAGTAATTCACAGGCACATCAATGTAAATGGATGTAAATGTAACTTCATGGTTTATTTTTCTGGCATGAACTCATAAGCTGCTCTCATTTTTCCACATTTCACTTTTTCTGTACTTGTTTTATGTGGCACAAATCAGTTTGCCAAAAACAGGCACAAGAATAGCGCCAAGGAAAGGAAAAATGCGCAAACAGTGCAGAGAAGGAAAGAGTGAAAAAGGAGGAAGCATGGAGAAAAGAAGGGAAGAAAGAAACATAGGGTGGAACTGCCAAACATTCCACAGTTGGGGCGTGACCCTGCGAGTACAAGTGCGTCTATCCACACATTTCCCGAAATTACTTTATTTGATTTCGTACACAAACTTGACAGCCAAGATAGAGAAGAGGGAAAAAAGAGAAGAAGCTCAAGCTGATTTGTGGAATAAAAGAAAAGCCAAACAGAAAAATGGAGACGAAGAGCAGAAATAATGAGTGTGGGAAATGAAAATCGGACCTTGGGCTAAAAACATCTGTAAGAATGAAAGTGAAAGAGATTAAAAGACAAGTAACATATTTGCTGACATAAGAGATCAGAAATATTCTGACATGCCTCAGCACGAGGTTTTCTTTCTTTTTTTTTAGTTGACTCAGTGAGACGGCAAGTAGAGTTTCCTGCAGCTGGCGGCGGCCCAGCAATAGAGAAAGTGATAAACAGATCATCCGCTTCGTTGTTACTTTGAATAAACCCACACACAAAATACACACAAATCCGTTTGAACTCATTCGTGAATGCACACACGGGCGCGCTCACAGGTGTACCAATCAGGCTGTAAATCTAACTTTGTGATTCATTTCGCTGGCACAAACTCACAAGCTGCTGTCATTTGCCCCACATTAAATTAGTTTTGACAGTGATATTAACGCCCGAATTAAAAACCCACGCTAAAAGTCAAAGCACATCCTAATTCCAATACATGAATATTTAAATCATCATAAGAATAAAAGGTGTCAGGATTTAGTGCAGTGGTCTCAAACTGAGAGTCAGGGGGCCGGATAAGGTCCATAATCATGGAGCCCACAGGCCACATCCTGTCTTATCAGGTATTATTAAAAATGGTACACATGGAAAGTTGATTTAACCAGAAGGTACTTTGTACTTTAATCATACAGACCAGTATGATAAACTTTTATCCTCCATGTTGGATTCTTACACATTTTTTCAACTGGCTGGTTTTGATGACGCCGAATAGCTCTTACAGTATTTTTCACGTATTATCTTATTTGCTTCAATCTGAATCCATATTACATGTTGGTGCTACATAATTAACTTAATTGTTGGATTACCAGCCTATAGGCCGGTAACCCTATGTCGTGGTACAGCGTCTGCTACAGTCATTGGCATCGTCGTCCATTTATTGCGATATCTCAAAAACTGTCTGATAATTTTTTTCTAATTTGGCAAGGTGTAATATGGGTCACTGACATATTTCACATCAAAAAATTAAAGCCACAGATTTGTTTGTTTGAAAATAGCAGCCATTTTTATGTTGAAAATAGCCAATGTGGGTAGTTCGACCCGATTTTCTCAAAAACTGTCCGATAACTTTTCTTTTAATAGGGCACAATATTGGTCATCGACATTGTTCCCCTCCCAAAATTATGTGCGTAGATTCATTTGTTTGGAAATGGCAGCCATTTTTATGCCAAAAATGGCCATTTTGCCTTGAGCTTTAATTGAGCCGGTAACCCACAGAGCCCTTGGCATTCTAGGGTTTTGTTTTTTTTTTGGTGAGTGGATTAAAGGTTAAAGGAGTTCAACAACAAAAACTGTGGTATGTCAGAGGAAATGAAGTACCCAGAAACTACATCAGATCATTTTAGGAGGTGGGCTGTAATTACTGGAACTTAAGGAGCTTTTACAGAACTGAAGCTGGGTGGTATTTCGCCGAAATTTCTGTGGCAAAGCAACCAAACATCACCTATTAGTGACCAAAACCAAGCAGATTAAAACAAGATGTTGTTGACTGAAGACAAGTCCTGAATCCAGCAAAAACTGACTCAACGTAGTGGTTGAGGTAGATACCAGGTAACAAAGACAACCGAATTTTTGCTCAGAACATGTTAATGTTAGCTACATTAGCATGTCACTAATAAAGTCACTAGCTAAAATTTAATGTGACAATCACATATGTAAAGTTTATGTCAACGCTTCCAAAAAGTCTAGGTTGTATGGTGAAGTTCACCAGGATTTTAATCAAAACCATAATGAATGCACACAATAAAAAATATCATGGTACATTTGCTGTGTTTTAAGTATAAGCAGTAAATAAGCAGGAGAAGGATTTGGCCAAGGATAGGGAAGTGTGGGAAGAGCTGTTGGTGTACTGCCACCATGACCCAGACTCAGAAAATGAGTGAATGAATGATTTTAAGCAGCACCCGTAACAAAAACAAAAACCCTGAACTTACTAAGTTCAGTGCTGGATATCATTAAATTGCACCATTATATAAGGCTTACTTTAAAAAAAAAAAAGAAGCATAAAATCACACCGTCAATTTAGGTTAAACCAAGTTAGAACGTAAATGGCAGTTTTTAGACCTGAAAAGTAAACTTGTAGGAGTTGTCATTTCACTGGCATGCTTGCAGGCAAAGCTTAAATCTAATGACCTCTGAGTGAAAGCCCTTAAGTGAGCTTTTGTTTAAATAGTTGTTCATTTATTGCATCATATCATTATAACAATACTGAACAGTGACACATTGCAGGGTTTTCTTACATTGTGTGAGCCTACTGAATATCAACCATCGCCCAGAAACTGAGAAAAAAATCAAAATGAACACTGACATTTCAAAGTTCTAATGGTCATGAACTAATCCTGCATACTGAACTCTTCTGTCAGTTAAATCAACCAACTCTATGCTTACAATAGTGATATTTCACCCAAATCCTTTTATTGTACACTAGAGCGTTGCCCGTGGGGACGCATGGGCTTTAGATTGGGTAGTGTTTAGAAAATAGGTAGCTGACATTTTTCAAGGGTGGTAATAAATTATGCAAAGTTTCAATAATGATTTGGAATAGTGTGTGAGTCCAGAATGCAAATATCAACATCCACTTGTGTTAACGTAATATTTGTAATTTCTCCAAAGATATTAGTCCTAACAACACTCGGTTGTGGCGGCGTTCATCCTTGACCCAAAATACATAAGTATACCAAACGGCAAATGTCAGCTCTCCCCAGTTTCTCTGTGTTCGAAGGCACACACACACACACACACACACACACACACACACACACACACACACACACACACACACACACACACACACACACACACACACACACACACGTACATAGAGGCCACTTGGCTTTTAATATATAGATGATATACCGCCCCCTGCTGGAATGGATTGTGAATTCAGAATGTAATTATCAATGGCCATTTTTCACTGTTAAGTAACACGCCTAATTTCTCCAAAAATATTTGTCCTATCAACTTTCCGTTTTGGCTGCGTTCATCCTTGACCCAAAATACATACCAAACGGAAAATGTCTGCTCTCCCCAGTTTCTCTGTGATCGAAGCCACACACACACACACACACACACACACACACACACACACACACACACACACACACACACACACACACACACACAGAGCCACTTGGCTTTTAATATATACATGTCACTTTTAAAACTTTCCCAACAACGAACCATTTTGTTCTCTGTAAAAAATAAAACCAAATGTGAGCTCATCAGCAGAGCTGGGAAGTTCAGCTGAGGCCAAGATTCATGTGACTAAAAACTCAGTGAATCTGTGAGTGAACTGCTGGCTGAGAGAGAGGACAGAAAGAATGAAGAGACAGCAGAGAGAGAAAGCAGCACAGAAAGAAACAAATTTACTCTACATGGCAACTAACTTAACCGCTTCACCACACCCCGGTAAAATTTCTGAATTGGAACTGACTCGGAACACCTGATTTGCTTGGAGTGCATCGGGTAGTTTATTTGAGATCACTGACTGAGAGATTTGTGTCCATTATGTGCTGACGAACGTGTTCACACATGGAACACAAGTTTAAATGTAATCCAGCTGTTTCAACCAGGTGGGATTTGACTCGCCAGAAAATTGGGAATCCCCGACCAGGCTGTCTGTGGAATCTGTTAACCCGCCTTTAAGATCTGTTGTTAGCAAGTCAGATCCAACATAATGTGTTTAAAGCAGATAATCCCAAAAATCCTTTTGAAACTACAAATTAAATATGTCGAGATGAGCAAATTACAGACTTGCATTTCCTGAATTTTGTGGCTTGTTGAGGCTGAAAGAAAATCCCGCTTCTGGAATAGCTGTAATGGCAATAATAACGTTGGCACAATCAACAAATACTCCACAGCAAAGTTGCAGTACAAAGTGTACATCACAGGTTACCAAAGGACTGGTGGCCCATGGCTACCAAAAGATGTTCTGTGGCCAGCAGATATTCCATGTAAGTGGCCCCCTGTGGCCACCATGTTTCACGTCTTCACAAATGCTGTATTACCCAACAATTCCACAAACATCCCAAGCCTTCAAATCTGTCAGTCAAATATTCTAATAAAAACAGTGAACCGAAGAGTAATGATGCCGTTGGAAAACGTCTGTGCGAGTACTGTCCTCGGCGTCAGCTGCCTTTTAGTTACCAATATGTCGGGGCTACTGAAGTATGGGTTTACCAAGCCTACTTAAACTGCTAGCATAACTACACAACTTGAACCAGAAACAAAAAAGGTAGTCTACGGGGATGGGGGAGCGACTGGAAGCAGCTGTTTAAGTGGCTGGAATTTGACACGTATTAAAGCAAGAGTTTCAGCGGTGCATGACAGCGGTTAACTCAACTAGCTAAGATGTCGAGGTAATTTTTTTCCCCACTCCCATAAGAAACCATCCTTTCAGGAAACACCTCCTCACAATTCATGGAAAACGTGGATCACACTTGTGGTTCTTGGCAGCACAGCTTGCAGTTAAATCCTCCAAAAACACATAATTTGAATTAAATTCAACTTAAAATAGTTACATAATGTCACTCAGTTAATGACATTTAATTTATTGAAGAACAGGAAAGGAAGAACTTGTGTAAAGCCATGTTTTTTAACTTGTTTTGAAACAGATGTACGTTGGGCCACCAAAAATGTACTATGGCCACCAATTTTAGTGGTCTGGTTGCCCGTGGGGCCAGTGTTTAAAAATGTGAGCACCTATCCCTGTGGATATTCCGTACAGACACACGTCTTTCTGAAGTGACTAGCGGGGGTGAGTACGCGCGATCTGCGCTTGTTCCCTACCTGGGCTTCGTCCTGCACAACTCTGTACTGCTCCTTCCAGACGCTCATCTTCGTGGCTTCATCTTTTCGCAACGCCCTCTCTTTCTTCAGCTCTGGACTCCAAAACGTCTTAATGGAATTCATAGAGGAGCTCAGTTTGGACTCTTTTGCCTCCAGCTAAAAGAGAGCAATACACACGTCGGCATCCGTCTTCTGACCACCTTGTTGTATCATATTACATCTATCACTGAGGTGTGTCATAGTAAAGTACTGGATAATAAATGTGGCTTAAAGTCAGGGCAAGATGTTCGCGGAATCCCCATGAGTTAGTCAGTAAATATAAAAAAACCCTTGGAGATTTAAATTTAAAGTGTAGGTCCGTACTTCTCTGCGTAGTAGCTCGTTCTCTCTGAGCACTTCTTTCAGTTGTGTCTGCAGGTCCGACATGGCACCATCCCTCACCTGGTACACACATCCAGATACACAGTACACCATTAAACTCCATACTTGAAGAGAAAAACAACACATAATTTAATATTAATGATGTTATTATATATCATTTTCTGTTTAACACCTCATAGGAAGAGATTTACAAACAAATATTTAAAAAAAAAAAATTGCTGCTATAAATCTTTTCTGGAGGCCTGTGCTGGTGCTGCACCACGGAACCACGTTGGGTCCTGGATGGCAACAACCAGGCGAACAACTGGCCCATCCTCAAGTGTCAAAAGCAATCTATCTGCCGCAACCATATGGCCTTCTCCATGCTTCTCCTTGCTGTGGATCATGCACAGATGACCACCCACATGGCCAAAATGTTGTAGATACTGTTCAATCAAAATGCATGTGATGCTCCTCATCCGAGTCGTCCAAAGTAATCGCTCATTTGACGCAAAGTCATTGCTGTGGCAAGCAAGGACAATCCGACAGGAGCTATGACCGAAGACATCCAGGTTTTGCCTTAGGTTAGGGTTATCCATGAGTGCCAAAACGTAAATCTACCAAACGCATATATACAATATCAAGTCATATTTTCAGTCCAACTTTTTTCAAGGTAAGATGGGCAGCTCCAACTTGTCGGACACATTGCGCTTTGATATTTTTCACAAAAAGTTGTGTAATTAAGCCCGTCAGCACAATAGAAGAGTATATATGAATTAAAATCTGCCGTTTTAATAGGATAACTAGAGCTGTTGTGTCCAGAGCATCCTCAGCTCACAAAATACTGCATGTGGAAAAGTATAACTACTCATCGGAATAATAAACATAACAAATAAGCCGACGGTGGCTGAGATGTAAAATGTGAAAAGACAAAAAGGATTCTTGTTTTCTCTGAGACATTTTAAGAAACAAGTGGAGGATGACGCATCTTTGAGTCTGCGAGCTTACAGATGATGACTAATGGTGAAGAAGGCGCTTCACCCCCCCACGCAGCTCTTACTGACATTCTAAACTTCATTATACACTTTTGCATCTTCTATCTGACGGTAACGTTCTGTAAAACTAACTGACTCATGGATGAATGTTTTTAAAACCAGAAAAAAAGTGTATTCTCCTGTCTGAATGCTTTTTGTCAAAACTACCAAAGGCACCCATAAGAATGAATCAAAATCACAGGTCAGCAATTTAACCAGGTTGGACAGTTAAATAATGTTTTATTTTTTAAAGAATAAAAACCCTTTTCTTCATGGTTTCTTGACAAGATGTTTGACTGCTTTTTATAAAAAGCTTCGAATTTCAATTTGCTGCTAAAATCAACCTTAAGTAGGCTGCACATGATGTGATGATGCAACAAGAAATTCTCGTAGGATCTTGCATCTTGGCTCGCAGAAATTCAAGCATCTTCAGAGATGCGACTGCAGTATTTTCCTTATTACTTGTACATTATAAGGTACACTGCATGGTGTTATATAGATGTTACACATACATTGGCTCAAAGACCTGCACACAAATTTGCACCTGAGCTTCCATAATGAAAAAGTGTGATGACATATACACTCAACAAAAATATAAACACAACACTTTTGGTTTTGCTCCCATTTTGTATGAGATGAACTCAAAGATCTAAAACTTTTTCCACATACACAATATCACCATTTCCCTCAAATATTGTTCACAAACCAGTCTCAATCTGTGATAGTGAGCACTTCTCCTTTGCTGAGATAATCCATCCCACCTCACAGGTGTGCCATATCAAGATGCTGATTAGACACCATGATTAGTGCACAGGTGTGCCTTAGACTGCCCACAATAAAAGGCCACTCTGAAAGGTGCAGTTTTATCACACAGCACAATGCCACAGATGCCGCAAGATTTGAGGGAGCGTGCAATTAGCATGCTGACAGCAGGAATGTCAACCAGAGCTGTTGCTCGTGTACTGAATGTTCATTTCTCTACCATAAGCTGTCTCCAAAGGCGTTTCAGAGAATTTTGCAGTACATCCAACCAGCCTCACAACCACAGACCATGTGTAACCACACCAGCCCAGGACCTCCACATCCAGCATGTTCACCTCCAAGATCGTCTGAGACCAGCCACTCGGACAGCTGCTGAAACAATCGGTTTGCATAACCAAAGAATTTCTGCACAAACTGTCAGAAACTGTCTCAGGGAAGCTCATCTGCATGCTCGTCGTCCTCATCAGGGTCTCAACCTGACTCCAGTTTGTCGTCGTAACCGACTTGAGTGGGCGAATGCTCACATTCGCTGGCGTTTGGCATGTTGGAGAGGTGTTCTCTTCATGGATGAATCCCGGTTCACATTGTTCAGGGCAGATGGCAGACAGCGTGTGTGGCGTCGTGTGGGTGAGCGGTTTTCTGATGTCGATGTTGTGGATCGAGTGGCCCATGGTGGCGGTGGGGTTATGGTATGGGCAGGCGTCTGTTATGGACGAAGAACACAGGTGCATTTTATTGATGGCATTTTGAATGCACAGAGATACCGTGACGAGATCCTGAGGCCCATTGTTGTGCCATACATCCAAGAACATCACCTCATGTTGCAGCAGGATAATGCACGGCCCCATGTTGCAAGGATCTGTACACAATTCTTGGAAGCTGAAAATGTCCCAGTTCTTGCATGGCCGGCATACTCACTGGACATGTCACCCATTGAGCATGTTTGGGATGCTCTGGACCGGCGTATATGACAGCGTGTACCAGTTCCTGCCAATATCCAGCAACTTCGCACAGCCATTGAAGAGGAGTGAACCAACATTCCACAGGCCACAATTGACAACCTGATCAACTCTATGCGAAGGAGATGTGTTGCACTGCATGAGGCAAATGGTGGTCACACCAGATACTGACTGGTATCCCCCCCCACCCCCCCAATAAAACAAAACTGCACCTTTCAGAGTGGCCTTTTATTGTGGACAGTCTAAGGCAGACCTGTGCACTAATCATGGTGTCTAATCAGCATCTTGATATGGCACACCTGTGAGGTGGGATGGATTATCTCAGCAAAGGAGAAGTGCTCACTATCACAGATTTAGACTGGTTTGTGAACAATATTTGAGGGAAATGGTGATATTGTGTATGTGGAAAAAGTTTTAGATCTTTGAGTTCATCTCATACAAAATGGGAGCAAAACCAAAAGTGTTGCGTTTATATTTTTGTTGAGTGTAGTTTGCACAGTTTAATAAATCGTACACGAGAAAAATATATACAGTGAGGAAAATAAATATTTGAACACCCTGTGATTTTGCAAGTTCTACTACTTAGAAATCATGGAGTGGTCTGAAATTTTCATCTTAGGTGCATGTCCACTGTGAGAGACATAATAAAAAAAAAAAAAAAATCCGGAAATCACAATGTATGATTTTTAAATAATTTATTTGTATGTTACTGCCGCAAATAAGTATTTGAACACCTACCAACCAGCAAGAATTCTGGCTCACATAGACCTGTTAATTTTTCTTTAAGAAGCCCTCTTAAGATGCTGTAATGCAGAGGAAGCCTTTTCTGCGTACACGCCACAAACAGAGTCGATTGAGGTATGCTAAAGCACATTTGGACAAGCCAGCTTAATTTTGGAATAAGTTCCTGTGGACTAATGAAACTAAAATTGAGTTATTTGGACATAACAAGGGGTGGTATGCATGGCTGAAAAAGAACACAGCATTCCAAGAAAAACTCTTGCTACATACAGTAAAATGCTGTGTGGCTGTGTGGCCAGTGCAGGTACTGAGAATCTTGTTAAAGTTGGGGGTCACATGGATTCCAGTCAATATCAGCAGATTCTTGAGAATAATGCTCAGAATCAGTGACAAAGTTGAAATTGCGCAGGGGCTGGATCTGTCAACAAGACAATGACCCTAAACACTGCTCAAAATCTACTAAGGCATTCACGCAGAGGAACAAGTACAACGTCCTGAATGGTCATCTCAGTCCCCAGACCAGAATATTATTGAAAATCTGTGGTGTGATTTTAAGTGGGTTGTCCATGCTCGGAAACCAAAAAACCTGAGATGTTTTGTGAAGACGAATGGTCCAAAATACCTTCGACCAGAATCCAGACTCTCATTGGAAGCTATAGGAAGCGTTTAGAGGCTGTTATTTCTGCAAAAGGGGGATCTACTAAATATTGATGTATTTTTTCTGTTGGGTTGCCCAAATTTATGCACCTGCCTAATTTTGTTTAAAGAATTATTGCACACTTTCTGTAAATCCTATAAACTTCATTTCACTTCTCAAATATCACTGTGTTTGTCTGCTATATGATATATTTAACTGAAATTGCTGATCCAAACAACCAATGATTTGTAAAGGAAAATCATGGAAATAATCAGGGGTGCCCAAACATTTGCATACAACTGTAGCATTTTTAGTGTTCAACAAAATGCATCTTCATTACATATTAATTTCATTTTGTGCAGCAACACGCAGGTCTTGCTCCTCCTCCACTGTATGAATACAGGCGCTCTGTCCTGTGATTCTTCTGCAAAATGCTTTTGAATTACATTTATTAGCAGTGCATTACACTATCACAGTCACATCATACCATCATGGAGCATGTGGCCCATCTTTACTCTGTTGAACCCCCTCTTGCCTCCAAAAAGCAGAGTGCCGTGTTCAGCAGCATGAAAGCGCATTCACTGCAGTCTTATGGGAAAACGTGGAAATGTTTAAATGTGGTTTAAACTGCAGTGACATGCTATTGATGCGCTGTCTGACAAATTACACTAAAACACCTGGTAAAAGCAGGCCTCCTGTCAGTCGGGAAAGGTGGGGTTTTTTTTTTAGTTTTTCTTCTCAGTTACTATTGCCTGCAGAGGTGTGAGTAGGAGCAGAGATGGGGAGAAACAAGGATATTACAGACTGAATTAAAAAAAATAAAGACACAAACAATACGATTGTGATACAAATCAACAACTTTGTCAGGATACCCAACTAGCAATAATACTTGAATCCAAAAATACCAGACAAAGGAAGAAAATTTGTTCATTTAAATAAAAGCAGTACAACTTTTACCCTTCAGGTTATGAACTGTAGCTTGGAAGGTGTGGGAAATAAGGAATTAAGGCCTCACCTGTCTCATGGAGTGAGGCACAGTAGCCGCCTGAGGAGACTGGCTTTGAATTTCTCCACCAAATGCTATTGCATCACTGGGCATGACCAGTGCACCGCTCCCCCCTCCTCCTCCTCCAGTGTGTATATTCGGACTGCTGCCCATGACGGCCGCTCGCACCCCGTAGGGTACCCTGGCCCCGGCCCTGCCCAGGGTCATGGTGCTTTTTGGGACTGAAGGGTTCAGCCCGCTACCCATGCTGCTACCAAGACTGACTGGGTCTTCGGCCGTGTTGCTAAAGTACATGGGCCCGCTTGTAGCATACGCAGCATTAAGAGACTGAATATTCTCCATTGACAAGGTTTTGCCAGAGCCACTGAGTCCAACAGTGGAGCTGCTGCCACTGTTTCGTCTGTTTCCAAGGAGTGGTGAGCGAGGGAGGCGAGGGGATCGGCCAGGGCTCCCAGAAACCGATCCGTTGCCGTTGGATCCAACCACGTCCAACTTGGTGACAGAGCGAGAGCTGTTGTACATGGTGAAGAAATGTAGAGTGTATTCTGAAGAAACAAAAGAAGTCCAAGTGAACACGTAGACAGATGAACCAACAGTGTCCAAAGTCCGCTGATGTCCTGAGAAAGATTATTTGGAAAAACCCTGTAAGAACTAATCACAATCTAGATGAGTAATTAACCACTTAATGAGTAGTTTGGGGGGCAAACGTCAGATCACCAGAGGCAAAAAATGAGAAATGGGCATCAAGAAAAAAAAAAAAATCTAAATGTAGCATCTGAGAACATAAAATCCTGTCTGGCGTCCTCCTCGGTGGGACGTATCCTGATGCAGTGTTAACATCGCTGCTATCAAAGCCTTCCTGACATGATCACTGTAATCCAATGAGCGCCAAGCGGTAATCAACGGGGCATCGCTTCTGATAAGGCAGCTACTGCGTTCAGTCTACCACATCTGAGATGATGCAATCACCTAGAAGAGAGAAAAGAAGAACAGGCAAGAAATGACTAATGAACATCGGAACAAGACTTTAAACATTTGCTTTCTGCACTACAACCACACTGAAAAAAGAAAAATCTGTTAGTTAATCAATACGGTATTTCTTCATCTGAATAATTACTGATGCCATACGAAAGGGAAAATAAATGCGTCTTTAGTCTGGACTTGAAAGTCTCAACAGAATCTGATTGCTTTATTGACGCAGGGAGATCATTCCACAGAACAGGGGCACAATAAGAGAAAGCTCTGCACCTTGAGAATGCAAAGCCCAGGCCGGTACGTAGGATTTAATCAGGTCAGCCAGGTAGGGAGGTGTCAGTCCGTGAACAATTTTATAGGCCAGTAGTGGAACCTTAAAATCTGATCTCACAGAGACAGGAAGCCAGTGAAGAGGTGCCAAAATGGGTGTAATATTCAACTGAATATATACAACTATCACACACTGCTTAAAAAAAAAAAAAAAAAAATACAGGCATTACTTGAGTAAAAGTAACATTAGCATTTCAAAACCCATTAGCTCTAAAGATCCTCTTACAATTCTTCATTTTATACCATTCTAAACTAAATATCTTCAGCATTTATGAGCTTTTAACAACTGTTGGGTCCGATTTGACATTATTTCCCCACAGTGTCTGTCAAAGGTGGTCAGGGATGCTACATGTACTATTTGTGTTTTTGACATTTTTCCAGCTTGGGTCATTGAAGATCTCAGGTCATTCTTGGGACCTTCTGTGTTGAGTGTTGTTAATTTAATCGCTCACCACTGACATTGTTCCTGCTTAACTTAAAACGGTCTATCTATGTATTCTACCTCATAGTCACAATATTTCCAAAAATGGTCCCAAGAATTTTTCTTCCCATAAGTAGAATTCAGCCTTTGACAATATCAACAGTTAACATCTCAGTTTCAGGCTTATTAACAGGCCAGTGATTTCTCATGACCCATTTCAATCTAACTGGACCCCTATTTTTGGGTCCTGACCTGATCCTTGAGCATCCCTGAGGTGGCGCATCTTTTTTCGACTGATGTTCTGCTCGGTGCACATCTTTGGCTGGAGAGATATTACTGACGGCCAAACGAGCACAACCGTGGGCATAAGCAGGCACACGCCATCTGCTGCCTCCCAACAGGCCAATAACACACCTGGACAGAAGCAGACCAGGACCCTGTCTCCAGCAGTGATGCACACACACAAATGTGCACTTAAACGGCTGATTTACGTAAACAAAAGATGCACAGGTGCAGAAACACACAGGAAGCCACATCCCCATCAGTGAACTCACACATTAATACACGAAATACATCATCAGGGGCTTTCAGTGGACTTGAAACCACAAGTCAATTCATGCAATTGTTATTCTAGATCAAATTATTTGCAACTATTTTGATTGTTCAAATCTTTTATCAGGTTTAAAGGTGACAGATTTTGACTTGTTCTTCTTTCATTTGCTAATTTTCTGTGTTTTAAAGGCAAGGCAAATGAAAAAGCCTGTAAAAATCCATAAATTAACGGCATCATTGTAAAAGCCGCAGTGTTCAAAGCGTGTGAAAAAAGTACCGGCTTATAGTCTGGAAATTATGGTATACTGATATCGCAGAATAAATCAATCACAAACAATATCTTTATTTACATTTTAACGGCGTCTCCAGGAACATGTGCGTGTGTGCCTACATGAGCGTTTGAAAAGGGTGGAAGTTAGCTTTGACCGTGTGTGATGCACATGCATGCTGATGTTCACAAGATGTCTTGCAAATCACTGCAGAGCTGTTACAAAAATGGAGTTTTCAGTTTTAGAAGTGTTTATTTGTTGCTAGCTTCTCATACATAATATATGAGAAAAGTGTTAGATTTACAGAGAAACATATAGTGAGCAGCTAGCGAGACCAGCCAGTGACGTCACCACGCTAACATCCGTGAGATGCCTTGGTGCTATATAAAACAAAACAAACTGAAAGTAATACAGAGGTATTTTAGAACATTTATTGTGCAAAACTGTAATAAATAACTAAATAATACTGCAAATGTAGCAAATAGGAAAAATAACGCACCTTTTATCCAATCAACAAAAACAATGTAACATAATACAATATTACAAAATAAATAGCTGTTCTGTAGTTACAGTGTTGGGGGAATATGTCTGTATTGTGCCAAATTAAAGGTTCTTTGCAGGGAGCGTTATTATTTTTTTTTTTAATTTAACTGGATGGAGGCGGAGGGCAGGAGTGGTGGCTAAGTGGTTAATGCGCTTGGTTTCAGTTCAGAAGGTTCCGGGTTCAAATCCCACCCCTGCCACATTTCTCCATGTAATGTGGAGTTGAGTCAGGAAGGGCATCCGGTGTAAAACCTGTGCCAATTCAACATGCAGATCCACCTTGGATTTGCTGTGGCGACCCCGAGTGCAAACAAGGGACTTACTATTTAACTGGATGGAAGCAAAACAAAAACAAAAATTTGTGTTGATCCTATGTAAAATAAAACCCCAGAAAAAGTTGAAAAGATATGGAAAAAGCATATTTAGGAAGAAGAAGAAGAAGAAAAAGGCTGTGATCCTTTCATTTACTTTGACTTCTATTTTATTGCAGTCAGCATGACCCAATGACATTTCATGTTTTGTGTAGTCAACTTCATTTCATTATTGATTCATTCCTGCATTCCACATTCCAAAAAAGTTGAGGTTTTGAGTTGAAATTTTGTCTAAATATATGGATTAAATAATCACTTCTACAATCTGTTTTCTTGGGACAAGTGAGGGGATGGATACATGAATCACTAAATATGTCTTGGACTTCATTTACATACGTAATTATGAAATACAAAGAGTACTACATTTCTCGGTGTGGCAAACACCAACTATTCCTGGTTTTAACATCTCACAAGTGAATCTCTGTTATCTCTCAGTGTATATGTTAATCAGACAAAACATTTTAAAAGATCACTCTTAGCTCATTGAAATTTTGTGTAGATTTTATAAATCAGTCAGTCACTCATAATTTCTCATGAACCGCTCAACTTTGCACTTTTCTCTGCGCTGTTGACTGCACTACCCACATCTATTTGCGTTGGCTGTCCAAACAACTTCTTGGAGACACTGGCAACAGGCACCGTCGAACACGCTTATGACGCAGTTAGCATAGGAGACCCAGGAAACACAAGCATGACTCCCCAATCGCCATCTGCCCACAAACTCACCCTCCCCTCTCTGCCATTCACACTTGCACTTTCATGCCTCTGCTACTGACAAATAACGCACACATTAAACTCGATGATTACTGGAACATGTGCATGCTAACTGCAAACCGCTACTAAAAGTGTGACTTATGAAATCAGTTGCGTAATCACACCAAACTCTCCGCTCCACAATTAGCACCATTTGCCAAATCCTCAGTTATCCGCATTTGCAATTACATCTTAGCTGACTTTGTATGAATAAAAATAAATAAAGTAAATCCGAGTGAAGCCCACGACCACTGAATTGATCCTGAAACATAACTTCTTATTCACCTTGTGTACAAAACTCTTCACCTTCCTGTACTGTTCCTAGAGTCTTGTTGTCTCTTCATTCCTCACTGACACAATCTTGAGCCTCTTAAGACGATCACAGGAGGCTGCCAAGAGAGTCTATGTGGTCGAGCGCCAAGTACGTTAGCAGATATTCGAGATGTGCTACGACAGCAGGGAAGGGAATGAACAATATATAAGACCGCAGACAAAAAACGTACTTGAATTGCCTTAAAAAGCAAGCAAAGCAGCAGTCTAACTGGTGGTAGGGGTTTTTCTGACCTTAATCTGAGTCATCTAATATTGAGGATCTGCCAATACCGAGTCCCCAGATAACACACTATAAGTACATTAAAGTCTATTTAATGTTTATGCTTGACAACTCAACAGCCTTGCAAAGCACTAAGAAAAACTACGTTCAATAGAAGCTCCTTCTTAATGTGTTTATTTATTGATTTTTACAAAATAAACTGATTTTTATATGTTCCTGCCAACTCCACATTGTGCAGCACTGTAGTTGTAAAACAGGAATCAGAGTAATACTGACTGAACAACATGGATGAAAACCTGATGGTGTTTTAGTGGTTATAAACATTAATTGTAATAATAATCGTCACCATCATTATTTTAAAAAAGTCAAACTTAAGTAACATTGCATTTATCAAGTGCAAGCAGACTGCAGCGGCTCCAGCAGTCAGACTCCGGTTGGTAAAAGTTCCCAAAGACAGAAGGCATCAAAAGTACAGGATTATTTGAAATTAGCTCAAAACAAGAATGAGGTTTGCTCACTGTGCAAGCTTTCAATGTCAAACCACAATGGCATTCACGCTTAGGGTTTGGTATCGAGAACCGGTTCTTTTTGAGAATCGTTAAAAAATATTGTGGACAGTCTAAGGCACACCTGTGCACTAATCATGGTGTCTAATCAGCATCTTGGTATGGCACACCTGTGAGGTGGGATGGATTATCTCAGCAAAGGAGAAGTGCTCACTATCACAGATTTAGACTGGTTTGTGAACAATATTTGAGGGAAATGGTGATATTGTGTATGTGGAAAAAGTTTTAGATCTTTGAGTTCATCTCATACAAAATGGGAGCAAAACCAAAAGTGTTGCGTTTATATTTTTGTTGAGTATAAGTCTCATAGGCCCTGAGACCTGATTGTGCCTATCTATGAATTCCGTAGTGTCAAGCGGATGATAGTCTATGACTCCCCCTGGACAGGACACCAGTCTGACACAGGTTACTTCCCAAGCTGAGGCTGGTACCCATTTCCAGCTAGGTGGACTATAAGACTATAAGACAATGTAGATTAAGTGTCTTGTCCAAGGTCAGAGACAGCCAGCATGAGTGGGATTTGAACACAGGTCTACATGTTTGCAGACCAGCTATCTACTGAGTTACCTGTTCTAGAAATGAACAGATTAACGATAAGGCCCATGTTGAAGAGTTCCCTTTAAAAATTAAACACAATCAGCACCTAGACCCTGCGATTACCAACAAGACTTCATAAGCAACCTGATAGGCCTGTCTAGAAATATTGTGGTCCCACTGACTGACTCTATTTCTCTCTTGCTTACACAGCTAACTGCAGGAAATATCAAAGGAGACACAAGCCAAAGTACTGAAAATATTCAATTAGAATTCATGAAAAAATTGCAAATCCAGTTCCTTACCAGGATTTTATTCAATTTGGGCAAAGATTTGGTAACGGGAACATCTAACTGCATAAAATGAGAAAATCTGTTTTAAGCCTATCACCAAATGTAGAACGCAATGTGCCATCAACAACAATGTTCCAATTATGACTTTTTTTTTTTTTAATCTAGAAGCTGCACTTAGATCTGGCACATTTGACAAAATGTAATTATGTGTTTCCACTGCCAAGCTCTGATATATTTTTAAAGAAAGTCTGTTCATTGCTTTGGGAGTGATCCTGTGCACAGACAGAACCCCGTGCACCCTGTATCGAAGGAAACAGCCGATCTTATGAGCTATGACAGGATGAGCATGAAAGTCATGTTCTCACATAGCACATCTGAGAGATGAATTTTGGTTTATTCAAGCACTCCACCAAATACACTCATCTTTTTATCTCTCACTTCTCTCTCCTCCCTGATGCTTTCACTGTCTCCGACTGACTCGCTCCCTCTGCTTCTCCGTCAGCATTCCAGGAGGTGTTCGGCATGTTCTATTTATGTGACAACTACACGCTCGCCGATCACACGGCACAATGAGGCACAGACGCCCTCAGCCTGCACTTAATCGGCTGCCGTTTTTGGCGTGGGAGATGAATTCGACAAAGTTCCTCTCTAGCCTAGGGACCGCATCCTGTAAAAACAGATTCTGCTCATCTTTCACGTTATTATTCTATATTACTATCTCTTTCCACCAGACACACTGTGATATGATGTGACTAGAAGGAACCAGTGCTGTCTGGGGATGCACATTCGCAGGATGTTATCTTGGCAAGAAAGGGAGAGATGCACATTTAATTTCTGCACCTCCTCTTCACAAAATCAACACTTTAAAAGAAAAAAATATTCACACCCACTTCAGTGTGACCATCTTAATCTTATCTTTCTGAAAATCTGTGATACATCGAAAGAGTGGAAAAGCTGAGAAGGCACAAGCAAGATCAAGCAGCTTTTTGTGTCCTCGTCCCTCCAGAGTTCAGCAGTAATTCTCACTTCTGAATGGCTGATTTAATTTAATGACTCACTGCAAGCTCATGTAAAGTCCCTCTCACACACATAGCATGTGTAGCATTTAGAGGTGCACGTAGCACTTGTCACCCAACTCGCCACTATCCATCACCTAATGTCACATGGTTAACAGCACTCACAATAGTCTCCTCCATTATAAAAATGTCAGAAAACAGAGACAAAGTTGATAAAACGCTGCCCAGGAAGCAGCAGATGAAATGTTACGTTAAACCCTGTGCACGTCAGCAGTCACCGTTATTGGCGGCGAATATAGTACGTCAATGGCTGCCACTAATAGACCACATGCCTGCTGTGTGGTAGTAGCTCAATGCATAAAAAAAAACAAAAAAACAAATAAATAAATAAATAAAAAGCTGCTGCTTGTTTTTCACTAATGCACCCTGAGTGGTTTGGCTTGGTTCCACATGTCATAAGATATTGTCTGCTAGGGGCAGGATGAAAAAAACAAAACAAAATCAATCAATACAATATCACAATGTTTATTTTTACGATATGAGAATTGATTTTTAAAGTCCAAAAATAAATAGAAAATTCTAATTCAACTGCTTATAGAGGAGGTGGAAACAATGGAGTGCTGCTTTCATTCAACAGAAGGCAGAATGTATTTGCTGTCGACCTAAACTTAACATTATGTGGCATCCATCCAAACAGATTGAGAGGGGATGGGGCACACCATGAAGTGATGAATATTTACTTTGAAGGGTGGCAGCCAGAGTACAAAAAGGATGGGGAGGGTCTTTGTTTTTATGGAAAACAGTTGAGATGCACCGACATTTGAGAATATTTAAAAAACTTGAATTAGGGCTGGGCGATATGACCTAAAATTCATATCGTGGTATACATTGAATCCCTTCACGGTAACAGTATTTATTACCATATAAACAAGTGTAAAAAGTATAATGCAAGTGTTTCTGAATGGGTCCCTTAGCAAAGGTAAATTGATAAAAATAAATAAAACTTACATTTCCTCATTTCCGAAACTCAACACGAAACCACCAAAACAAATTAATAAAAATATTCACTTTACTCATATTTGAAGTCAGTCTGGGTAAATCATCATTACCTTGCTGATTTTATCTTTCTAATCCGGTTAAAAAATCCTCACATTATTTAACGTGGCGTTTTCTTAAATGTTTGATGTAGGCCTCCACCCGGAGAGTCCGATGAAATAAATAAACAAAGGCTTTGTAAATATCAGCGACAGAACAGGCATCACACACACACACACACACACACACTTACTTCAGAGAGGGGTTTTCCTGGATCAAAAAAAAAAAAAAACTCCACGGGTATTATCGCGATTAGTCAGTGGAGTCCAAATCTCTATTAGGGCCACCCCACCCACCATGGACTTGCCCCTGAGAACATCATGGGTTCTCTTAGATATTGTGTAATCTTGCTCCAGGTAGTAACGGAGACAGGCAGACCAGTTCTCATCAGTTTTTTTTTTTTTTTTTACTCTTTTCACTTTATGTATGTCCTGATCAAATGGAAGTGAATAGACTCAGTCCAATCAATGCATTTTTTTGATCGATCAATATCTAATAAATAGTCACCAAATAGGTATGTGTTCTCTCTGTTTCATTGTGGATCAATTCACTACAGAGCTGCAGTGCAGGTTTTAAAAGCAGATTCGTACTCTCCTTCACTTTCAATACACAACAAGTTTATTTTAATCACACAGATTCCTCAACAGCTTGCGTTAGTCTCACCATTTCATAATTCAGAGCTGCACATTTTAAAAACATTTCACTCTCCTTCACTTCAAATATAAAGTGTCTGTTTCTGATGGATGGTGCATGTGCTATATCCACAAAAAAAAAAAAAAAAAGTTTTTCCCGTTGCCATGTCTCTTTTCCTCCTGCATTACATCTTACATCTCCTCCTCTCTGCAGTATATATTCACCCACTTTTTGTTTTGTTCAATAAATGCATCAACTTTAATAATCAGTTTTTCTTCCACCAGCTATATTCAGTTCGGCTTGGCTTTTTCAATTAGCCCTGCAGCCTGAGCACATGTGGGATGAAACATTAGCATACTCAACACTAAACACTTATGTTCAGCAAATGCCTGGCAGTAGGGCTGCTCGATTATGGAAAAAATCAGTATCACGATTATTTAGGTAAATACTGAAATCACGATTATTCAAACGATTATTTTTTTTAGTTACACTATGCATTTATTCAGCATTTCTCTCACTCTAAAAAAAACACTGTTATAGACAATGTGCGCAAAACCTCCAAATTGAAAATGTACTGTACCTTACATGTATAAAACATAAAATGAACATAAAATACTATATACTTACTTAAAAAAACATACTATACTTAAAAAACATAAAATGAATAAATATTAAAAATATTTTACCCAAAAATATTTCACCCAACATTTTTTACCCAAGTAAGTAAGTAAAACACTGAATGGCTAACTCACCTTTGCTATGTTTTAGAGATCGTTACTTTAAAACTTGCAGGAATGAGTGAGCCAGAAAAAGCGCACACACCGCAGACACCGGGATATTTTGATTCCTCTGCTGATCACAAGGATGGCTGGATCCGGTCGAGCTTGTGGTCATTTGTAGACAAAACATCAATCTTTCCAATGGTACCAAGTATTAGCTTATTCGTGCCGATTACAAGAAACGGCGGTGCAAAAACGACAGCAGTGATCCGGAACTGGCAATGATCCGGAACTGGGCAAGTGACTGTACGTGTCACAGGACTGCTCATTTATGGAGCTGTTTTCTGAAGAAAAATCCTTGGAAATGTTTTTTGCTGTTGTTTGTTACCTCAGAATTTCTGATTACTGTTTAAAAAAAGTTTAGAACACTTGTAATTAAAATAGCTAAATAAATCAATAAATGGTTCTTTAGAAACCTTTCATCTGTAAATTAAAACCACCTGTTTATTTCAGATTAGATAATTTCTTGTGTAACATAAGGAACCTCGGACATTTATTTTTAGACAAAATAACATGGAAATTTGTACATTTTTTGTCTGGTAGATTATTTATATCTCATTTCAACCAGAAAAACAGACACTGTACATAAATACAAATGTTTATTATAAATGCAACAGGAAATAATTTAACAATGACTGCAGTGTGATTGTAAAGTAGGATTTCTGTGACATAAACCTCATGAATCATGATGAATTTTTTAATGGTCATTTCAACTTGTAATTTCGCCAAAATATGTAATTGCCTTTAATGTTGTTATCAGGACAGAGTCATTTCTAAAATATGAATTTGAGCACAATAAGTGGAGAGCTTCTACCTGTGCAAATGTCTTTGGACTTTGATTCGTGGACATTTTTAATGAGCCGTTCATTTATTGTTAAAATATAAACTGAAACAGCTTTTTTTTAAATAATAAAATAGGTGCTGTTTAAAGAGCCTTTTATTTAGAAGCGGGTGATGTTCTGCTGGATTCTCAGGAGAATCCAGATGAAGGTCTCTTCTGCAGCTTTGAACTCTGCTGGTGTTGCTGAAGAGCAGAGATGTTTTCTTTCAACTCGACGTGGTGTTCAGCTCATCAATGGAAGTTTGGTTGTCTGCACAGCAAATGTTCCTGATTGGGACAAATAAAAATATTTCTTTAAATATAAAGAAACACTAAACAGTTTATATATAAAAAAGGAAAAAAAAAAAAAGGCAAACGCCCGAAAAAATAAGTTATTTAAAGTTGAGCTTTTGTGGTGTCTGAAAAAAGCTGTAGCTTTATTTGGTAAAAATAAAAAAGACTGAACCATTTACAAATTAAAGCGTTCACTCAGATCAACTGTGCTAAAAGGCTAAGCTAATGTTAGCCAATCATTAAACTTTCACAGCAGTTCAGTAAACATCACGTTTTATTTTTACATTATTCTCACCTCGATAAAGCTGCAGAACTAAACTCCGTTGGGCAAACTGGGACTTATATATCCAAAAAGTGGGAGATTTCGGACTGAGTGGGTTTGCTCCATCACCCCGGCTGCCTGCCTCGCTCTGCCCAGGAATGATGCCTGAAGGCCGGCTTCTCCGTACGGATTGGCTTGCTGTCGCTGTTCGATCGATATCCCACCAAGTCGTCAGTCCTCCCTCGGTTGGCGTCACTCCGAAAAGTAGCTGAAAAAAGCTTCTCCCAGCAGGCTGATGGGAGAATCGTTCTACTGCTGTTTTTTAAAGCTTTTTTGTGGTTCAGGCGACGCAAATTCAAGAAGGCGATCGCTGAACTTTTTTCAGGTTGTGGAAACAGCCAGAGTAGCAATCCTGCCCCCTTGCCGCTTCCGAAGCGACGCGTCTGCTGTCATGCGTCTTGGGACACATTGACGGATTGGCCTGATGAAAGGCCCTTAAATCGTTTTACTCGATTATACGAGTTTGGAGATCGTTTGATTCAAATATCGATATCGTGATCGAAATTCGGTTAATTGCACAGCCCTACCTGGCAGAATACTGATTTTGCCTTGCAAGTTACTTTACCACTTGTAGCTTCAAAATGTGCCATCGGACTTAACAGCATTAAGATGAATAAAATATTGCTCAGGCAGTGGAAAAGCACAACAGTGATAAGAGACAGATAGCATCAGCTCCTGTCTATTTTGCACCACAGGAAATTAATCTGAGATGCAGACTGGGCAAACAAAACACACACACATTCGGCAGCACACCCACACACATTCATGTACGCAAACACACACAGACACACTCAATGAGAATCACACTCATGTAACCACACAACAGCAGATTTTTCTCATCTTGGCTCCTGCCTTCAAAACAAATATGGAAAGTGCACCATTGGGACTTGAAAATTAATACAAAGGCAAAAGGAGCACAAAACTATTTCAGCAGAGTGTGGTAATTAATGGAAGAGAATGCACAAGTGTAACTCCTCCGCCTGTAAGGAGGAATGTGCACTTTGTTTAAGTTGAACAAGGATGGTGAAAAGGTGACCCCATGATCCATCAAAACATCTATCTACTGTACGAGATGGAGGTCAAAAGGTTTAGAGGCAAATACAGTATACATATTCATCCATGTGTTTTAAACAATCATGAATAAAATGCGATTTTGGCTGCTTTCAAAGCAGAATGTTCCTAGTTCAACACCATCTGTGCCCAATCTCCATGAACGAAACAGAGTTGTGTCAGGAAGGACATCTGGTGTAAAACCTGACACTCAACTTGTTTACAGACTGTGGAGCGCCACAACAGAGGTGGACAGCAAGGCTAAGGTAAGGCTAACTGCATGATCAGTCATTTTGAAATGTTTATTTACATGTAGTGAGATAAATGTGCGCACATTTAGATCCTTATTAAAGTGTCCCAATGTATCTGGGCACTTCTAATGAGGTTTTCATCTGTTGCATAGGTGTCAAACTGATTCCAGAAAGGGCCAAGAGGGTGCAGGTTTTCTTTGTAACCACCACCTCCAGTAGGTGATTTCACTGATGAACATCACTTTGAGCAGATGGGAAGAGTTCATCAGTGAAATCACCTGCTGGAGGCATGGTTACATGCCTCTTGGCCCTTTCTGGAATCAGTTTGACACCTATGTGTTAAGGGGTGACAAGAAGCACTTCACTCTGAGTTTTTTTGCACAACATTAACTAGCCTGTTAGCTTCTGCTTCCTAAGGCAGTGTTTGCATTATAGGTACATAATGTGAGTGAAAAAATGACCCCACAAAATATCTGAAAACATAGCTGAGGTTGTAATTAGGTGAAATTCTCCTTTATCAATGATGTGGTTACATCTCCATACCCAGGAAATTGGCAAGGAGATGAATGTACACTAAATATTTCTGCTGGCAGGTCTTCATGTTGCATGAAACGCACCATTTTTTTTTTAAGCGACTTATCGACTACGACAGTATTTTAGGGTCACATTGAGGTTGTTTTTTTTAGGCCGAGAATAAAGTCGTAATATTACAAGAATAAAGTCAAAATATTACAATAATAAAATCGTAATATTACGAGAAGTTGTATTTATGAGAGAAGTGATAACCCTGCAGACTGCCAGTTCCAGCCACCTCTTCCTCCAGGAAAGGCACGATTTCCTCCAAATCTGTGTGATTCCTCCTCCAGAAGAGGCATTTTCTTGCATATTCCTTTCAAAGTTCTGATACTAATGATAATGTGGTGCAGATGGGCCAAAAGATGAAGTATTTCCTTATTTATAAAACCTGTACTGAAGTACAACTTAAAGGGTTTTTCTCTCATAAAATTACGTTTGTAATTACGTTTTACACCGTAAAATTAGAAGTTTATTCTCATAATATTATGACTTTATTCTCGTAATATTACGAGTTTTTTCTCATAAAATTATGATTTTTTTCTTTTAAAATTACGACTTTATTCTTGTAATATTATGACTTCATTCTTGAAGACTTAAAAATAACAACAAAAAACCTTAATGTGTCCCTAAAACGCTGTCGTAATCAACCGTTGCAACTCATGCATGGTTTTTTTAATCCCTCTTCATTACACCTTTTTTGACAGATGTGAATAATGCTACAGTGCAACATATAGTCCAGAAAATATGGTACATATACAGCATGTTCGTGAAAAGGTTTTGACGGTGACTTGCTGTTAACTAGGTTACAAGGGTCACAGAGTACTCACATGTGAACCCTCCCAAGATTATGGTGCAAAGAGCACATGTATCTGACATGAAGGTGATGCTGGACGCACTGAGTTAATGCAGTGATAAGGTTTTGAATATGACCTATTTTTAAGAAGGGTGACAGAGCACTCATATGCAAACACATCCAACATTTTGGCCCATAGAGGATGTGTATTTGATACAAAATAGATACTTGGAAGCAGCGATGAGTTACGGTGATGGGGATGTGACGGATGGATGCAACCCATTTTAATGGCGCCCTTGTAGAGGGCGGGGCAAAAAAAAAAAAAAAAAGCCATTGATGAAATGGTCGTATGACGGACATCATCTGGTAAGCATCTGAAAGTGTTACTATGTGTGTTTGGTGCAGCTCCCAAGACACCGACCCTTAAGTCAAAAGTTTTTGATTTTGATGTTAATCCTGGAAACAGAAGAGCCGAAGAGCCAAAAGAAAAAGAAAAAATAAACAGATATTGCGGAGATGTAGATTGATGATCCAAAGTTCACACAGATCACATCACAACAATCAATAAAACAAATTCTGAAACAGGACACCCTGACAGTACGAGAACAAAGGCAAACTGCGGTCTGCAGGTCAGCCTGGACTTATGCAATGTTGAATGTTTACAACAGTCTCTGTGGACGGAAGCGGTGCAGTTCGTCAACTCCCTGCTCCCAAAAGAGGGGAGGTGCAAATAAGTGAAACGGTGGGAGGAATGTGACGGAAACTCACAGCGTTTCTCTCTCTCTCACAGCCCCACCCCTGAACACTTCTCCCCTCGTAAGACATTACAAAACACGCGCAGCAGATTGAAATTCTCTTGATCAATCATATATTTTGCTTAAACCGATTTAGTTTGGAAATATTTGCATACAGAGTTTGTTGCTGTCAGCAACGTTTTGCATGAAGTCTGACAACCTGACAGTCCAGAGAAACTGCACAGAACAACAGACATTCCTGCAAAGGATCCAAACACATAAAAGTACTTCAATGGGCATTCCTTTGTTTATGATTTAAACACAGACCTTTGACCTAAACTCAACAAAACTATTCAAGGGTTGGTCTTATAATAAATAATGTGCAGCACAGCTGATAAGGTCTTTTTTCTGAAGATTACTCAAATAAATAAACTTACAACTGCATTTCAAAATATTAATGTTTTAGCTTTAAAGTGCTGTTTGTCATTTTAACACCTGAGCCCAGAATTTCTTGGGTATCACTTCAAAAATCACTTCAGTACCCGCAAGACTTTCAACAAGCTGATACTTGAAATTTTCATGAAAGTGGTAGTACGACATAACGTGAGCGATCACATCTGGATAAAAAAGTAATCCAAAACCGATTTTATATTTTATTCCGAAACCATGTTGACAATTATTTTTGTCAGCGTTTCAGAAAGAAGTGAAGCCAGTGGCAGCCAAGACGAGAATGCAAACGTGTTTTTAATGTGTCATTTTCAGTTTTATAATGTTAGACAACGGCTGCCAGTAATGTAACATGTACGGCACTTTTACACACATATTTTTTGGCTTAAACATAAAAATGAGCTGTTTAAATAGGTGACATTCTGTAAAAATCTGTTAAATAAATAAATACAGTTGTGGTGTCACGTTAACTCGTGTTGTTATTATTGCCACTGGAAATTTCCATTGTATGCATCATTTTGAGGAGTTATCTACACATTAGTATCGGCAGCCCGCCCTCCACACATCTGAATCCTCCTGACTAAATCAGAGGTAGGCCTTGGTATAGCAAAGTACCTCACGCTACGATATATATCACAATGCAAGGACCAATGTATGACTGTACTGCAAGACACAGCTGTCCTACACATATTGCAATACTGGAAATGTAAAAATACAACTTGTAGTGTACCACCTGCGTAGTGTAATATTTACTATGGTTGGGCAGTTGGACAAGTGTATCTTCCTTAGCCAACAGTGAAGGTCACTATGTCATGGATGCCCATTAGAATTTTTTGTGAGGCCAGGGGAGGGAAAAAATATATTTAAAATGGCATATAGAGTCTGGAAAAAAAAAACAACAACAAAAAAACAGCAATTTTGGGTTGCATTTTCAGTCCGTTCAAAGCAGGAATAAATCACTTATATAAGGAACCGCAGTCTCGTTTGAACCCCTAATGGAAAAATGGTGTAGTCAACTGTTTTGTTTTCGGCTGCAATCACCAAAGTAATTGCGAAAAGTGTAGGTTTTTTTCCTTCCCAGTAGAAAAGGGAAGACAAGGCAAATAGGAGAGGTTGTGTTGGTAAGTTTTAGCCGACACACCCTGACAAAGTAGCTGCACTCTCTCGCCTGTACAACCGCCTCGGCATGTTTAATCTCCGGGTCACAAACAAACCGAATCGTTACTTTTTCTTTGCATTTTCACTTTGTTGTGTAATTTGCCCAAAAATGGAGCAAAAGTGCCATGTTTCTGATGGGGACAGGCGAGGGCGGTCCCCGGAAGTATTACATCTTATTATATGGCTACGACACTACATGCGCTCTGATTGACTGATTTTTTGGTCTGATATTTTCCCATATCAGACCGTTACCATGACAATCGGTCCGGATCGCGTATCACATTCGTTACAAATCAGAAAGCCAGAAACACGATTATAAAAACCAAGTCGGCCATGAACGTATTCCATAAATATCTAAACAGCATCGGAAAAAAAAACACACAACTTGAAAGCTAACCAGCTAACGACCGGACCATGTGTTAGCAAGTTCTTCGTGGAGGTGAAGCGAACAGGTCTGACTACGAGCCCAAAACCATCAGCAGCTTTCATATTCAGGCGATACTGTAAGTTTGCGTGTTTTATTATATAAATTAAACAAATTATTATCCTTGCTTGCTCGATCTGTACGTATCAGATTTCTGTGTTTTTCGCTCGGTCTGTACTGTCAACACCTCGTCTGATATTTTCCCGTACAGACCTCACGCTCAGTTAATAACCCTTTAATATGTGTGATATTTTACCCCTTTACTGCCATACATGCCTTGACATCACAGGGAAGTTTTCTGAAGATCGTGGATGCCCATGAATGTGTGCAAAGCCAACTGCAGTACACCAATAGTATAACTTTAGTACCCTGGTGCAGGTTTTGTCATAGTTATGGATCGTGACTTTCAGGGATGCATAATTACAGAAATGAAAGATAAGGAGCATCTGATCACAATATGCTGGATGTTAATTCACACCCCTTGGCTCATGACATCACTGCAAAACCTCTCATAGGGTTATAAGCAAAATTTAGACCCACTGAAACAGCTCACTTTAGACTTCTCTAGCAATCCGAAGTGTCACACCTCATCTCGTAAGGGGGCGTGTCAAATGTCACACCTGGCACAACGCCCCCCTCTCTTCTTCTCTCCAGCTTGAAGAAGAAAGTTGAACTTCACTAAGGTGGCATCCTCAAACGTCCAACCCACACTCAAATACTATAGAGTTGGCAAGGAATTTATTTCATCTGTTGATCATATTTGTTTGAAAATGTGGAAAGATGTTTGTGAAACTGTAAATCTACCACCGCTTTGGATGTGAAATTTAACAAAAAATAAACATGTCTGTTCAGTGCAGTAGCCAGAGGTCTGACGTTGCGTTCAGAACCCTCGGAAGCGCCGAAAGACCCAACATAAAAAAAAATCCCTACTTCCGGAAAAAGTGCATTCACGAGATTACCTCGGAGACATGGATCAAATATTTAGCCTATCACAGTAGAGGCTAGGCTATTGTTATCTTTTGGACTAAAATAATCCTCAAACATGTTTTTGCTGATGTGTGGTGCTGCTAGCTTAACTTATTATACATCACTCCAGGTGAAGTGGCAAATCTGAAGGCTCAATGTAAACACGCTCTGGCTGTGCACTGTCGCTGTGTTACGAAAGACCCGGATGTAGTCAAATTCCCATTTGTCCGCCCCGCTAATAGCATTAATGTCTTATTAAAGTTTGATTTTAAATATGCATTTTCAACATTAGCAGCACTGTTGTACAACCAGTTGCAAACACAGTTGCCAAGGTTGTGACGTCAACTCGGAATCCTTGGGTTACGAGAGAAAATTCCAGCTCAACCGAACTTTCAAAGGCATTTTTCCCCTGAGCTAGCAGTTGGAATCGGTGACCTTCCGAGCGTTTTGAACGCAGCATGATGACAGCTCAGTGGGCGTGTCTCAAGAAACTACCAAGTCTGTAACATGTGTCTTAAATAAGCCATTTCAAGCCTGCATTTTACTTAAAGTGGTGGAATTTCCACACTCATAGAACTGCAGGAATTTGACACTTATGAAACCCCAAACATAGTCTGATATACAACCCCTGGCAAAAATTATGGAATCACCGGCCTCGGAGGATCTTCATTCAGTTGTTCAATTTTGTAGAAAAAAGCAGATCACAGACATGACACAAAACTAAAGTCATTTGAAATGGCAACTTTCTGGCTTTAAGAAACACTATAAGAAATCAGGAAAAAAAATTGTGCCAGTCAGTAACGGTTACTTTTTTAGACCAAGCAGAGGAAAAAAAATATGGAATCACTCAATTCTGAGGAAAAAATTGTGGAATCGTGAAAAACAAAACAATGCTCCAACACATCACTAGTATTTTGTTGCACCACCTCTGGCTTTTATAACAGCTTGCAGTCTCTGAGGCATGGACTTAATGAGTGACAAACAGTACTCTTCATCAATCTGGCTCCAACTTTCTCTGATTGCTGTTGCCAGATCAGCTTTGCAGGTTGGAGCCTTGTCATGGACCATTTTCTTCAACTTCCACCAAAGATTTTCAATTGGATTAAGATCCGGACTATTTGCAGGCCATGACATTGACCCTGTGTGTCTTTTTGCAAGGAATGTTTTCACAGTTTTTGCTCTATGGCAAGATGCATTATCATCTTGAAAAATGATTTCATCATCCCCAAACATCCTTTCAACTGATGGGATAAGAAAAGTGTCCAAAATATCAACGTAAACTTGTGCATTTATTGATGATGTAATGACAGCCATCTCCCCAGTGCCTTTACCTGACATGCAGCCCCATATCATCAATGACTGTGGACATTTACATGTTCTCTTCAGGCAGTCATCTTTATAAATCTCATTGGAACGGCACCAAACAAAAGTTCCAGCATCATCACCTTGCCCAATGCAGATTCGAAATTCATCACTGAATATGACTTTCATCCAGTCATCCACAGACCACGATTGCTTTTCCTTAGTCCATTGTAACCTTGTTTTTTTCTGTTTAGGTGTTAATGATGGCTTTCGTTTAGCTTTTCTGTATGTAAATCCCATTTCCTTTAGGCTGTTTCTTACAGTTCGGTCACAGATGTTGACTCCAGTTTTCTCCCATTCGTTCCTCATTTGTTTTGTTGTGCATTTTCGATTTTTGAGACATATTGCTTTAAGTTTTCTGTCTTGATGCTTTAATGTCTTCCTTGGTCTACCAGTATGTTTGCCTTTAACAACCTTCCCATGTTGTTTGTATTTGGTCCAGAGTTTAGACACAGCTGACTGTGAACAACCAACATCTTTTGCAACATTGCTTGATGATTTACCCTCTTTTAAGAGTTTGATAATCCTCTCCTTTGTTTCAATTGACATCTCTCGTGTTGGAGCCATGATTCATGTCAGTCCACTTGGTGCAACAGCTCTCCAAGGTGTGTTCACTCCTTTTTAGATGCAGACTAACGAGCAGATCTGATTTGATGCAGGTGTTAGTTTTGGCGATGAAAATTTACAGGGTGATTCCATAATTTATTCCTCAGAATTGAGTGATTCCATATTTTTTTTCCCTCTGCTTGGTCTAAAAAAGTAACCATTACTGACTGCCACAATCTTTTTTTTTTCCTTATTTCTTATAGTGTTTCTTAAAGCCAGAAAGTTGCCATTTGAAATGACTTTAGTTTTGTGTCATGTCTGTGATCTGCTTTTTTTCTACAAAATTAAACAACTGAATGAACATCCTCCGAGGCTGGTGATTCCATAATTTTTGCCAGGGGTTGTATATTTAAAAAAAATAAGACTTCACACAATGACACCTTTAAATCTCTCAAGGGAATATATTACAACACCATTCGAGACACCATGACGTGCAATAACTGTAAAATAATACTGCATGTTTATTTATATGGTTTTGGGAAATCTAAAAGGCTGTTTTAGCAGCACTTTATCTGCACTGAACAGATTGATAATCGCATTTAGAGGCTGCGCGCACAGCTGGCTTATGGAGAAAAATGTGCTCGCAAAAATACAAATAGTCTTTCCACACCAACAGAGAAACACAGGCTAACATAAACATGAAGGCCTATAGTAAAAAAAAAAAGATATATATAAGAGTGTGTGCGTACACGCAGACAGTCAGACTGCCAGCTAAGTTGACTGCGGCTGTGTGTGTCCACTTACCCTCGGTTGTGAAATAATCACAAAGAGGCCACTCACGGGTCCTCTTCAGTTCGTCAGCGGCTGTCGAATCATTAAGTGACACCCCATGACAACACAAATAGAGTAAAACGTTCTCCTTCTCTCTGAATTTAGCCCTGCGGTGTGTATTTTCCTCTTCCTCGCCCACTGCTCCCGCTGCTGGCTTCCCCGCTGCTCGGGCGCTCCCGTGACGTCACCACGGTGATGCGCGCCCCCGAGACGTATCCCCTCCGCCCCCTCCTCCACTTGCTCCCTTCCGCGTTCTCGCAGATAAAAAAAGAAAATAAAGAAAATCACCATGTGTTGATCATACTGCTATCTACCACGGCGTTTTTGGGCCACATTGAATTTTTTTTTTTTTTTTTTTTTATACTTCGAGAATAAAGTCGTAACATTACGAGAATAAAGTCGTAATTTTAAGACTTCGAGAATAAAGTCGTAATATTACGAGAAAAAAAGTCGTAATTTTACGAGAAAAAAGTCGTAATTTTACGAGAATAGTTGTAATTTTACGAGAACAAAGTCGTAATATTACGATAATAAATTCGTAATTTTACGAGAATAAAGTCATACGACTTTTTTCTCGTAATATTACGACTTTCTCGAAGTCCAAAAAAAAAGAAAAGAAATTCAATGTGGCCCGGCTATCTTTTTGATACAAATCCAATATTTGTCATGTATACTTTTTAGTATTTATGTGTATGGAAAAAACAAAACAAACAACAACAAAAAATCCATTACTCTCTGCCAGGGGTGGCAAGATGGCTGTTGGGAAGATTTGTGTTAGGGGTGCTACAGTATTAGCATCAACGAATTAACTGTTAACAGACAGAATACATATTCAGAATTGTTTATAATTCCCCAAAACATCATCCAGCATTATTTGTTTTCTATAAATAACATGTAAGCAATTTTAAATGTTTTAATACATCCATTTTATTATTATACTGGCAATTACCCAGCCCAGGGCAGGTTAGAGACTGGAAAGAAAACTTCATCTTTACCAACAAGCTATCACTTCCCACTTATCCTGGATTCTAGAGAACTGCTATGGCATGACTAAAGCTGCCTCAAGAAAAGACAGCTGCTGCTGCTATAGTACTACTATAGTATGTTACTATAACTTGCAAAAATGAAGTAAAAAGTTCAAAGGAAAAAGAAGAGAATAGAAAAATGTGACAGCAAACTTTTCGCACACTTACCAATGACGATGTGGCACATAAGTGTCTCTCCCTTTAACTACTACTAATACTACTACTACTACTACTACTCCTACTCCTACTAAAGTGATCAGTAGCCTGTGTCACTCCCTGTACGTCAAAGTATATGTGTGCCAAGTTTGGCTCAATTCTGCAGCACAAAAGTCTCTCCCCTACTACTACCACTACTACTACTACAGTACTAATAAAGTGCTCAATAGCCTACTCCCCATACATCAAAGTATACTTGTGCCAAGTTTGACTCAATTCCAAGGTGTTGAATGTACAGGAGAGGGACATACGAGGTCTGTCCATAAAGTATCGTACCTTTTTATTTTTTATTTTTAAACTATATGGATTTGATTCATATGTTTTCACGTCAGACAAGCTTGAACCCTTGTGCACATGCGTGAGTTTTTCCACGCCTGTCGGTGACGTCATTCGCCTGTGAGCACGCCTTATGGAAGGAGTGGTCCCGCCCCGTCGTCGGATTTTCATTGTCTGGAAATGGTGGAATGATTTGGGGGTTTTTTTCCATCAGAATTTTTTCAGAAGCTGTTAGAGACTGGCACCTGGAAACTATTCGAAAAATTTATCTGGCTTTCGGTGAAAATTTTACGGGCTTCACAGAGAATAAGGTCTGGTAGTACAGCTTTAAGGATCTCTTTAAGGACGCTCAGCGCGCCGCACTCAGCGCGCCGCGCTCCGAGCTGCGACGACACGGCACAAGCCACCGGACCATTTCTGAGCTGATAGCTCTGTGGATACGAGACCGTCGTGTGGTCTTTCTCTGATTATCATAAGAGCTGGACATCAGCCATTTTCCGGCAGATTTCACTTTTAACAAGAGATTTTGTCATGGAAAGCCGCGCGGAGGGTTCGCGCGGCACGACCGATTGGCTTTGGAAGCGAGACAAAGGAACACCTCCGTTTCTGCGTGTCAGAGGACAAGTTTGGACATGTCTATCTCGGCTTTCAATGCTTACCAGTCCAGTAAGTATCAGTGAAATTGTGGAGAGCTGGACATGTCCAAACTTGTCCTCTGACACGCAGAAACGGAGGTGTTCCTTTGTCTCGCTTCCAAAGCGAATCGGTCGTGACGCGCGAAGCCTCCACGCGGCTTTCCATGACAAAATCTCTTGTTAAAAGTGAATTCTGCCAGAAAATGGCTGATGTCCAGCTCTTGTGATAATCAGAGAAAGAGCACGCGACGGTCTCGTATCCACAGAGCCATCAGCTCAGAAATGGTCCGGTGGCTTGTGCCGTGTCGTCACAGCTCGGAGCGCGGAGCACTGAGCGTCCTTAAAGGGGTCCTTAAAGCTGTACTAACAGACCTTATTCTCTGTGAAGCCCGTAAAATTTTCACCGAAAGCCAGATAAATTTTTCGAATAGTTTCCAGGTGCCAGTCTCTAACAGCTTCTGAAAAAATTCTGATGGAAAAAAAACCCCAAGTCATTCCACCATTTCCAGACAATGAAAATCCGACGACGGGGCGGGACCACTCCTTCCACAAGGCGTGCTCACAGGCGAATGACGTCACCGACAGGCGTGGAAAAACTCACGCATGCGCACAAGGGTTCAAGCTTGTCTGACGTGAAAACATATGAATCAAATCCATATAGTTTAAAAAAATAATAAAAAGGTACGATATGTTATGGACAGACCTCGTATACACACCCACACACTCAGACAGTTGTCTCTTTGTTATAGAAACAGATAATATTACACCAATATTGAATAAAAAAAAAAAAAAAGAAGAAGTAATATTTAGGGGGATTTACCCATCCATCGTCAAGACTATTATATTATCTGCTTTTTTGTTTGTTGTGCTTTTATTATTGCCCTAGCAACAGACAGGAACCTTTATAATCAGTTACATCAAGACGCTAATAGTTTGGTAAAGACAACAATACAAATACATTCCCTTCGTGCAGTTTGTAACTTTGTGAGGGTAGCAACCATGCCAAATATAGATCCTGTCCCAGTCAATGCAATGACTTGCATGCTAGCTAGGAGCTAGAATATAATGTTGAGATTTTATGGCATAAACAATAACTTGCTGAGCTCAATTACAAGTCCTTCAACTTTATATTTCTAAAGAAATGGAGACAAAATGCATGAAATTACCAAGGGGCCCAATTCAGACCATCTATGTACACCGGGGTGCTTCCGTTACTTTGGTCACTGTAATGGACTTGTTCTCGTTTTCCCTTTCACACAATTGCACATCCTAAAGGAATCTTTCCAACTAGCCATTGATGTCTCACACAGTATTCTAGTTCCCTGGGCGCCAGTAGGTCCAACGACTGAGGTAAAAATAGTGTTGTGGCTTAAGTTCCCCTTGGGAAAAGTCAACTATGAGTAGACCTGTGTTTTCCTTTAAAATAGCTTAGTTAACTTGACCAGCAAATACAAGCAGCTTTAATTTGGTGACTTATTTTTTTAAGTCACCAAATTTGAGATTTTTTGCATGTCCTTATTTGGATTAATTTAATTTCCAGTTTTCAACCTTCCTTTATTATATATAAGCCATCATCCATAACCATGGCGCCATCTGTTGGTTAAACAAAGAATTGTTCCATTTGTGTCCGTGTTCTACAGTTTTGGTCAGAAGTGTACATACACTCATAATGGGCATAAATAGCATGGTAATTTTGTTCCTTTAATGATTTGTTTAAACTGTTCTTTTGCCAAGGTGCAGAAGTTTGAATTTATTTTGGATCTTCTCTAATCCACACAGGGTCAAAATTATACATACAGGCTCTAACGCATACACACACCCAACCTATAATTTGGTTAAGTGTTTGTGAACAAGATGCACCTCAGCCAGATGCTTTTGGTAGCCATCAACAAGCTTTTGGCATAATTCTGGCTGGAGGTTTTATAAATTGTTTGGTTTCCTGGCAGAGACTCGGCTTTAAGCATACAAGTAGTCCACAAATTTTAGGGTTGAGGTCAGGGCTTGAGCTGATGACCTTGGTATCAACAGTTGTTTAGAAATGGCCCCAAAAGACTTTCCCAAGTTGTGTAAATCTACATTTCTTCTGAGATCTTCATTGAGTTCCTGGGACCTTCCCATTGTTCTGAGTATTGGTCAGTTTTGGTCAAACATGCTTTTTATGCTGGCAAAGAGAAACTATACCAGTTGTAGTCATTCATGATCACTAACGAGGAGTTAATAGGCCTTGGCCTTGTCATGTTAAAAGACATTTTAGAACCTTCAGCACCACTTATTAAAAGATTTAAGTGATTTTATGTATATATTTGAGCCTGTATGCATAATTATGACCATGTGTGATTACAGAAGATACAAAATGTTTTCAAGTTTGTGCACCCAATTATTGTATATTAGAGTCATTAGTCATTAATGATGTCTGCTGTACAGTCATTCCACTCTGGTGGTTCATGGACATCATGGCATTCATTCCCATGATGAATGTATGTAAACGTCTGATGATGATCTTCTCTGCAATTACGATGTCACCTCAACAACTGTCTAAAATGTTTTTAACACAACTTCTGAAATGGTTACTGTCCTAATGAGAATGTAGTTTTTTGCATGATGTTGGAGTTCAGCTGACCACAGAAATATCAATTTTCTGATTATGTCATAGTGAAATTATTATTATTATTATTATTATTATTATTACTACATGTAATTATTTTGAGGAGGCTACATTCCCATCAATCCCATCCTAGAGCCGCCAGTGTTGGACCCATCATAAATCAAACACTTCTTATCAATATAATCAGTGTCCATAGTAAATAACACAAATTCATATGTGCCATAGTACTGCACTCTGTCAATAAATTAATTAAATAAATAAAATTAGCTTTTTTTCTGCATGAATTAATTAATTTCCGCCCTATTTAATCTCATTCTACACTTAGTTTATCTGGTGCTGCATAAATTTTCCTTTTGAAGTAATTCAACATCACCAGAAAGGTCACATTTCCCCAATAAATTTGAAAAAACAAAAAAACAAAAACAAAAAAACACTTGACCTTAAAGTTAGAAGAAAGACGCTACATAGAAGTCACGTGACTAGCAGGCGCCATCTTTACTGAAGTTTCTGATATTTATTAAACTTAAGTATCTGGTTTTGAAGCATTTAGATGCTCACAGAGAGTGAAGTGCAGATACAAGAGAAACATTTTCTGCTGTTTTATCTATAATATGTTATGTTCACTGTGGATATTGCGTGTATAGCTTCGTAAAATACGCCATCTAGTGGTAGTGCTTTGTTTAAGTCAGTAGAAGAAGAACTCAGGCAGGAAGTTAGAAATGTGGGTTTTGTATTTGCAAAGTTACAAAATGCCTTGAATAATATTGTGGAGTGGGCAAGTAGTTGGGGTTTTAAAATATCTGTGGAAAATTCAAAGTTTGTAGTGTGTGAGAGGAAGAGAAATTTGGGTAATGCAAGTTTGCAATTATATGGTTTAAATTTAGAAAGGGTTAAATCTTTTAAGTATTTAGGGGTCCATTTTGATGAGAGGGGAACTTTCAAAACTCACATTGAGAAGGTGGTGGATAAATGCAATAGAGTAATAAATGTATTGCGGTGCCTTTCTGGCAGCGACTGGGGAGCTGATAAAGCTACACTACTGATGATTTATAGAGCTACGGATTATGGTTGTCTTGGAAATGCAGCTAAAACAACTTTGGCAAAATTAGATGTGATCCAAGCAAAAGCACTTTGAGTGTGCTGTGGTGCATTCAGAACAACCTCTGTGCCTCCTAGTTGAAGTGGGAGAGATGCCCCTTCAAAAGAGACGGCTTAAGCTAGCACTCCAGTTTGTAGGCAAAGCCCTGGGTCAGAGGGGTGACCTCCCTGGGAGGAGACTCCTTCAGGATTCATGGGAGTCAGGAAGAGGGAGGGGGAAAACCTTTATCTTAGAAGAAGGGTGAGTTGCCAGAGCTCAGTCAGAGAGATACAGCTCCGGTAGTTGTCTGGCCAGCGGTTCCTACTTGGCTACTCCCTCAAGTGGAAGTGGATTGGACTGTGAAAGATCGCCTCAAAGGGGAGGGGGGAATATGTCCTGTAACTGTGGTGAGGGAGGCTATGCAGAACAATTGGGATGGGTATCTGCAATTGTTTACTGATGGGTCCGTTGACCCCACTAGCCGGAGAGGGGGATTTGGGATTTTTATTCCTGCTCTGTCTCTGAGTCTGGGCAGACGACTTCCTGATGGAGTAGGAGTATTTACAGCTGAAATTTTGGCTATGGTGTGGGCTCTTGAATGGGTGGAAGAAGTGAGACCGGAAAGGGTTGTCATCTGCTCTGACTCAGCTGCTGTGTTGAGTCAGCCTCTTCCCGGTGTAGGCCTGATCTGGTGGATGAGGTGCTGACTGCTTTGCTCAGAGTGGAGAAGGGAGGGTCAGATGTGTGCTTCATGTGGGTCCCGGCACATGTAGGGGTTAGGGGTAATGAAATTGTGGATCAGGTTGCAAAGAACGCTTTAAGACATGACACTGTAGCTCTTGAAGTGGCTCATAGCAGCTCTGAACATAAAGCCATGATTAAAAAAGTACTGTGGGCTCAATGGCAGAAGGATTGGGACATAAGGGTAGGCATTTTTATAGTGTGCAGAAGTCTGTTTTTGGTGACTGCCCAACCCGGGGGAATAACAGAAGGGAGCAAGCGCTGTTAACAAGACTGAGGTTAGGGGGTGATTCTTAGACTACGGGCACTTTTATGTCCCTTGATCATATTTTATGAAAAAAAGAAAAAAGGGGAAATTTCACACTTTTATAGTTATCTTTACAATGAAAGTGTTTTAAGAAATTTGTCCTAGTAGTCTATGATGACTTTTTCACCTTTTTTCAGCATCATTATATGCAAATATTGCCGTTTTGTGCTTGTCCCACACCCAGACTTATGATCTTCAATGATAAAAATGAATAGTAAACAAACGTTTTTTCTAATGTTTTAAAATATCTCTGAATAAAATATCAGTAAAATAATCAAAACATAATTGGGGTATTCAATGTCATACAACTGTTGTGATTTTTTTAAACAAAATGTAGTTGTCCCACACTATTGCCGTAATTTCCACCACAACAATAATGTCCCTTTAAAAAGTTTGTATGAAAGGTTGTGTGGGTAGTTTCTATGGAGATAAACAGTAACATCAGAGCACATGTATATAGCGCCAAATCACAACAAACAGTTGCCCCAAGGCGCTTTATATTGTAAGGCAATAGTGTGGTGGAAATTACATTTACAAGGCCAATAGTGCCCGTAGTTAAAGAATCACCCTAGGACACTGTGGACTGGCAGCTGACCTATGTCTAATTGGTAAACACCACAATGGATTGTGTGAAACCTGCACAAAGAAAGAGACTATCCCTCATGTTCTGATGGAGTGTCAAAGATTTTCTGAGCAGAGGAGAGTTCTTTTTTCACATCTTTTTGATCTTGGTTTTGAGTTTGTTTCTATTAAAGTGCTGCTTGATCCGTCTGCACGTCAGCAAGAGGTCTACAATGACCTGATGGATTTTGTGTTTAGCTCTGGCTTGCAGCATAGTCTGTGAGTAGAGTGTAGTAGTCATGGTCTGCCAGTGAAAGGCAGCAATGCCGGAAATCAAGAAGAAGAAGAAGAAGAAGAAGAAGAAGACAGGCAGGCAGGAAGTCACTGAAACACGGTGTCACAGCAGCCTTTCTTTTTTTTGGGTCCTTCATTTTGGTGTTTGTTAAAGCATCGTCTGTAAGTATTTCTTAGTAAAAATAATTTAACACCAGTCCTTTGGTTGCATATTTAAGAGTTAAACCGTTTTTGCCGCACTATAAAATTTAAAACCGTACGCTAATATCCATGCTAATTGCGATGCTAATCGCTAAGCTAACGTTTATATCTCATGGTTAGATTTATGGTAATGTGCTAGTTGCAGCTTGACACTATTTTTTTTAGTACAAATATTGATATGCATTTTGTCTGTTTTTTTCTGTATTGTTACAGTTTCACAAAAAAGATAAGGTTTGCTAAACTACATTGAACATCTCCCTGGAGTCTGCAAAGTTTCTGGATCTGTGTTTAGTTGCTAGATCAGTTTCTAGCGAGGCCATATACAGTGAAAAGACGGCACCACAGCAAACGGCAAAGCTACAGAAGCTACCACGTGGAGCCACTGCCATCTCAGAGAGCTGAGTCAAGAGTGACCCGGCAGCAGAAATCTGTGCTTCAACACCTCTCCACAGGAAACAAACCGCCTCAAAATGACTGAAACCAAATCCCAAAAAAGTGACATTCGATCAATCCTTTCATGAAAGTCGTCATCACACGCAAGCTGAAGAGCCAGCATTGAACTACTGAGAGCAAATGCAAAGGCTGAAGCTGCTCAAATCAGAGCCTCCTATGAACAAAAAAAATACAAATCAAAGTTGAACAAGCATGTTTACAAGCCACTCGATGCTTTTAGGGCAGAGCAAGAAAAGGAAGTTGCTATAGGAGAAGCAAATACTTTAGAAGCTGGACTACTTGAATTGAGCCTTGAAACAAGCAGTGAAACTTGTGGGTCATCTCACACTGAGGACCAAAAACAGCGCACTGCCCAATATGTATTAGAACAAGTAGCTTTTATTGCGGCACAGCAAGACATTCCAGCAACGACTGGTAATGTTACTCCAGCATCTCCTCCCCAAAATGTAGCAAAGCAGGAAAGCAAACCGAACTATGCATCAAATTATGCTGCCTTTGGACAATGGCCTTGATAAACCCCTGTCAACCAGCTTTAAACCACTCACACCTGAGATTCAAACTGTCCCCAAAACAAGCAATGCTCTGAGTGATTACAACCCCTGGCAAAAATTATGGAATCACCGGCCTCAGAGGATGTTCATTCAGTTGTTTAATTTTGTAGAAAAAAGCAGATCACAGACATGACACAAAACTAAAGTCATTTCAAATGGCAACTTTCTGGCTTTAAGAAACACTATAAGAAATCAAGAAAAAAAGATTGTGGCAGTCAGTAATGGTTACTTTTTTAGACCAAGCAGAGGAAAAAAATATGGAATCACTCAATTCTGAGGAAAAAATTATGGAATCACCCTGTAAATTTGCATCCCCCAAATTAACACCTGCATCAAATCAGATCTGCTCATTGACATTGACCCTATGCCATGACATTGACCCTATGTGTCTTTTTGCAAGGAATGTTTTTGCAGTTTTTGCTCTATGGCAAGATGCATTATCATCTTAAAAAATGATTTCATCATCCCCAAACATCCTTTCAATTGTCCAAAATATCAACATAAACTTGTGCATTTATTGATGATGTAATGACAGCCATCTCCCCAGTGCCTTTACCTGACATGCAGCCCCATATCATCAATGACTGTGGAAATTTACATGTTCTCTTCAGGCAGTCATCTTTATAAATCTCATTGGAAAGGCACCAAACAAAAGTTCCAGCATCATCACCTTGCCCAATGCAGATTCGAGATTCATCACTGAATATGACTTTCATCCAGTCATCCACAGTCCACAATTGCTTTTCCTTAGTCCATTCTAACCTTGTTTTTTTTCTGTTTAGGTGTTAATGATGGCTTTCGTTTAGCTTTTCTGTATGTAAATCCCATTTCCTTTAGGCGGTTTCTTACAGTTCGGTCACAGACGTTGACTCCAGTCTCCTCCCATTCGTTCCTCATTTGTTTTGTTGTACATTTTTCGATTTTTGAGACATATTGCTTTAAGTTTTCTGTCTTGACGCTTTGATGTCTTCCTTGGTCTACCAGTATGTTTGCCTTTAACAACCTTCCCATGTTGTTTGTATTTGGTCCAGAGTTTAGACACAGCTGACTGTGAACAACCAACATCTTTTGCAACATTGCGTGATGATTTACTCTCTTTTAAGAGTTTGATAATCCTCTCCTTTGTTTCAATTGACATCTCTCGTGTTGGAGCCATGATTCATGTCAGTCCACTTGGTGCAACAGCTCTCCAAGGTGTGTTCATTCTTTTTTAGATGCAGACTGAGCAGATCTGATTTGATGCAGGTGTTAGTTTGGGGGATGAAAATTTACAGGGTGATTCCATAATTTATTCCTCAGAATTGAGTGATTCCATATTTTTTTCCTCTGCTTGGTCTAAAAAAGTAACCGTTACTGACTGCCACAATCTTTTTTTCTTGATTTCTTATAGTGTTTCTTAAAGCCAGAAAGTTGCCATTTGAAATGACTTTAGTTTTGTGTCATCTCTGTGATCTGCTTTTTTTCTACAAAATTAAACAACTGAATGAACATCCTCTGAGGCCGGTGATTCCATAATTTTTGCCAGGGGTTGTATATGCCAGCCCTACCAACCTATGATCTTGCCAAATACCTTGCACGCAGCCAACTCACGACAGGCCTTTTCACCTTCAATGACCAGCCAATGAAGTACTGGGCATGGAAATCATCCTTCAAAGCGCCATAGCGGGTTTAGACTTATCTGCAAGAGAAGAGCTTGATCTGCTAGTACGGTACTTTGATTAAAAACTCAGCCAAACAAATGAAAGCAGTCAACATAAGGTGCCCTGAAGATGACTTAATGATGACTTGGGAGAGACTTGAGGAAACATACAGCTCTACAGAGTCCATAAAGCAAACCCTGTTTTATAAAGTAGAAACCTTCCCCCAAATTGCAGCAAGAGAACCTTTTAAACTCCGCGATCTCGCCGATCTGCTGTTGGAGCTAGATGCTGCCAAACTCGATGGCTATTTACCTGGCTTGTCTTATTTAGACAAATCTAGGGGAATCCAACCTATCGTCAACAAGCTATCTTACAACATACAGGGGAAGTGGATGACTTAGGGCTCAAAGTATAAATGTCACCGCCTTTTCCAACTTATATGCACTGAAGCCAAAATGTGAACTGACCCCAATTTTAACTTGCACGGCTCTAACCAGCCTGCACCGGAGAGGAAACAGTCCTGTTCACAAAACTCGAGTCAATTCAGCTGACAGATCATAGGGATAAAGAATGCAATGAGTTGCTTACAGGCCCAGACCTCAACAACAGTCTGGTGGGTGTGCTGATGAGGTTCAGGAAAGAGCGAGTCGCAGTAACTGCAGATATTTAACACATGTTCCACTGTTTTGTTGTTGAAGCGAACCACAGAGACTTTTTCCGCTTCTTATGGTACAAAGATAATGAATGTCCTCGGGCATTATTGAGTACCCTTGCACCTTCAAACCACCGACTGCACAAATTCACCTCTAATTGTGCTGCCCTCCTAGAGGCCTTTCACCCGGAGGACTGAGCAAAAGACATTGAGAACTTAGACTTGTGTGCTCAAGTTTTACCCGTACAACGCAGTCTAGGGCTGTTGTGGAACATTGGTGCAGACTCGTTCACATTGACAGTTGATGATAATCAAAAACCCTGAACACGTAGAGGCGTCCTCTCTACCGTTAATAGCCTCTATGATCCACTTAAGGTTTCTCGCTCCTGTCACAGTTCAAGGCAGATTAATTCTGAGGGAACTCAGCACCACTACTGCCAACTGGGGTGCACCTCTTCCAGACAGCATGAAATCAGTTGAGTAAATGGAAAGACTCACTCCAAGAATTGCAAAATCTCCAAGTACTACGTCTATATATAACCCTGTCTACATTAAACCCCCAAAAGAAAGAACTGTGTGTTTGCCGATGCATCAGTAAAAGCCATTGCCGTTATTGTCTACATAAAAGTTTCCACTTCAGACATCACAGAAGTGGGCTTTGTATTCAGGAAAGCAAAGGTGGCTCCTCTAGCAGGTCTAACAAACCCAAGGTTAGAGTTACATGCTGCAGTACTCGCAGTTGAAGTTGCAGAACTAGTTGTAGCAGAATTGGACATTACATTTGACAACATTGAGTATTACACAGTAAAGTTGTACTAGGGTACATACACAACCAGTCCCGTAGGTTCTATGTATATGGGCATAACAGAGTTCAACGCATCCCCCAGTCAGTACATCCCAACCAGTGGACATGGAGGCCATTTGAAAATTTTTTTTTTTAAAGCTATTTAAATCATTTTGTGCACACTTTACTGTGACTTACTCATTCCCAACATCAAGTCTGTGATCTGTCTCCTGACAACATCTTCTGATTTTTGGACTTAACAGCTTAAAGTATAGTTTCTGAAGTGTTTGTGCATGGAGAGAGTCAATTCAAGCGTTTGTTTTTTAGATTGTCAGGAATTGTGTTGATTTGTCAGTCACTTATCCTGAGTCTATATGTGAGCTGCCACCAGATGGAGCTGTCGCCTTGGCCACTGCTGTTCATTGGAGCGATGCAGCCACCATCTTGGTGTAGGATAGCTGCTATCCTATATGTTATCCTACACCATGATGATGTAGGATAGCATAGCTTAATACACGTCTTTCTGTTGAAGGTCTGTGCAAAATTAAAATCTCCATAAATCACCCAGCAGTAATGGCGTGAGGCGGGGTGCACTCTGTATAGGATGCCAGTCTGTTGCAGGGCACAGCTTCAACAGCTGGTTCAGAATATCTCAACTCAAAAAGCTGCAGAAACATTTGACAATGAATTAGGGAATAACCCTGTTGTGTCTGATTTGCGGCCATTAATGCTGGATTTTACGGTCACAAATTGTGTTTTACCAGCAATGCGTTAGTGGAGCAGGTAAAAAGGAGTTTTGCGACCATAATTGAGTCATTGTTTGATAAAGGGGCTTTATTGAACATGTGCAAATTGTATACTCAACAAAATATAAACGCAACACTTTTGGTTTTGCTCCCATTTTGTATGAGATGAACTCAAAGATCTAAAACTTTTTCCACATACACAATATCACCATTTCCCTCAAATATTGTTCACAAACCAGTCTAAATCTGTGATAGTGAGCACTTCTCCTTTGCTGAGATAATCCATCCCACCTCACAGGTGTGCCATACCAAGATGCTGATTAGACACCATGATTAGTGCACAGGTGTGCCTTAGACTGCCCACAATAAAAGGCCACTCTGAAAGGTGCAGTTTTATCACACAGCACAATGCCACAGATGTGGCAAGATTTGAGGGAGCGTGCAATTGGCATGCTGACAGCAGGAATGTCAACCAGAGCTGTTGCTTGTGTATTGAATGTTTATTTCTCTACCATAAGCCGTCTCCAAAGGCGTTTCAGAGAATTTGGCAGTACATCCAACCAGGCTCACAACCACAGACCACGTGTAACCACACCAGCCCAGGACCTCCACATCCAGCATGTTCACCTCCAAGATTGTCTGAGACCAGCCACTCGGACAGCTGCTGAAACAATCGGTTTGCATAACCAAAGAATTTCTGCACAAACTGTCAGAAACCGTCTCAGGGAAGCTCATCTGCATGCTCGTCGTCCTCATCGGGGTCTCGACCTGACTCCAGTTCGTCGTCGTAACCGACTTGAGTGGGCAAATGCTCACGTTCGCTGGCGTTTGGCACGTTGGAGAGGTGTTCTCTTCACGGATGAATCCCGGTTCACACTGTCCAGGGCAGATGGCAGACAGCGTGTGTGGCGTCATGTGGGTGAGCGGTTTTCTGATGTCAATGTTGTGGATCGAGTGGCCCATGGTGGCGGTGGGGTTATGGTATGGACAGGCGTCTGTTATGGACAAAGAACAGAGGTGCATTTTATTGATGGCATTTTGAATGCACAGAGATACTGTGACGAGATCCTGAGGCCCATTGTTGTGCCATACATCCAAGAACATCACCTCATGTTGCAGCAGGATAATGCACGGCCCCATGTTGCAAGGATCTATACACAATTCTTGGAAGCTGAAAATGTCCCAGTTCTTGCATGGCCGGCATACTCACCGGACATGTCACCCATTGAGCATGTTTAGGATGCTCTAGACTGGCGTATACGACAGCGTGTACCAGTTCCTGCCAATATCCAGCAACTTCGCACAGCCATTGAAGAGGAGTGGACCAACATTCCACAGGCCACAATTGACAACCTGATCAACTCTATGCGAAGGAATTGTGTTGCACTGCATGAGGCAAATGGTGGTCACACCAGATACTGACTGGTATCCCCCCCCCCAATAAAACAAAACTGCACCTTTCAGAGTGGCCTTTTATTGTGGGCAGTCTAAGGCACACCTGTGCACTAATCATGGTGTCTAATCAGCATCTTGATATGGCACACCTGTGAGGTGGGATGGATTATCTCAGCAAAGGAGAAGTGCTCACTATCACAGATTTAGACTGGTTTGTGAACAATATTTGAGGGAAATGGTGATATTGTGTATGTGGAAAAAGTTTTAGATCTTTGAGTTCATCTCATACAAAATGGGAGCAAAACCAGAAGTGTTGCGTTTATATTGTTGAGTGTACATAAGACAATGGGATCTTAATAATTCATGTAAATAACGTGTATATGTGTGTGTGTGTGTGTTTTCCTTTCATTTCTGTTGTCAGTCTTTCTTCCTTTGTTTTGTGGAGTAACATTTGTTGTTGCCTCTATTTTCTACCTTCCAGAATCTACAAGTTCACGGTTTTTGGTTGATTTGCTCTGGTTTTCTTCCATCGTTGTGTTGACAGTTTCTTCTTTCTTGTCTGGCATCCATTTTTCTTACTTTACCTTTTGCCAAAGTTTATTCATTTATTTATTTATTTGTTTATTTTTGCGTGTGTGTGACTTTTGGTCTGCATAGATGCACGAGTCCATGGTGCGGTTTTCAAAGTGTCCAGCGGGTGGCACTGTCGCGCTACGTTACGAAATCGATTTCCTCTTGGGAGGAGAGTCGCGTGTGTGACGTCATTACTGCACGCCAGCAAATGCACCCTGCTCAGCGTGCCGCTCTCGTTGGAGTGACAGCGCACACGGTGTGTCTCTTCCCAGATAGATATCTTTCAGTGCAGTTTGACTTTAACACCAAGTTAACACCCAAGTCTTTCATGGCCAACTGTAAACAGTAATCAAACCAATCCAGCCGTATTTTTCCTGAACTCTTCCCCATCAAACTCCATCGTGTCAATGTTTACAATGTGCTTGAGCAATAACGGGAATTTGCGCATAAAATTTAAGTTACTTAAATATTTATTATTGCCACTCTTAAAATTTCAGTTATCTTTCTAATTTTATTACTAGTAAATTTTAGAATTGATTTAGAGGCGATATACTCATTATCTCACAGGAATATATCACAATTATCTGGGAACTACTTTTTGCGCAGGAATTCATCAAGCACATTGGCCGCGGGCGCGTACTAACACAGAATACCCAGAAACTGGACAGTTGTTCGGCCATAATTAAGAGTGTCCACTTTTAGCTTGACATAAGCTAAGCTAGTGGCGCTCGTGAAAGAGTGTTGCAAATCATCATGATCTGCACACACTCACACATTCTGTGTGTTGTCGCTTCAACGAGAGAGGCACACTGAGCAGTGTGGTGAAAGTAGTCCGGCGAGCTCAACCTGTGGGTGAGCTATCCCACAATGCCAAAATAGCAGAGATGGCGGTCCAATGAGAGCGACGCTCTAAGCAGGGTGGTGCAACCCTGGCCTCCACTCGAGCTCCACCCATGCCAGAAGTGTTCAACATTTGGCATTTCCTGTTTCACTGTTTCACTGAGTTCCCATGAGATTCCATCTCTTCTGTCAACCCAAATCGATGCATCAACTGAACAGTCTTAAATGAAATAATTTCATAAAGTTTTAATATCTTTGATTTAATAAACAAGGGATTGGTATGATCCCGAAACCCTGAATTGTGAATTATTCTTAATGCTCTTTTTTGAAGGATGAATAATAATTGTAATGTAGTTTTATAGTTATTACCCCAAACTTCAGTACAGTAAGTAAAGTAAGGTGCAATCAATGCACAATACAAAGTATGTAGTGATTTACCATCTAGAATGTTCTTTGCCTTATTAAATACTGCAATACTTTTAGAAACTTTCTTGTGGATATTTTGAATATGCACTTTCCAGTTGATTCTATCATCAATAATCACACCGAACAACTTATTCTCCTTGACACAATCTATATTTACCCCAAGTATATTTAACTGTATTTGTACATCCTGTTTATAATTTCCAAATAACAGAATTTTAGTTTTAGACCAATTTAATGACAATTTGTTCATCTCAAACCAACAGTTCAACTTTATGGATGGATGGATAGCTTTATTATCATTGTCATTACAACAATGAGATTGCTACACTCACATTCCACGGACAAACAGCAATTAATCCACAATTATTACTTGTTTACCGTAATAATGCCACACATCAGAATTAAGACAACACATACACATTTGACATTGTTTATGTGCACTAAACTTGAAACAGTCCGTTTTCCAAATTGAGGCGATGTGAGTGTATGGTAGCCGCTGCAACTGGAGCTGCGCCGCCTGCCAGCTTGGGAAGAATGGGGGCCTGCCACAGGGGGGCAGGAAGGGTGGTGAAAGGGAAAAGCTGGAGCATGCTTCTGTCCATGTGTAAGTCTGTCAGTTTATTGTCTTTGTGGGTTGAGATAAGAATGGAGCCGAATAATCTCACCAAGGTCTGAATAAATTCCTCTGGAGGTAAACTGGGCAATTTGTCCTTGAGGCTAGATAAGCCTGGAGTGTTGTAGCTGAGCAGTGAAAAACACTTTTACCTGTTCCACTTGAACAGCCAAATCCCAATTATGAATTTATAATATTCACCTTATTCACATTCGGTTCTCAAATCAAACAATTGCTGCAAATTCTCTCCAGAACAAAACAGGTTTGTGTCATCAGCAAAGAGAACTGCTTTAAACATATTGGAAACTTTCCATAAATCATTAATATATAAAATAAATAATTTTGGTCCCAGGACAGAGCCCTGGGGAACCCTGCAAATGATGTCCAGATATGCAGAACAGCAGTCCCTAATTTTAACAAACTGCTTCCGGTTTTGCAAATAACTTTTAAGTGCCACAGACTGCCGCAGCAGAGCCTCTGAGGTGCCACAGGCTGATTCACTCTGTCCCAATGGTTGAAAGTCTACTTAAGAATCATTAGACAGCCACACTCCAAACACTCCTACTTATGCCTGTGGCAATGTATAACTTGGCTGAAATATTTTAACAGTTTTTATTTCTGGCTTCACATATGTGTGTGTGTGTGTGTGTGTGTTTTTTTTTTTTACATAAATGCTACCAGTGTAGCATGTAGTACATACAGTTTTCTGTGTGGATTGTTGGTATTCAAACCTGCACGGAGACACATTCACACTGGCTCCAGTCCTGCTTTTAAAAGGTGTAAGTAGACGAGTTATATCAGTTTATATAAGTTTGAAATAAAACCTGTGGACAAATGCAACAATTCCTTATCTGACCAGCAGATGGTGACATAGTTAAGTATGATGTGTTCTGTTTGGCAGCAGCATGGAGCTAAGAATCTGAAAAACTTCCATCATGGAAAGATCTTGATATAAAATGGTAAAATGCCTGTTCAGATTGAAGTGACACCAGAGAAAGTCTGGAAAGTTGTCTGGAGCTCTTTGATCTCAAGGTTGGAATTCATGTTTGAAGGCCGGTATTGATAATCTGTTACAATAAAGATTTTTGGCATGTTTCGTAAAATACAATTTGTTTTGATTATTGCTTAATAAAAGACTGCTTCTGAGGAAATGGCTCATTATGTATTTTTCAAAATTACTGGCAAAAGCACAGGGTACAGCACAAGATTTGGAAGTCAAGTACTTCTGTGCATTTGAGACTTGTAGTGCTTCCTGCAGTTTAATTTCAACAAAGTAAAACTTTTATTAATACAAATAGACACATACAAAATAATTATTTTTGCTGATCAGGTTAAGAAAGCAAACCATGACTCTATCTGTAGTTTTTCTCAAGGAGAACCTCAGCTAGAAGTCTATTTATACCCCAGTTGTAGGAACCACTGGAGGCCAGGAAAGTGGGTAGAAGGTAAGAGTTCTTTAGGATTTGCTATTGTGTGAATGGAACAATGAGGGAAAGACCCTTAGAGTAACCAAAGTTAAGGAAGTACACCAGTATAGGGAGCCTAAATTGGGCATTTTAGTGTTTTAGTACAGTTTATTCCCATTTACATAGAAATATACAGTTGAAGGACTTGTAATTGAGCTCAGGAAATTGTTCTTCAAGCTAGCAAATGAGTCATTCTATAATTTAGGATGCATTTCCCATCAACAAAAATAATTAAAACAATGTTCTTTCTCCAGAACAATCAGTGGCGCAAGTTAGTATATTCCTTCAGTGTCGTATATTTGCTAAAATCACACACACACAAAAAAAACTCCAAGGTATTGTATTTTAAAACATTAAGCATGTATTTAATGTCACAGCATTGGTCTAAAAAATATTGAAATAAAACAGGCATTTTGATCAATTTCAACTTAATGCCACAAGAACGTGCACAAAACCATTAATTTTAAAAGTTATTGGTGTTACACAGGATTGTCAGTGTAGGAACCAAATTTACACAGTGGATAAATTGGAGATTGACATTATATTTACTTAGAGGATGTGGCCAACAGTGACCATAAAAAGTCAGTAGCCTTTGAACAAATGCAACTATTGGTCTTTTTTTTTTTTAAAGTAGGTCAAGGTCACTGGACGTCAAACCCATGGGACCTACTCCTCCAAGGCATGTACCCACCAAATATGAAGTTTCTGCGAGGTGGGGCATAATAAGCAATTGCCATTTAGAATTCAAGATTTTTTTTTAAGCAAAGAGAAGGAATATACAAGGTCTATTAGAAAAGTATCCGACCTTATTATTTTTTTCAAAAACCATATGGATTTGAATCACGTGTTATTACATCAGACATGCTTGAACCCTCGTGGGCATGCGAGAGTTTTTTCACGCCTGTCGGTTACGTCATTCGCCTGTGGGCAGTCTTTGAATGAGGAGTCGCCCACCCTCTCCTCATTTTTTTCATTGTTTAGGAATGGCTCAGAGACTGCTGCTTTGTTTGATCAAACTTTTTTCAAAACTGTAAGGCACAACTGAGTGGACACCATTCGATAACAGCTGATGAGAGATTTTGGTCTGGTAGTGTCACTTTAAGGACGGCCCACGGCGCCTGACGGCGATCTGCGCTTCGAGGCGGCAGCGTCTCGCCGTTTCAAGTTGAAAACTTCCACATTTCATGCTCTGTTGATCCAGGAAGTCATCAGAGAACTTTCAGAAGAAGTAGGCATGAGGAGTTTATTCGGACATTCCATTGTTAACGGACATTTTGTAATGAAAGAACGTGCGGGCAGAGTCGCATGTCGGGCCGGACCCGAGCGCGGGGGGTCGCGACAGGAAAAATACCTCCGTTGGAAACCTTAACGGGCAAGTTGGAACATGCCCAAGCTGTTAAACAATTTCTCAGTTACTCACTTGTTGAAAGCCATCAAAAGCCGCCTGAATTTTACAAATGGTTTTCAACACGGAGGTGTTTTTTCCTGTCGCGGCGCACACAGATTTGCCGAGTCGTCACGGAAACGACTCGGCGAATTTGCGCGCACGTCTTTCATTACAAAATGTCCTTAAACAGTGGAATGTCTGCATAAAGTCCTCATGCCGGCCTCTTCTGAATCTTCTCTGTTCTCTCACGACGTCCTGGGTGAATTAAGCCTTAAATTAGGATGTTTTCAGGTCGAAACAGGCCGACGACGGCGCCTGGAAGCGCTGCACGACGTCCCGCTGCGTGGGAAGTCCTTACAGAGACAGAAACACCCCATAATCTCTCATCAGCCGTTAAACTATTCACCGAAAACCAGCTTAATTTCTCGAATAGTGTCCACTCGGATATTCCTCACAGGTCCAGAAAAAATGTTGATAAAGCAACGCGCGCCGTCTCGAGCAGCGTGTGAAACAAAGGAATTCAGCCGAGAGGGCGGGACCACATCTCATTCAAGGCCTGCCCACAGGGAAATGACGTCACCGACACGCGTGAAAAAACTCACGCATGCGCACGAGGGTTCAAGCATGATTGGTGTAATCGCACATCATTCAAATCCATATAGTTAAAAAAAAAATAAAAGGGTCGGTTTATTATCTAATAGACCACGTATAATATAAAGGGTTGGCAACGTCCATTGTTCAGTGATATTAGCTAACAGGCGTAGCTTTTCCAAAAATATTAATCCTATCAATGTTCTGTTTTAGCAGCATCCATCCTTGGCCCAAAATACATAACCATACCAAAGGCCAAATTTGCCCGACAACTGGCCCTGAATTGGGCCAGATACTGGCCTCTCTCTCCTAGCCTATGATTGCCTGACGACCGAGACGCTGACGTCAGCCTCACTTTGACGTGGGGTGAGCGCTGCTCTCCTATTGGTCATTTAGGAGTTGGAATTCCAGTGCTGATCTCCTATTGGTCATTTAGGAGTGAGAATTCCCACTCCAAAATGGAGGCCATTATCTGGCCAAATTCAGGGCTGGTAGTCGTGATCGGCAAATCCCAGCTCTCCCCACTTTCTATGTGATCAAAGTTATACACACACACACACACACACACACACACACACACACACACACACACACACACACACACACACACACACACACACACACACAGAGCTTTTTGTCTTTTCCTCATTTTGCCGCAAGTAAATGATTCTATTTTTAGACAGGCAGAAACAGATGGTGGCAGAAGACATCAAATGCAATACACTTTTCAGCCATAGTGGCAACATGACACGTAACTAAACTAACTAAACCAGCTGAACTACAAACACACAATAAATCAATAACACTAACAACACTGTTTAACTAACATGAACCACAATAACAACATATTAAAACCCCAATCCTCTAACTCCCATGGTGCATTGCAGCACAATGTCCATTGTTTACTATAGCAAAAATTGTTAATTTCTAAAAAATGTTTCTCCTATCAACTTTCTGTTTTCGCAGCATTCATCCTTGACCCAAAATACATAAGCATACCAAATGGAAAATGTCAGCAGACATAATCTGTTTTTCTGTGTAATAGAAAGCACATTAACTTCAAACATAAACACACACACACGCTCTTTGACGAACTGATGCGCAGAAATTTAGTTGCATTTTGGTGGTGATCCAGATTAACTATAGTTTTTTGTTCAGCTTCTTTCGTTATCTTCTTTGGTGTTGTGAGATACACTTTAAAGTATTTCATCAAGATGTCTTGCTTTATGAAGTCACTAGCTGGGGTACCCGGCACTGCCCGGGTTAACCGTTTTAGACATAGGCCAAATGCCAGTCATTTTAAAACAATTGCCCAACATTTGTTTCTGTAATGCTGATGTCTTATAAATATAATAGTTAATGGGTTAAAGTTTGTCCAGCAGAACTGTAAGAGGTGGACTCCCCAAACTAAGTCTAATTACTAAGTGGAAGTCCTTCATGCAGACTTTGTTTTGCAATCAAATTTATAACAAAATTACACACAAAAGGTAGGTAACAGTAAATGTAAATATCAATGAATCAAAATTGAGGTAGTGGTGTATTTCACTGTTTTTACATTGCAATTTTACAAACATAAAATGAATGTATTCAGACAGGAAGGCAAACTCGGTTGTACAGGACAGTCAGGTGCTTAACAGTTGAGAACATAAAGTAGCTGAAGAAAGGGATTAAATAAACAGAGATGGCCAACACATACAGGGCTGGAAATTTGAATCTGCCTGGTCATACCCACAGCCTCAGCCTAAGCATGTTGTTGTTTTGCTGAGTGTGCTGTGGCTGTGCTGTGCTGAGTGTGCTGTAGAAAGGGATTAAATAAACAGAGATGGCCAACACATATACAGGGCTGGGAATTTGAATCTGCCTGGTCATACCCACAGCCTCAGCCTAAGCATGTTGTTGTTTTGCTGAGTGTGCTGTGGCTGTGCTGTGCTGAGTGTGCTGTAGAAAGGGATTAAATAAACAGAGATGGCCAACACATATACAGGGCTGGGAATTTGAATCTGCCTAGTCATACCCACAGCCGACTATTTTCAGTTCAACTTTTTAAAAACCGGTACCAGTTTGTTCCCAATGCCATGAGGATTCAGAAGTTATAGAGTTTTTAGGGCTACATATTATAGTTTGGGAGTTTATCCCGGACAGACAGAAGTGGCAGCATGAAAAGCACATGTTACAACACTGTATGGTCTTACATAAAAGGCTATTTTGGGAGTAATTTTCAGTTCAACTTTTAAAAAAAAATGGTACCAGTTTGTTCCCCATGTCATGAGGATTCAGAATATACTGTGTATAGTTTTTAGGGCTACATATTATAGTTTGGGTGGGGTGAAATTAGAATTGACCACTTTGTACTTTTTGTACTCAGGCTTTCTTGATGACATCATCAGGACTGGGGGGTGGAAGTTGATGACATCATCAGGATGGGAGGGGATATTAGAATTCTGACCACTTTGTAATTGTTGTACTCAGGCTTTCTTGATGACATCATCAGGATTGGGGGGTGGAGTGGGGGGATGGAAACTGAATTCTGTAATAGATAAAAAGATAAGGAGAATAGAACTAATAAATTATTGGTTGCCCAGTAACCATAAACGATAAATAGATAAAGAGAACAGATTAAAGCATTTAATTATTGGTTGCCCAGAACTTTAAAAAAATGGTACCAGTTTGTTCCCTATGTCATGAGGATTCAGAATATATATAGTTTTTAGGGCTACATGTTATAGTTTTGGAGTTTATGCCAGACAGACAGACAGAATTAGTCCTTTATGTATATAGATTTATTCTGAAAAAAAAATTATTTTCTTTTATTTTTTACAATAATTTTGTATTTGTCTGAGCATCAGAAACTGTGTTGTGTACCAGGCAGTACACCAGAATTTTTTTTTCTTTTTAGTTTAAAAACAAAAATTCTAACTTTAAAGTTGATTAGTTGCTTTAATGTGTTCAAAGTTAAACATCTTTACATCTGTACCTTTATCTGTAAAAGCTTTGTGTTCTGCTTTAATGTTTAGGATATTGTCGTGTTGACTCTGATGCAGAATTTGTTCGGTGTATCAGTATTCCACGGTTTTAAATAAGAGAAACTACGGTTTAAAAACTTTGCTCTTGTGCAACTTTTCATGATGCCAAATACAACCAACAAATCATCACCATCTGTAAAAAAAATTATAGTTTACAGAAATGGAGACGCCTTTTTTCTCGGAAAGCAAATTGTTATTAATCCAAGACAGATACGAAGCTTTGAAAGTCTCTTAGACTTTTTGAACAGTAGGATTAATGCTCCATTTGGTGCTGTGAGGAAACTTTACACAGCAGAAGGCCGCAGAGTTACTGGATTGGATGAGCTTCAAAATGGGGAGTCTTATGTTGCAGCTGGATATGGGCACTTCAAAAAACTAAGGTAAGCTCCAAGGACTGCACCACCAGAATACCAAAATGTGTTTGTCCCATTACCATTTACAACAGGTTTGGATTTGAATTCTGAAAAAAAAATTCAGGATTTCTGGATGTTGGGCCTCATGCAAGAAACACTTATACTAACGTATTTGTTTTGTAAATTAATGTGATTTAAGAGGACTTCCTGCATTCCCCAATTTATTTATTCATTTGTATGTCAAGTTTTTGTAAGCATCTACCAATATTAGCAACATATTGGTCATTGTTGGTGTCTGTAAACAGGTTACAGTTCAAGTATACACTTTGAAATACAATATGCATGTACAATTTTTGTATATTCTGTGTTAGTATGCGCCCATGGTCGATGTGCTTGATGATTTCCTGCACAAAAAGTAGTTCCCAGATAATAGTAATATTTGGCACAAGAACTTGTGTATCTTGTGTGTTTTTACACCTAAATGATCGTAAGTCAATACTCACACTCGTCCAGCAGCATCTTCTCAGGTCAGCAAATTCAGCACCATTTTGCAAACAACCGGAAACTGGGTGAGGCGAAAGTAGTTAGGCGAGCTCAATCTGTGGGCGAGCTATCCCACAATGCCAAAACAGCAGCGTGCCACTCCAATGACAGCGGCACGCTGAGCAGGGTGCAGGTTGTCCTCTCTTAGTTCGATCAAGCATGAATCACAAAACTCTATCATGCCGGTAATGACTGGTATGATAGATATTTGGAGTCACACATGGCTTTCATGCAAAAGAACACTTTAATAAATCTTTGTGTTGCTTTTATTCCCTGCAGGAAAGAAACACCACCTGCTGTTGTTCCAAAGCGTTCTGCAGAACATCTGGTAAGTTCAATTTCCTCTGTGCAGTTTGTTCACTTCACAGCATATTAAGCATTTTCTTAGGTAAACTTCCTGCAGTTCATTGTTGTAACACCGCAGCAGTATCACAGATAATAATAAGAAAGATTTCTTGCACAAACGGTCTTTCCACGATCATTTCCCACCTGGAAGATGTGTCGTGCTTTTCGTTATGGAACAGCGTAGTCGTCAGTCACTGTCTGTAGGTGGCGTTGATATTTTCTTTTCCACTTTGATGGCCTATTGATCAACTGCAACGAGCCTAATCAACAAATCATAAATACCAGGTTACTTTAAAAAAACTGATTCAAATCACAACCAAGACCATTTGTATTGTGAATAAGTAGACATTTTAATCCATGATGACTGAAAAAAGCTCCAAATCATGCAGTGAAGATGGGAATATGCTCACTCAGCAACACATTGACAGATGTCTGTTTATACAACCCCTGGCAAAAATTGTGGAATCACCGCCCTCGGAGGATGTTCATTCAGTTGTTTAATTTTGTAAAAAAAAAAGCAGATCACAGACATAACACAAAACTCAAGTCATTTCAAATGGCAACTTTCTGGCTTTAAGAAACACTATAAGAAATCAGGAAAAAAAATTGTGGCAGTCAGTAACGGTTACTTTTTTAGACCAAGCAGAGGGAAAAAATATGGAATCACTTAATTCTGAGGAATAAATTAAGGAATCATGAAAAACAAAAGAACGCTCCAACACATCGCTAGTATTTTGTTGCACCACCTCTGGCTTTTATAACAGCTTGCAGTCTCTGAGGCATGGACTTAATGAGCAGTGTTGCCACAGTTACTTTGAAAAAGTAATCCAATTACTGATTACTGATTACTCCTTGAAAAAGTAACTTAGTTACTTTACTGATTACTCAATTGTAAAAGTAACTAAGTTAGATTACTAGTTACTTTTTTAGTTACTTTTCCCAGCTCCCGACAACAACCCTCTGCCACCTCAACATGACAATGATACCTGTTTTGCCAAAACTCACTTTATAGTCACCCTTTCTTGACTTCAAATGAAAATAATACTTGTTTTATAAAAAGTAAAATAAGACCTCTTTCTTGACCTCATATTTAACTGTTGACAGCACTGTAACAGTAAAACTTGCAATTTCGAACCTACATTGTTTATAAATGTAACTATTAAATTCATTCTAGCATTTTTCTAACATTTAAATTCTCTCTAAATATTTTACTTGTCGAAATTAATATTATTTTAAGTAGTATTAGTAGTTGTAGTAAAAAAAAGGCTTCAAAACTGGACCTTTAATCTAGGGGTGTTGTGGGGGGGCACATCCCTGCCCCACGCCCCCATTCCATCTGGATTCGCCCCTGCTTTGGCGTTTGAGCACAAAGAATGGATAACATTTATTTATGCAGAAAACGTGACCAGATTTACAGGTAGAAAGTTTTATTGTGTTTTCACATCATGTGGTCCTCAGAAAGAGAGTTTAGGTGCATTTGAGTGGAAAATAGTGTTAGTTGTTGACGCGTCGCGGAGGATCAGCTGTTTTAACGTGCAGATACGGAGCGGCTCAGCTCAGAATTCTAAATAAAGGAGAAAAAAAAGTATAAAATGTCTTTGTAAAGCTCAGTGCAGGTGTGCTGATCACCGCGCCTTAAGAGGAGACGACGACGAGTCGAGCAGCTGCAAAAAACCGCGGATGAAAAGCTCACAGCTCGCTTAAAGTGTGCAGTTCAGTCGAACCCCGACCTCCTGCCCACGGACCAAGTTTAATGCTGCTATCGACCCACAATGAAAAATAATAGTAACGCACAGTGACATGGAGAAGTAACTTTAATCTGATTACTGATTTGGAAAGATTAACGCTTTAGATTACTCGTTACTAAAAAAAGTGGTTAGATTAGAGTAACGCGTTACCGGCATCACTGTTAATGAGTGACAAACAGTACTCTTCATCAATCTGGCTCCAACTTTCTCTGATTGCTGTTGCCAGATCAGCTTTGCAGGTTGGAGCCTTGTCATGGACCATTTTCTTCAACTTCCACCAAAGATTTTCAACTGGATTAAGATCCGGACTATTTACAGGCCATGACATTGACCCTGTGTGTCTTTTGCAAGGAATGTTTTCACAGTTTTGCTCTATGGCAAGATGCATTATCATCTTGAAAAATGATTTCATCATCCCCAAACATCCTTTCAACTGATGGGATAAGAAAAGTGTCCAAAATATCAACGTAAACTTGTGCATTTATTGATGATGTAATGACAGCCATCTCCCCAGTGCCTTTACCTGACATGCAGCCCCAAATTTACATTGGAACGGGACCAAACAAAAGTTCCAGCATCATCACCTTGCCCAATGCAGATTCGAGATTCATCACTGAATATGACTTTCATCCAGTCATCCACAGTCCACGATTGCTTTTCCTTAGCCCATTGGCTGCATGAAGGCTCTTGCTTGCCTCTACTGGTGGTTGGCTCTCACTGCGGTATTGTATCACTTCCTGTTCCGGAGCACAGCGGTGTTTTTCTGTATCTGTTAGCTGTTTAATCTGCGCAGTTAGATTGATCTAGTTATCTAGATTACGATTTGTTTCCCAGTGTAATCTTTACGTGCCTTAACTAAAGCACTCCTTCTGCTGAATCACCTCTAAATTATTTACACATTATTCACTTTGCGTGTTTTTAGGAATCCGCTAGCTTAGCGTAGCTACTAGCTCTTAGCCGATTTAGCATGGTGGCTTCTCCTGTCTCTCCCGCACTTTTCTGCTCTGGGTGTGAAATGTTTAGTTATTCCTCGGCCTCCTTTAGCAGTAACGGTACTTGTAATAAGTGTAGCTTATTCGTAGCTTTGGAGGCCAGGCTGGGCGAATTGGAGACACGGCTCCGCACCGTGGAAAATTCTACAGCTAGCCAGGCCCCTGTAGTCGGTGCGGACCAAGGTAGCTTAGCCGCCGTTAGTTACCCCCTGGCAGATCCCGAGCAGCCGGGAAAGCAGGCTGACTGGGTGACTGTGAGGAGGAAGCGTAGCCCTAAACAGAAGCCCCGTGTACACCGCCAACCCGTTCACATCTCTAACCGTTTTTCCCCAGTCGACGACACACCCGCCGAGGATCAAACTCTGGTTATTGGCGACTCTGTTTTGCGAAATGTGAAGTTAGCTGTCGGGTTTAGAATACTGTACCTTTGATAAGAGGAAGAGACAACCAGGCAATAAAACAAGTGAGAGATAGAATTCAATTTAAGCTCGCGAGGAGTGCAGTCAGGCTGTACACCAAAGCTACACTAAAGTCTGGCCTGCGCTCCCGCTCTTTTTATTTAGGACTTCCCTACATACATGGGCGGTACAGCTCCTGAGGGGAAGAGTGATAGCGCGTGAGCTGTTGCCGCAGAACTGCTGATTGCACAATACATTCAGGATGTTCAGAACCTTTTTAATCTTGGGCTCGGTTAAGATGTGTTTAAGACATCTAACGATTAATCACACTTCTTCTGACAAAAGGACTGATGTATCACAATCACACTGTGGTTGGAACATTCAATTCTCTATTCTTTATCTTACTGCTCAGCTTTGGCTGCGTCCTGCATGAGTCATCTTCACATGGCCTAAAAGAGCTTAGTGTGCACACAGAGATACCACACTTGCAGAAACATGTCATGTCACCTATCTTAAGTAACCTTCACCCATCACATAAGTAACAATACACTTATCAGAGCAGAGAGAACTACATTCTACCAGAGCAGGAGAACACAAACATGCATGATAAAATAAAACAGTGTATCTACAGAATAACTCCAACATTAGCGACACCACAACCATAGTCAATTGTCTTCCGGGGCCAGAGCAGGCGACATTGAAGGAAATTTGAAACTGCTGGCTAAGGCTAAGCGTAAATTTGGTAAGATTGTAATTCACATCGGCAGTATGACACCCGGTTACGCCAATCGGAGGTCACTAAAATGAACATTAAATCGGTGTGTAACTTTGGCAAAAACAATGTCGGACTCTGTAGTTTTCTATGGGCCCCTCCCAATCAGACCGGGAGTGACATGTTTAGCCGCATGTTCTCCTTGAATTGCTGGCTGTCTGAGTGGGTGTCCAAAAATGAGGTGGGCTTCATAGATAATTGGCAAAGCTTCTGGGGAAAACCTGTCTTGTTAGAGAGACGGCATCCATCCCACTTTGGATGGAGCAGCTCTCATTTCTAGAAATCTGGCCAATTTTCTTAAATCCTCCAAACCGGGACTATCCAGGGTTGGGACCAGGAAGCAGAGTTGTAGTCTTACACACCTCTCTGCAGCTTCTCTCCCCCTGCCATCCCCTCAATACCCCATCCCTGTAGAGACGGTGCCTGCTCCCAGACTACCAATAACCAGCAAAAATCTATTTAAGCATAAAAATTCAAAAAGAAAAAATAATATAGCACCTTCAACTGCACCATCAGACTAAAACAATTAAATGTGGTCTATTAAACATTAGGTCTCTCTCTTCTAAGTCCCTGTTGGTAAATGATATAATATTGATCAACATATTGATTTATTCTGCCTAACAGAACCTGGTTACAGCAGGATGAATATGTTAGTTTAAATGAGTCACACCCCCGAGTCACACTAACTGTCAGAATGCTCGTAGCACGGGCCGGGGCGGAGGATTAGCAGCATCTTCCATTCCAGCTGATTAATTAATCAAAAACCCAGACAGAGCTTTAATTCATTTGAAAGCTTGACTCTTAGTCTTGTCCATCCAAATTGGAAGTCCCAAAAACCAGTTTTATTTGTTATTATCTATCGTCCACCTGGTCGTTACTGTGAGTTTCTAGACGGTATTGCTTAAATTTTCATTGTTACGCAGATGATACCCAGCTTTATCTATCCATGAAGCCAGAGGACACACACCAATTAGCTAAACTGCAGGATTGTCTTACAGACATAAAGACATGGATGACCTCTAATTTCCTGCTTTTAAACTCAGATAAAACTAAAGTTATTGTACTTGGCCCCACAAATCTTAGAAACATGGTGTCTAACCAGATCCTTACTCTGGATGGCATTACCCTGACCTCTAGTAATACTGTGAGAAATCTTGGAGTCATTTTTGATCAGGATATGTCATTCAAAGCGCATATTAAACAAATATGTAGGACTGCTTTTTTGCATTTACGCAATAGCTCTAAAATTAGAAAGGTCTTGTCTCAGAGTGATGCTGAAAAACTAATTCATGCATTTATTTCCTCTAGGCTGGACTATTGTAATTCATTATTATCAGGTTGTCCTAAAAGTTCCCTAAAAAGCCTTCAGTTAATTCAAAATGCTGCAGCTAGAGTACTGACGGGGACTAGAAGGAGAGAGCATATCTCACCCATATTGGCCTCTCTTCATTGGCTTCCTGTTATTCTAGAATAGAATTTAAAATTCTTCTTCTTACTTATAAGGTTTGAATAATCAGGTCCCATCTTATCTTAGGGACCTCGTAGTACCATATCACCCCAATAGAGTGCTTCGCTCTCAGACTGCAGGCTTACTTGTAGTTCCTAGGGTTTGTAAGAGTAGAATGGGAGGCAGAGCCTTCAGCTTTCATGCTCCTCTCCTGTGGAACCAGCTCCCAATTCAGATCAGGGAGACAGACACCCTCTCTACTTTTAAGATTAGGCTTAAAACTTTCCTTTTTGCTAAAGCTTTTAGTTAGGGCTGGATCAGGTGACCCTGAACCATCCCTTAGTTATGCTGCTATAGACTTAGACTCCTGGGGGGTTCCCATGATGCACTGTTTCTTTCTCTTTTTGCTCGGTATGCACCACTCTGCATTTAATCATTAGTGATCGATTTCTGCTCCCCTCCACAGCATGTCTTTTTCCTGGTTCTCTCCCTCAGCCCCAACCAGTCCCAGCAGAAGACTGCCCCTCCCTGAGCCTGGTTCTGCTGGAGGTTTCTTCCTGTTAAACGAGAGTTTTTCCTTCCCACTGTAGCCAAGTGCTTGCTCACAGGGGGGTCGTTTGACCGTTGGGGTTTTACATAATTATTGTATGGCCTTGCCTTACAATATAAAGCGCCTTGGGGCAACTGTTTGTTGTGATTTGGCGCTATATAAAAAAATAGATTGATTGATTGATTGATTGATTGATTGATTGATTTTTTCTGTTTAGGTGTTAATGATGGCTTTCGTTTAGCTTTTCTGTATGTATATCTTATTTCCTTTAGGCGGTTTCTTACAGTTCGGTCACAGACATTGACTGCAGTTTCCTCCCATTCATTCCTCATTTGTTTTGTTGTGCATTTTCGATTTTGAGACATATTGCTTTAAGTTTTCTGTCTTGACGCTTTGATGTCTTCCTTGGTCTACCAGTATGTTTGCCTTTAACAAGCTTCCCATGTTGTTTGTATTTGGTCCAGAGTTTAGACACAACTGACTGTGAACAACCAACATCTTTTGCAACATTGCGTGATGATTTACCCTCTTTTAAGAGTTTGATAATCCTCTTCTTTGTTTCAATTGAGATCTCTCGTGTTGGAGCCATGATTCATGTCAGTCCACTTGGTGCAACAGCTCTCCAAGGTGTGATCACTCCTTTTTAGATGCAGACTAACAAGCAGATCTGATCTGATGCAGGTGTTAGTTTTGGCGATGAAAATTTACAGGGTGATTCCATATGAGTCCATATTTTTTTTCCCAATGCTTGGTCTAAAAAGTAACCGTTACTGACTGCCACAATTATTTTTTCCTGATTTCTTATAGTGTTTCTTAAAGCCAGAAAGTAGCCATTTGAAATGACTTTAGTTGTGTCATGTCTGTGATCTGCTTTTTTTCTACAAAATTAAACAACTGAATGAACATCCTCCGAGGCCGGTGATTCCATATTTATTGCCAGGGGTTGTAGATGGAGAAAAACAGCCCGGTCAATCCAGTCAAACACTGGATTGACCGGGCTAAGATCTGGGCTTTCAGCAACATCGTGGACTCAGCCATCAGATGTGTATCTGTATGCAGTGAATGGAGACATTGACTTATCTCCACAAGTCAATATCTCTGAGTCCTCTACCTTTGAGTTTGAGAGTTGCTATGGAAGATCTTATGGAGTCATGAGGTCAGTGTTTGGTGAATGAAAATCCAACTGTTGAAGGTCCTGGTGTTTCCTGGCTTACCTCTCATCTCAGTTTGCTCCGCGAGGAGGAGGAGAGGAAACTATGAGGAGAAAACTGACTTGTGGAAGCCTTAGTTCAGATGGGAAATTCATTGCTCTGTCTTTTTCTTTGTGGAACAACAAATCCAGCAAAAGCTTGTTTGGATTTTCATTGTTTGAACTGGTTTGATAAATAAGACAAATGCTGTTTTTACTCCATGGTTGCCTCTGTTCACAGTGATTAACAGGTTGAGCATGTGATGAATTTCAATTAGATAAATTCAGTTCTGACGGAATCACAGGTTGTAATGTTTTGTTTTGTTTTTTTAAAAACTAAAACTGCACTGAAATTGATAAATAAATTAAAAATCTGAAGTATTAAATTTGGTTTCAATTCATCCTCTCTATTGTGTCTTCATGTAGCGTGCTGGTGCATGTTATACCAAAGTCCATGAAGTCACAGGCAGAGACAAAACAGAAAAGGGAACTGGTAAACAGCAGGGACCCCAACAACAGACAAAGAGGACCAGAATACCAGTTCTCCCCACATGCAGGGACCCAGTAAAGAAAGAAACTGCTAAACAACATGGACCCCAACAACTGACCAAGGGGACCAGAATATTGTTTCTCCACACAAGCAGGGGCACAATTAAGACGGAAACTGGTAAACAGCAGGTACCCCAACAACAGTTCAAGGGGACCAGAATATCAGTTCTCCCCACAGGCAGGGACCCAATAAAGAAGGAAACTGGTAAAGAGCAGGGACCCCAACAACCGACCAAGGGGACCAGAATATCGGTTCTCCCCACAGGCAGGAACCCAATAAAGAAGGAAACTGCTACACAACAGGGACCCAAACAACCGACCTTGGGGACCAGAATATCGGTTCTCCCCCCAGGCGGGGGCCCAATAAAGAAGGAAACTGCTACACAACAGGGACCCCAACAACAGACCAAGGGGACCAGAATATCGGTTCTCCCCACAGCCAGGGACCCAATAAAGAAGGAAAGTGGTAAACAGCAGGTACCCCAACAATCGACCAAGGGACCAGAATATCGGTTCTCCCCACAGCAGGAACCCAATAAAGAAGGAAACTGCTACACAACAGGGACCCAAACAACCGACCTTGGGGACCAGAATATCGGTTCTCCCCCCAGACGGGGGCCCAATAAAGAAGGAAACTGCTACACAACAGGGACCCCAACAACAGACCAAGGGGACCAGAATATCGGTTCTCCCCACAGCCAGGGACCCAATAAAGAAGGAAAGTGGTAAACAGCAGGTACCCCAACAACCAACCGAGGGGACCAGAATATTGGTTCTCCCCACAGGCGGGGACCCAATAAAGAAAGAAACTGGTAAACAACAGGGACCCCATCAACCAACCGAGGGGACCAGAATATCGGTTCTCCCCACAGCCAGGGACCCAATAAAGAAGGAAACTGGTAAACAGCAGGGACCCCAACAGCAGACCAAGGGACCAAGAATATCAGATCTCTCCACAACATTTTTGGCAAATGTTGCTGACAAAAATGATTCATCCATTGTTTCTCATATGACAAGCCAAAGAAGATTCTTCAGTCCTGTGGACCAGCACTGGCAGCTACAGAAATGTGAAGATATGTCACTTGACTTTGTCTGTCAGTCAAATGTACAAAATCTTCCATATAATCAGATACCTTTGGGACCACCTGTGGAAACAAAGCAAACTGTTGGGGACGGTAATTGCTTCTTTCGCTCCCTCTCGTATGTTCTCACTGGCAGTCAGAGGAACCATACAGAAATACGTGCCCTGGTGGTGTCACATTGGAATCATTAGATATCCAGGCACAAAGAATAGTTGGATACGAACCCTCATCAAAAATGGACCAGGTCGGAACGTGGGCTACCCATGCAGAGCTACATGGTGCAGCTCATTTGTTAAGAATGTGTATATTCGTGTACTCAAAATATGGCCATAATTGGACTTGGTTATGTTTTTGTCCAAATTTTATTGACCCAAATGTTGTTTGCTCTAATGTGGCAATATATCTCAAGCACACCGAACTCATCCACTACGATGTAGTACTGAGAGTTCAGGAAGAACACCCAAAGTAGCACCAGAAAACAGCAGTACTCTAAGTAATGCCCGACAACTTCCTCAGGATCAGGAACTTTTTTGAATGTGATGACAAGTGCAAAGAGTGGGGTCATGCGCATCCGCATCTAGGACCAATTTTATTCACTTTATACATGCTTCCCTTAGGCAGTATTATTAGACAGCATTGCTTAAATTTTCATTGTTACGCAGATGATACCCAGCTTTATCTATCCATGAAGCCAGAGGACACACACCAGTTAGCTAAACTGCAGGATTGTCTTACAGACATAAAGACATGGATGACCTGGTGATGGATGATCAGGGAGACCGACACCCTCTCTACTTTTAAGATTAGGCTTAAAACTTTCCTTTTTGCTAAAACGTATAGTTAGGGCTGGATCAGGTGACCCTGAACCATCCCTTAGTTATGCTGCTATAGACTTAGACTGCTGGGGGGTTCCCATGATGCACTGAGTGTTTCCTTCTCTTTTTGCTCTGTATGCACCACTCTGCATTTAATCATTAGTGATTGATCTCTGCTCCCCTCCACAGCATGTCTTTTTCCTGATTCTCTCCCTCAGCCCCAACCAGTCCCAGCAGACTGCCCCTCCCTGAGCCTGGTTCTGCTGGAGGTTTCTTCCTGTTAAAAGGGAGTTTTTCCTTCCCACTGTCGCCAAGTGCTTGCTCACAGGGGGTCGTTTTGACCATTGGGGTTTTTCCGTAATTATTGTATGGCTTTTGCCTTACAATATAAAGCGCCTTGGGGCAACTGTTTGTTGTGATTTGGCGCTATATAAATAAAATTGATTTGATTTGATTTGATCCGTGGAGACAAAGAATAAAACGTGCAAAAAATAAAAATAAAAAATTGGCAAAAGGTAAAGCAAGAAAAATGGATGGCAGACAAGAAAGAAGAAACTGACAACAGAGTGAACGCAACGATGGAACAAAAGCAGAGCAAATCAACCAAAAAACATGAACTTGTAAATTCTGGAAGGTTGAGAAAAATAGAGGCAACAACAAATGTTACTCCTCAAAAGAGAAGAAGAAAGACTGAGGCAAGACTGACAACAGAGAAGAAATGAAAAAAAAAAAAAATATATATATATATATATATATATATTATATATATATATATGTGTGTGTGTGTGTGTGTGCATTTATTGTTATTTACATTAATTATTACGATTCTATTGTCTTATGTACAATTTGTACATGTTCAATAAAGCCCCTCTATCAATCAGTCAATCATAAACAATATTTATGTTTTAACGCCATTTGCCTCACACGCACATGAGATTTTGACATGAGCAGAAGTTAATGTGCATGCTGATGTCCACGAAATGTCTTGTAAATCACTCTAGAGGTGTTATCAGGTTACACAATCAGCTTTTTCAGGTTTAGAAGTGTTTATTTCTCACTAGCTTTTACATAATATATGACAAAGAGCTTATATTTATACACAAATGAAACAGAGTTTGCAGCTAGCTAGACCAACCTGTGATGTCGCCATGCTAACATTCATGATATGTCTTGTAAATCACTCCAGAGGTGTTATTGTGTTCCAAAAACAGTGTTTTCAGTTTTAGAAGTGTTTATTTCTCACTCGCCTTTACAATATATGACAAGGAGCTTATATTTGCACACAAACAAAACAGAGTTTGCAACTAGCTAGACCAGCCACTGACATCATAGTGCTGCTCTCCTCTGATTGGCTGCCACCCCCGCCCCTCAAAAAAACAGAACAGAATGTGACTTTTTAACCTCTTAAAACAGGTCAAGGCTAGTCATCTTTTAATTTGTTCAAGGTCTGTGTCCCAAGAATGTTACCTGTGAATTTGAAGACCAGGAAGTGCTGTCACCATGCTAACGTCTGCGAGATTATACCTTAAAAATAAGAATAGAATGCGACATTTTAACCTCTTAAAATATATCCAGGTTAGCCATCTTTGAACTTGTCCAAGGTGTGTCCCAAGAAGTTTCCCTGTTCATTTGAAGACTCTGGCAGTAATAGGACTTAACTTATGCTGAGCAGAGAGGGATGGACGGACGCAGTCTTTCCAATACCCGATGGCCATATTTGATGGCCTCGGGTAAAAATGTGTTGGAAAACGATGTAGTTTGGGGTGGTGACCAAGCGGAATTATGAGGTAAAAGCAGCAAGAATGGTGAACAAGATCAGTATCAGTTTGTACAGGGGTCAAAAGTTAAAGTTGCGCCAATTTTGGTTAAAAAAAAGCAAATTATTGGTTGAGTTAATCGGGTTTTAAAAAGTAACAGTTTGCATCGTGTCATGCTTAGTTCATGTTACAGGGTAACATATGTCACATGTCCTAGAATCCAGTGGACATTGACCTTTTTTTCATCTTTACTTTTGAGACCAAGCATTTAGCACTGTCAAAACTATTCCATTTATTTTTTTTAAATTCTTTATTTCTTGCTTTTTAACATAACATCACTGATGATGCATTACAAATACACACACAATATGTGAGGTTACAAGCATGTGAATACATATATTAAACTTTCACATCAGTGGAGAGCAAAACAAAAAAACAAAACAAAAAAAACAATAATATAAATAAAAATAAAAATAGAACACAGAACTGTCGGGGGTGACCATTAAACAAAATAGCTGTTATCTACATGTCATATATTAAAGCCCTATGTTGGGCCTCTGAATGGTTATATATTGAAGCCATTTTTCCCAACAAGAAACAAACAAATCCAGTTTTTGGTTTACTACAGCTGTTAGTCTTTCTAGTCTGTAAATGTCCAGTGTCACATCCATCCAGGTTGACAAAGTTGGTTTCTTCTGCGACAGCCAGTTTTTAGTCACTGCCTTCTTACCAGCCGCTAATAAAATAATAAACAAGCGTTTGTCCATTTTTTTTTCCAGTCTTGTAAATGTGGTAGACATCCAAAGTAAACCGTTTTGAAATCAAATGGAAGGGGATAATTAAAGATGTCTCGTAGGGCTACATGTACGTCCATCCAATATTGTTTAATGAGAGGACAATCCCACATAATGTGAAAATGGTTTGCACTCTGGTTTCCACATTTTCTCCAACAGTCCGGAGGGGTCCCATCATAATGTGTTTTCTGACATGGAGTAATAAAATACCTTATCAATACCTTCCATCCAAACTCTTTCCATCTTAGTGAATTTGTACATTTCCATTGTGCTTTCCAGATCGATGCCCATTCCTCCTCTGTTATATATGAAGCAGCAGGACCTTCGTGGCCGGGACAACGGTGGGGATCGAACCCACGCGGCTCGCACAAAAGACTGTTCCTCTACCAGGTCAGCCAACGGGAACTCCCCGTTAGCCAAGCTAGCGGGAACATCTTTTCAATTGGGACCTGGGACTTTCATCCCGCTACATATATATACCTCCCTCTTTCTCCCATAAAGCTTTCAGATACAATGTAGAATGTGTTTTAGCATTTACTAAACATTTGTATAACTGTGAGATAATCCCCTTACCAATATTACCATTATATGCTTTCTTGAGCATTTCCACAAAATTCACATTAGTTACAGGTTTATTCTTAACTTTAGTATGCACATAGTGTCTTAACTGTAAGTATCGATAGAAATCTTGCTTTTCAAGAGAATACTCTTTTTGTAGTGTTTCAAATTCAACAAAAATATCATTCTTAAAGAATTTGAATATTACTGTTAGTCCTTTTGATGTCCATGTCTTAAAACGTGAATCATTTTTTGTTATATGGCTGGGGGGGGGGCCTGGCTGCCGGTTTGTTTCTGTTTTTTGGTTTTCCTCCCAGGTGGCGTGCGTTTGGGACTGAGTGGCTGTGTTGCTGAGGCTGTCAGGACCTCACCCTGATCACCTGCGACTCGTCAGGACTCACAGCTGTGGTGCATCTGGATGGATTGGAACATGTTGGCATTTAAGACTGGAGTGCACAGTGTGTATTTGCCAGAGACTCGACCTTGTGACCAGACGGGTGAGATCGTCGTCTCGGGAGCCATCTCATCAGCAGCGGATGCTGAGAACGTCCAGGTTTGATGCACAGTCTGTGAAAGAGGAGGGGGTGAGGTCTCACGCTCGTCAGCACACTTCCTGAGGTACGTTAGATTTTGTGACTAACTGTTATACAGTCAGTAAATGTGGTGTCCCTCACACCTTATTATATTGAGCTGTATGTTAGTCATGTATCAGCTTCCACTGCAGTGGAGTTTTGTGAACGGGATGTTCCATGCCTGCAGGTTGGGAAGCTGATCAGTAATCAAGCCAGGAAGTGTTTGCTGTTTGTACACCTTTAAGTGTTCTGTGTGTAGAGTGTGGACTCACATAATGGTTCCTTCTTTCACAGACTCGGTTGTTGCGGCCACCTGGGGGGTGTCGGTGGGGTCCTTGGGTCCGAAACAGCTTCTGGCTCCGGACCGTTAGCGCTGCTGGGAGCGCACCACGCCAGGCCGCACCTTTTTGTTATTATATTATCACTGTTATGTATTAAATTCAGTTATCCTTTGAACCGTGCTCTGCTTATTTCATACTGGGTCCTTCAAACGCTGGTCGGTTCTCCGAGCTGCGTCCGACACATAACATTTTTGTTTGGATGAAAGTCAGAATCGTAGGCGTACCACTTAAAACCCACAATGTCTTTGTCCAATTTAAATTCCATCACTGCAGTTTTCCAAACCTTAAGAGTACATTCTACCCATGGGTTATTAGCCTCATCTATATATTTTTGAATATTATTATCAGCCAAAATAGATTGTATTGGAAAAGGAAATATACTTTCCTCAATGTCCTTCCACTGTGCTGTATATGAATTGTCACACCAGTTTATCACTGCTTTAATCTGAGCTGCCTGATAATATTCCCTCAAAGATGATAGGCCCCACCCCCCCTTTTCCTTGGCCAATTGTAAAGTTTTAAAACACACTCTAGGTTTTTTGCCTTGCCATATATACCTTGATATCATTTTATCCCATTCTATAAATTTGCTTTGTTTAATCTCTATTGGTAATGTCTGGAATAAATAGAGAAGTCTAGGCAAGATATTCATTTTTATGGAGTCAATTCTAGAACTTAAAGAAAAGTAAGGTATTAATTTCCATCTATTTATATCCTCAATTATTCTTTTACTTAAGGGTATATAATTATAGTCAAAGAGTTTTGTGTAGTCTTTTGGTATGTCAATACCTAAATATTTGAGTGATTTGGCTTGCCATATCATTGGATACTTGATTAATACTTCATTTGGGGGGTTGTAATTATATGTTAGTACTTGAGTTTTAGTCATGTTGACCTTATATCCTGAAAGTCGACCATACTGTTCAAATAACTGCATCAATTTTGATAAAGAGTCTGTTGGCTGATCTAAATATATCAATATATCATCTGCGTAACAGGCTACTTTATGTTCTCGGCCTTTAATAGTAATTCCCTTGATATCCCCATTTTGTCTTATTGACTGCGCTAGCGGTTCCAGATATAGGGAGAACAATAAAGGGGACCATGTCTTGTTCTGCGTTGTAATATAAATCTATTTGATAAGCTTCCATTAACCTTTATTCTCGCAGTAGGTTTGTGGTATATTGCTTTTATAGTCCCAATGATTACATCATGGAAGCCAAATTTAATTAATGTTTTGTAAAGAAAATCCCAGTTAACGGAGTCGAATGCCTTTTCAGCATCCACACTCATAAGTACTGCATTAGTTTTATTTTTTTGTATATGATTTATAATGTGAAGAGTTCTACGAATATTATCTTGGGTCTGACGTTGCCTAATAAAGCCTGTTTGGTCATTATGTATTAACATGGGTAAAAATTCTTCCAAGCATCTGGCCATAATACAGGTGAAGAGCTTATAGTCTAAAATCAAAACAGATATAGGTCTAAATGAACCACAGTCAGTTTTATCTTTACCCTCTTTTGGTATAGTAGATATTATTGCTTCTTTCCAACTAGGTGGGGTTTGTGCTTTTTTAAGGACCCAATTAAACGTAACTAGCATTATAGGAATCAGTTCACTTTTAAATTCTTTGTACCATTCTGCCGTATATCCATCTGAACCTGGTGATTTATTTATTTTTAGTCTGCTAATAGCTTTTTAAAGTTCAGTTTCAGTGATTTCCTCTATCATCTTTTCGCTCTGGGCTGGTAAATTCAGTGAATCAAGAAAAATGTCAATTTCATTTTCATTTCCTCCTGGGACTTTAGAGTATAATTTCTTATAGAACTCCTCAAAGGCATCGTGAATTTCCTGTAACTTATTTTTTGTCTGTCCCGTTTGAGGGTGTCTAATTTTAGTTATTGTATTTTCAGCTATTTTCTTTTTAAGTTTCCATGCTAAGATTTTCATAGATTTTGACCCACTCTCATAATACGTTTGTTTCAAAAACATTAATTTTCTCTTTATTTCTTGTGTTTCCAATTCATTAACCTGTTCCCTAATTTTTTTAATTTCTTCCAAAAACATTTTATGAGTATTTAAATTTATGTTCATTTTCCAGTTGCTTCAACTTGTTTTGTAAGTCCTCCATTTTTGGATACGTTTTTTCTTTTTATAAGACGCTATTGCTATAACCTTACCTCTAAGCACGGCCTTCATTGTGTCCCAGAGTATAGAAGGAGATACCTTCCCATTGTCATTAATCTCTAAGAACTCTTGGAGGTTCTTTTTTATTTGTTCCTTAATGTTATCATCTTTTAGTAGACTTGAATTTAATTTCCAAGTGGTTATTTTGGGTTGCAGATTTAGATCATCTATTGTCCCAATTTCATCTATTGTCCCAATTTCACGTCTGAATCTTATCCTTGTCTTTCCCGAAAGTTATGAAATAATCTATCCTTGAGTAGAGGTGGTGGGGTGGAGAGTAATGGGTATAGTCTCTTCTTGTAGGGAATAAATTTCTCCATATATCAATCAACCCGACCTCATTAAAAAGCATATTAACTTTTTTATGTAGAGTATTAGAGTCCGAATTCTTCAATTTTGAACTATCTAATTCTGGTTTTAAACGTATATTTGCTCGTAGCATAGGCCGGGGCGGAGGATTAGCAGCAATCTTCCATTCCAGCTTATTAATTAATCAAAAACCCAGACAGAGCTTTAATTCATTTGAAAGCTTGACTCTTAGTCTTGTCCATCCAAATTGGAAGTCCCAAAAAACAGTTTTATTTGTTATTATCTATCGTCCACCTGGTCGTTACTGTGAGTTTCTCTGTGAATTTTCGGACCTTTTGTCTGACTTAGTGCTTAGCTCAGATAAGATAATTATAGTGGGCGATTTTAACATCCACACAGATGCTGAGAATGACAGCCTCAACACTGCATTTAATCTATTATTAGACTCTATTGGCTTTGCTCAAAAAGTAAATGAGTCCACTCACCACTTTAATCATATCTTAGATCTTGTTCTGACTTATGGTATGGAAATAGAAGACTTAACAGTATTCCCTGAAAACTCCCTTCTGTCTGATCATTTCTTAATAACATTTACATTTACTCTGATGGACTACCCAGCAGTGGGGAATAAGTTTCATTACACTAGAAGTCTTTCAGAAAGCGCTGTAACTAGGTTTAAGGATATGATTCCTTCTTTATGTTCTCTAATGTCATATACCAACACAGTGCAGAGTAGCTACCTAAACTCTGTAAGTGAGATAGAGTATCTCGTCAATAGTTTTACATCCTCATTGAAGACAACTTTGGATGCTGTAGCTCCTCTAAAAAATAGAGCTTTAAATCAGAAGTGCCTGACTCCGTGGTATAACTCACAAACTCGTAGCTTAAAGCAGATAACCCGTAAGTTGGAGAGGAAATGGCGTCTCACTAATTTAGAAGATCTTCACTTAGCCTGGAAAAAGAGTCTGTTGCGCTATAAAAAAGCCCTCCGTAAAGCTAGGACATCTTTCTCATCACTAATTGAAGAAAATAAGAACAACCCCAGGTTTCTTTTCAGCACTGTAGCTAGGCTGACAAAGAGTCAGAGCTCTATTGAGCTGAGTATTCCATTAACTTTAACTAGTAATGACTTCATGACTTTCTTTGCTAACAAAATTTTAACTATTAGAGAAAAAATTACTCATAACCATCCCAAAGACGTATCGTTATCTTTGGCTGCTTTCAGTGATGCCGGTATTTGGTTAGACTCTTTCTCTCCGATTGTTCTGTCTGAGTTATTTTCATTAGTTACTTCATCCAAACCATCAACATGTTTATTAGACCACATTCCTACCAGGCTGCTCAAGGAAGCCCTACCATTATTTAATGCTTCGATCTTAAATATGATCAATCTATCTTTGTTAGTTGGTTATGTACCACAGGCTTTTAAGGTGGCAGTAATTAAACCATTACTTAAAAAGCCATCACTTGACCCAGCTATCTTAGCTAATTATAGGCCAATCTCCAACCTTCCTTTTCTCTCAAAAATTCTTGAAAGGGTAGTTGTAAAACAGCTAACTGATCATCTGCAGAGGAATGGTCTATTTGAAGAGTTTCAGTCAGGTTTTAGAATTCATCATAGTACAGAAACAGCATTAGTGAAGGTTACAAATGATCTTCTTATGGCCTCGGACAGTGGACTCATCTCTGTGCTTGTTCTGTTAGACCTCAGTGCTGCTTTTGATACTGTTGACCATAAAATTTTATTACAGAGATTAGAGCATGCCATAGGTATTAAAGGCACTGCGCTGCGGTGGTTTGAATCATATTTGTCTAATAGATTACAGTTTGTTCATGTAAATGGGGAATCTTCTTCACAGACTAAAGTTAATTATGGAGTTCCACAAGGTTCTGTGCTAGGACCAATTTTATTCACTTTATACATGCTTCCCTTAGGCAGTATTATTAGACGGTATTGCTTAAATTTTCATTGTTACGCAGATGATACCCTGCTTTATCTATCCATGAAGCCAGAGGACACACACCAATTAGCTAAACTGCAGGATTGTCTTACAGACATAAAGACATGGATGACCTCTAATTTCCTGCTTTTAAACTCAGATAAAACTGAAGTTATTGTACTTGGCCCCACAAATCTTAGAAACATGGTGTCTAACCAGATCCTTACTCTGGATGGCATTACCCTGACCTCTAGTAATACTGTGAGAAATCTTGGAGTCATTTTTGATCAGGATATGTCATTCAAAGCGCATATTAAACAAATATGTAGGACTGCTTTTTTGCATTTACGCAATATCTCTAAAATCAGAAAGGTCTTGTCTCAGAGTGATGCTGAAAAACTAATTCATGCATTTATTTCCTCTAGGCTGGACTATTGTAATTCATTATTAACAGGTTGTCCTAAAAGTTCCCTAAAAAGCCTTCAGTTAATTCAAAATGCTGCAGCTAGAGTACTGACGGGGACTAGAAGGAGAGAGCATATCTCACCCATATTGGCCTCTCTTCATTGGCTTCCTGTTAATTCTAGAATAGAATTTAAAATTCTTCTTCTTACTTATAAGGTTTTGAATAATCAGGTCCCATCTTATCTTAGGGACCTCGTAGTACCATATCACCCCAATAGAGCGCTTCGCTCTCAGACTGCAGGCTTACTTGTAGTTCCTAGGGTTTGTAAGAGTAGAATGGGAGGCAGAGCCTTCAGCTTTTAGGCTCCTCTCCTGTGGAACCAGCTCCCAATTCAGATCAGGGAGACAGACACCCTCTCTACTTTTAAGATTAGGCTTAAAACTTTCCTTTTTGCTAAAGCTTATAGTTAGGGCTGGATCAGGTGACCCTGAACCATCCCTTAGTTATGCTGCTATAGACGTAGACTGCTGGGGGGTTCCCATGATGCACTGTTTCTTTCTCTTTTTGCTCTGTATGCACCACTCTGCATTTAATCATTAGTGATCGATCTCTGCTCCCCTCCACAGCATGTCTTTTTCCTGGTTCTCTCCCTCAGCGCCAACCAGTCCCAGCAGAAGACTGCCCCTCCCTGAGCCTGGTTCTGCTGGAGGTTTCTTCCTGTTAAAAGGGAGTTTTTCCTTCCCACTGTAGCCAAGTGCTTGCTCACAGGGGGTCGTTTTGACCGTTGGGGTTTTACATAATTATTGTATGGCCTTGCCTTACAATATAAAGCGCCTTGGGGCAACTGTTTGTTGTGATTTGGCGCTATATAAAAAAATTGATTGATTGATTGATATTTAAATCTCCTCCACTTATTAATAAACCTCTGGTTTCAGTAACCATTAAATTAATATTTTTCTGGAAAAAAATAAAATCACTTCCTGGGGGTACATATATATTCATCAGAGTAACTAAATTCCCATCTATACTCCCCCGTACCAATATGTATCTTCCATCCTTGTCCTTTATCACTTCTGTTTTCTCAAAGTTAAGTCTATTTGAAATGAGGATAGCAACTCCTCTTCTACGTCCTGATTTATATGAGGAGAAAAAAAGTTCTGTGAACCCCATTCATCTTAACTTCTCATGTTCACTTTTGTTTAAATGCGTCTCTTGAAGATACACGATATGAGCTTTCTTTTTTCATTTTAGTCAGTATTCTACTACGCTTGATTGGATTTGTTAAACCGTTTACATTAAAAGAAATAACTTTTACCTTAACGTTAGCCATATAAAATATTTGTCTTACTCAAATCTAACAGCAGTGGTAAAAAGTAACTTAGGTCAACACCCCGACTGAACAACAATATAAAAGAACTTATTAACAACAAAAACAATTAGGTCAACACCCCGACTGAACAACAATATAACAGAACTTATTAACAACAAAAACAAAAACAGTGTGATTCCAAGGTTGGGGTCTCTTGTAACCAAGGACCCTGTAACATGGTGGAAAAGTGTCAAAACGTAGGGGAAAGCCTCTCTCTGGAATGAGTGGAGGGCCCCTATGGCTTGGTTCTCTATCTGACAAACAATTTCTCCCTCTTAATTGTCTTTACTCATAAATGTGGAATTAGGACACAATAAAATGTTTTTCTTATCCTTCCTAAAAATTGTGCACATGTTAATCTCATGCCTCTTCTGGGTTAGGGGGGGCTTTGCCGTCTGTAGACCTGAAGTTTTTCTCTGATGCCTTTCTCCCGTTCATCTGCCATCCCCCGCTTAGTCCCCACCGCTTTCCACGCTGATTTGGAGAGCTGCTCCGCCAGGCTCTCTTTGGGGGTTACCTGTTATGTGCAGACGCAGGTTGAGGAGCGGACCAACGTCTGACTGAACCCAGTGCTAAATAACCAGAAAGCGGTTCCAAAAACAAAACATTTATTTCCCTTTTGTGCAATAATTGTGTACAACATAAATGTGCGGTTTGTCTGGCGGAGTGAAGGACGGCGCGCTCATCCAGCGCCCCAAAAAGGATCAAAGCTTGACGCTTCTGGACCCAGACTCACCGCCGACACCACCCCCAGGGTGGATACGACAAACTGACTCGAAGGATGGAAAGGTGAGGTAAGTCAACAGCTACAACAAATATCCTTCCAGGGCACCCACTATCAGCAACACATTCAGTCTGAATTAAGCTTTATGTAAATGAGCAGCTTCTCACACAGGTGGAGGATCATCAGTCTGTACGCCACGCAGTGAGAAGCAAACTGCACAATTCTCATCAGTGTTCAAATATCCGCGTAACAAAATGCCAAATTACTATTACGATCATTCAGACAATAATCAACTCTGATGTGTGCTGACAGCATGTGTCCCTCACCCGTCCTCCTTCACAGGCACGATGTGTCAAACCCTGGCGTGGTCCTCAGCGTCTCACAAACGAACGTCACAAGGTCGAGTTCCCGGCAATTCTGCTTGAATCACTCATGGCTTAAATGCAGAACGCCATCTCATTATCTGCTTCAGCTGAAAGTCTTTAAGTCTGCACGTGAGCATCATCCACAGGTGCTGCGAGTCATTAGGCCTGCATGTGAACATCCTCCACAAGTGCAGCTAGTAATGCTGATGAGGGTGAAGGACTCTTCTGCCAGCACCTTCTCCACAGACAAAAAACAGTTTGCATACCACCTTGAGAGAAAAGAAAAAAAAAAACAACAAAAATATCCAGCCAAACCCCCCAACACACAACAGTACCCCCCCATCAACGGGAAGCCTCCCTGCGACCGAACAGACCAGGCCCGAGAACAGCACCTCCCTCCGGGGTCCACGACAGGAAGCAGATGGCGTAACGCTCCCAAGGTCCACAGCAGACAGCAGGACAGGGCACCGCGGCTGGAAGGCCGGCTGGCATCAACCAAAACCCAAAAGAGTACCATATACAACCCAACATACAAGAAAAACACAAACCCACCAAACCCTCCCCAGGGGACTGTCCCATCCAACCCCGGGAAGAAAAGAAAAACTCCCAAATGCAATAACCCAACATAGCCCCAACAACACAATACAAACATAAATTCACAAAGAAAAATAACAAACAACCCCCCCCAGAATGACTTGCAGAGCCCAACACCCCCCAGAAGACCTTTACCGCCAGTTCCAGGAGTGATAACCAAAACCGGGATCACACAGAGGTCCCAAGGTATACATGGAGGAACAGCGCCCCCCAGAGGACCGTACCATCAACCCCAGAGGCACCCTCCCCACAACCCAGGAACCCCAGACCCGGCCACACTTGGTTAGTCGGCCCCACAATCAATTCCCCCCCCAGAGGACCGTCCCATCAACCCTGGAGGTGGAACCTGGAAGGAAACATAAAAACACAAAAATCCAACCCCCGGCGGACTTCATTAAAACACCCCGGGGGCAAATAAAACAACTGGAAAACCCTGTTACCCCCCCCAGCACCCCGAAAGACCCCAGATCACTCCCAGAGCCTATCGTCAGCTACAATTTTGGCGAACGGCACAAAACAACCAAGCTGGGGAAGGAAACAGGAAAAACGAACCCAGTCCCATCCCCTAAGCGCAGCGGAAAACCAGAAATACGTCCGGTGCCCCAAACCGACCATACCATCAGCCCATCAGGAGGGGTGGAACTACCGAAATGGCGAACGGCACAGATCGGCCCACCACTCCGACTGAGGTACGTTCCCGCTGCACCAGACCCCGGTAACATCAATGACGAACGGTCAAAGGCCCACCGGGGCTGGAGTGGAACCGGGCATCAACCAAACCCAAAAAACGCCCCCTGACAACCCTCCCCTAGGTGCAGAGGTTTTCTGAGGAACGCTCAGCGTAACCCAACCTGCACCACCCCACAACCAAAAGACAAACGGTCTTAGAGCATGTGAGGTTGGGGTTAGGGAAGCAGGGAAATAAACAACAAAACAAAACGACCCAATCCTCAAACAAAAATTACCTAAATTCAAATAATGATTACCTGAGTCCAGCCGAGCTCCGAACTGCCAGTCGTTCACTCCACCAGAACCGCCTCTAATCCCCAAACAATTTATAACCCCTTACAAAAAAAAAACCAAAAACAGCCCAAATAACTAATTTTTTTTTTTTTTTTTTTTTTTGTCCATCATTATGCCTGTCCAAGAACACCTGGAGATATCCTTAAAGGATCCCTAACAATGGAGAGTCATTACTCCACAATGCAGTGACCCAAGCTAAGGCGTCACCTCGGAGCAAATTTGTCACATATGAGACACGGCTACCATCAGAAGAGAAGGAACCCGGTCGCTGAGCAAAAACCAGAGAACACTGCATCAAAAACGGAGCACAGGCTTCAACGTTTCCCGCATAAGGCTCCGGATGGCAAATAATTGGTTCGGAAACCGAATCTCTGGGTGACGGAGTTATCTGCACCGGTATTGATGGTGCCGCAGCTGGAGCAGCAGGAAGCGGAACGGCTTGCGCTGCAAGCTCCGTAATGCAGGCATCTGTTTGTTTAATTAGGTTTGCGAAATACTGTAATTGCTCCCATATTTTCTCCAAGTATTCTTGAACTCTTTCGGCAAATGGAACCGCTTCTGCCGCTGGGTCCATTTTAGAATGGCCAGGAACTACTGTTATGTGCAGAAGCGAGTTGAGGAGCGGACCAGCGTCTGACTGAACCCAGCGCTAAATAACCAGAAAGCGGTTTTGTGCAATAATTGTGTACAACATAAATGTGCGGTTTGTCTGGAGAGGTGAAGGACGGCGCGCTCTCCAGCGCCCAAAAGGATCAAAGCTCGGCGCTTCTGGACCCAGACTCACCGCCGAACACCCCCCAGGTGGATACGACAAACTGACTCTGTGAAGGATGGAAAAGGTGAGGTAAGTCAACAGCTACAACAAATATCCTTCAGAGGCACACACTATCAGCAACACATTCAGGTCTGAATTTAAGCTTTATGTAAATGAGCAGCTTCTCACAACAGGTGGAGGATCATCAGTCCGTACGCCATGGCAGTGAGAAGCAAACTGCACAATTCTCATCAATGTTCAAATATACTGCGTAACAAAATGCCAAATTACTATTAACGATCATTCAGACAATAATCACCTCTGATGTGTGCTGACAGCATGTGTCCCTCACCTGTCCTCCTTCACAGGCATGATGTGTCAAACCCTGGCGCGGTCCTCAGCGTCTCACAAACGAACGTCACAAGGTCGAGTTCCCGGCAATTCTGCTTGAATCACTCATGGCTTAAATGCAGAACGCCATCTCATTATCTGCTTCAGCTGAAAGTCTTTAAGTCTGCACGTGAGCATCATCCACAGGTGCTGCGAGTCATTAGGCCTGCACGTGAACATCCTCTACAAGTGCAGCTAGTAATGCTGATGAGGGTGAAGGACTCTTCTGCCAGCACCTTCTCCACAGACAAAAACCAGTTTGCATACCACCTGGAGAGCAAAGAAAAGAAAACAACACAAAAATATCCAGTCAAACCACCCAACACACAACATTATCAGGGTGACTGACAGCCCTCTGGTGTTCATGTCTGTAGTTGCTTCCTTTGCTGTTTCATAAAGCCAGGTCCCATCTTCATAGAATAAACGGAGTTTGGCAGGGTATGGCGTCTGAAACCTGATATTCTGTTGTTTCAACACTCGTTTAGCTTCAGCGTAGTCTCTGCGTTTTTTTAATATAGCCGCGGGGTAATCTTGATCAAAGTATATTTGTCTCCCATCCAGAAAGACCTTTTTCAAAGCCCATGCTTTGCGCAGAACTTCCTCTTTAGTTGTATAGCATGAGAATTTAATCACTATCGATCTTGGTTTATCCTGTAAATTTCCGGACGTGTTCCAAGCTAGGGCTCGATGTGCTCTCTCAATGTCGAGGTTTGTGCCTTGGGGGATGCCCAGAGAGTCATGAAAAAGTTTCTCAGTAAAATTAATCATTGACGTTCCCTCTGCACCTTCCGGAACATTATAAATCCTCCCGTCGCGATCTTGCTTCCTGGTCCAGTAGCTTACTTTCTTGTTGGTTCATAACTTTGATCATTTTACACAACACTTGCTCTATATTCTGAACCCAATCTTCAGCCTTGCTAATTCTAGCTTCTGCTTCAAGTATTTTATTATTTGTTGTAGTCAGCTCTGACCTGATATCATTCAGTTGTTGGTTTGTTTCTGCCAGAAAGTCCCGTATTTCTTGTAGCACCGTAGCTAAACTTGCCTCCCGGACCGTGCTAGCATTAGCTTCAGCCCCATCCGCATGTTGCGTCGCCAGGCTTTCTTCATTTGCCCGTCCTTCGTTTAATGACTTCTGTTTTGTGTCCTTTTCCCCCATCGTTACTCCGACTTAAGCTCGTTTTATTTATGGTAGAAATGCTTCAAATTGGGCTATTTGCGGAGTATTTATTATGTTTTCGGAGGGAGCTCTTAACTTAGGCTGCCATTCGGAACAATGACGTCACCGGAACCTCTATTCCATTTATTAATCCTATTAGTTCAAACAATAATTTAAATCACTTTTAACCAAAATTTGAGCCACTTTAACTTTTGACCCCTGTACAAACTAAAATTGATCTTTGTCACTTTTCTTGCTGGTTTTACCCCATAACTCCATAACAGTCAGTCACAGATAGTCCAAACTATACCTTTTTGGAATCTTTATGATCAGACAAGTAATGTGGTGTAGTTTAGAGGTGGGCGATACAGGGAATTTTGGTATTGATCAGATACTAAGTAAATACAGGCCCAATATCGCCGATATCGATACCGATACTTTTTCATATTTAAGCTTCATAGATCCAAAAGCTCCACCTAGGATAGAATTTCGCCAAACATTGTATGTGACAACAAAATACTTTATTCTCACAATCAACATTTTTGTTTAAAAAAATATCACTCAACACAACTTAAAACAAAATCTCCTGAGGTGGAGGGCTGACAAACCACAATACAAGGGTGCACTGCTCCGTGTTGTGTGACAGTGCAGAGCTGCTCTTACAGACAGAGAGTAGACTTCGATGAATGTGCGTGTGCAGCAGTCAGCGCGTGCAGGAGAGAAAAAAAGCTTGAGTATCGATCTTTTTACACGAGGATCATTTAATATCAATACCAGTGTTGGTATCGATATTATCGATATTAGGATCGATCCGCCCACCTCTAGTGTAGTTTTCAATTTGATTGGAGCATTTTTAAATGCTCTTTAATTGACCCCTACCTGGCTGCCTGTTGAAAATTCACGTGGCCAGTCTTTTTTTTTTTTTCAAAAGTGTAATGTCTAAGGTGTATTTGTGCTGAATTTGATGCTTGTATCACCATTTGAAGGATTGTTTCAGTTATCTGCTGCACTAATAAGCCAACAGAGCATGAACCAGCTGCTGTCTGTTATCTTAAACATGTGTATATGAGGCAACCCGAACTAAAGGAGATGTGCTTTATTTAACAACCTGGACCTCATTTAAAGTATAAAATATGGCTGTTAACTCACCAATATACTGTAAGTTTGGTGCCATTAGAAGTCCTTGGTGCAAACGATGTGTTCAGTCCAAATCTGAGGCAAAAACCTTTCTTCTTCTATTAAGGTGGATTATAACTTTTTGTGGACAGGAGGAACCTAGCAGTTGATGTGGCTCATCATGCAGCTCTTTCCAACCAGATGTGCGGTGCTGTGACATGTCAATCATCTGTGTCCAATCAGATTTCAGGGGAGTCCAGTGCAACCCCACACTCTCACGAGCGCCACTAGCTTAGCTTATGGCAAACTTAAAAGTGGACGCTCTCGTTATGGCCGAACAACTGTCCAGTTTCTGGTTATTCTGTGTTAGTACACGCCCACGGCTGACGTGCTTGATGAATTCCTGTGCAAAAAGTAGTTCCCAGATAATTGTGATATATTCCTGTGAGATAATGAGTATATCTCATCTAAATCAAATCAACAATTTACCAGTAATAAAATTATAAAGACAACTGAAGTTTTTAGAGTGGCTGTAATAAATATTTAAGACACTTATTTCCATTTACAGTTGGCGATGAAAGACTTGGGTGTTAACTTTGTGTTAAAGTATAACAAGAAGCCGCACTGAAAGAGATCTATCTGAGAGAGTGAGAGTGTGGCGAAAGTAGTCCGGCGAGTTCAGTCTGTGGGTACGAGCTATCCTACAGTTCCAAAATATCAGAGATGTCGGTCCAATGAGAGCGGCACTCTGAGCAGGGTGCACGATGTGTATCTGACCGAGTGGTGTGGGTCTGAGAAAAAGACTTCTTAGGATGGTAAGGTGACCTAAAAATAATCTTTGATCTTAGTAGACTATACTGTAATAAGCTTAACGCTTGGGTCCCACCGAATAATAAGCCATGAATAATGAGCCACGCATGGGTGTGTCAACGATTATTCGAAGAATGACCCACATTTTCATCTATCACGTATCAGCTATGAAGGTGCTTCTATGTGCCTCTCTGTACCCCGCATGTGCCACGTAGCAGCCTCTAGTGAGCCACGACCAACCTGTCATTAGAGCCTCGAATGGCTCGCATCAGCCACACTAAGCCACGTAGTGCCGTGATAGTGCCATGATAGCGCCATGATAATGCAATGTTGAGGCACGTTTAGGGCTTGGTCCAAACCTCCAGCCCTCCCACACCTATTCCCTTTAAAGTGTGGGCTTTCAATTCACAGATTCACAGCAACATTTAAAGATGTCACATTTTTTAAATGCAGTCCAAAAATAGACGCTCCAGTGCAGACCCGCGGCTGTGCACTGTGCGCCAGGCTGCTGTCCACCTGTAATGCACCAGACCAGCTAGAACCGAACCAAGGGTTCCTGGATAGCCGCATCTGTGCTCCTCGCTGGCTCAGTGGCTCGCTGGCTTTATTTCTTCTGTAGCTTTAAACACACACACCATGATCCCACTTTAAACTTTGTATTTGTCCGTTTATTTCTGCAAAATCGCTCTATTGCACACGCGCTGCTGTTCTCCATTTATGGACAGCCGCCTCTGTGCTCCTTCTCACTGGCTTCCTTTCCATCTGTGGCTTGTTGGCTTTATTTTTTCCCCTGGATTTAAACACAGTCAGTTTTACACCGTGATCCCACTTTTAACTTTGTGTTCATCTGTTTATTTCTGCAAAATCGCTCTTTTGTGCTCGGTGCCATTCTGCATTAACAATGAGGTGGCCGCTTTAATTATACGTATACACCTGTGGATCACTTTCAAATATATATATATATATATATATATATATATATATATATATATATATATATATATATATATATATATATATATATATATATATATAATACAAATAATGGATGGTAAGGAGTCCGACATAGAGAAATATTGGATGAAGAAAAGTTATATTGGACGAGGCCAATATTTCTCTATGTTGGATGACTTGCCATCCATCAATTATGTTCTCCACCCCCCTCCCAAATGAAGCAAACAACAAAGAGTCAAGTAAATTAGATCAATTTATTTTGTTGTGAACAGCATATGATTGATTCTGATGTGATGAATGCTTCTAAAACGTCAGTAGCGTGCTTGTCTACCTTCTTAGTGTTTTTGGCATCCTTGGAGTTGAATATTTCCACCAGTTCCTCCTCTGTGAACTCAGCAAACCTCACTGGCAGACAATTTTCTGCTGTTGTTGACATGTTTGTTGTCATTTTTTCAACCAGCATCTGTCAGCTAGTTTCTGACCTTCGTATGCATGCTCTGATTGGCTAGCTGTTGGCAGTAAGCTCTAACGCTATTGGTCAGTGGGAACCGATCCAATATAACTTTTGGTGCTAGCCTTTTTGGATCCTTTTGGATCCAACATAACTTTCTGGCACCAAGCATGCCAAAATGCAGGTAAATGATGGACAGAAAGGCTAATCTGTGATTGGCTATTGCAATCTGAGTGGAGAACATGAGCTGCCATTCTGCCTAAATGCTCGTTTGAAGCTTGATGAGTCACTGCCTCAGTGCGCAGTGTGCACACACAGCGGAGCTCATGTGATCCATTAACTAAATATTAAATCAACTATAGACATACTTTTACAGCTAGGAACTGTTTTATCAAGCTATAAAAACATTAAAAATAGTTACCTTAAGCTGTTCAAAATACATTCCACATGGAGCAGGAAAGAGAGGAAAAAAAGCTTCCAGATGAAACAGTCCTCTGTGATTCCAGAAGTGATTAGAGGTGTTTTCAGCATCCAAGGTTTGGCAGAAAATGATTAATCCGTTACAAAATAATTATTTTATATACAGCGTCCAACACACAGAGCAGGTGGAATTGTGTGCGCAAGAGAGCAGCCAGTCCAAAAACGGCCTCTCAGGTCCTGCATAGCTGCCAGGCGCACAGATAATAGGCTTTTAGCAGCCTCGTAAGCACCACGCACATGCCTTAAGTCGTTGTAGTAACTCGTACACAAACTGCCCCACGCTACCAGTGCGGCATCTACTCCTCTTTGTAATGTCTATGTTCATCTACAGTTGGTTTGAGGCTTTTTACGGCAACAGTGGCTTTTTCCCCACTGGGCAGATTTTTTTTGTGCCATTTATGGTTTGTGCCCACCCCTCTACCTCGCAGTGCTCCGCTGGAATAAATTTGGTTCCTACACTGACAATAAGCCAGTTTTGACTTTTCAGCGTCGCAGTGGCTGCTGGGTAAGTTCAAAGGTCAATGCATATATAGAGTATGTAGTGATTTGCCATCAAGAATGTGCTTGGCCTTATTTAAAACTGCAATACTTTTTGATACTTTCTTTTGAATATGCTGAATATGAGCTTTCCAGTTGATTCTTTCATCAATAATCACACCTAACAACTTGTTCTCTTTGACACATTCTATGTTTACCCCTTCTATATTTAACTGTATTTGTGTCTTTTTTATGATTTCCAAATAACATAATTTTATTTTTGGACCAATTTAATGACAATTTGTTAATATCAAACCAACTCTTCAACTTTATCATTTCCATTCCTAAATCAGATAATAATTGTTGCAAATAATCTCCTGAACAAAACAGATTTGTGTCATCTGCAAAGAAAACTGCTCTGAACACATCTGAAACTCTACATAAATCATTAATGTACAAAATAAATAACTTTGTTCCCAACACAGAACCCTGGGGAACCCCACAAATAATGTCCAAATATGAAGAACAGCAGTCCCTGAGTTTAACAAACTGCTTCCGCTTTTCTAAATAGCTTTTAATCCAATTCAGAGCCACTCCTCTGATCCCATACAATTCCAACTTTTGAAATAATATGTTGTGATTGATTGTGTCAAAAGCCTTTTTTAGGTCAATAAATAAACCTATTACTAGTTCCCTTTGGTGCACATGTTTATTGATCTCTTCTGTTGCATTGAGCAATGCCAGTGCAGTGGACCATTTTGCTCTAAAACCATAGTGACAGTCATCAAGATGTGTTGTTCTATAAATTTATCCAACCTGCTATTGTAAAGTTTTTCCAATATCTTTGACAATTGTGACAATAAAGACAGGCCTGTAATTAGTAAAAAGATGTTTGTCACCAGATTTGAATAAAGGTATCACTTTTGCCACTTTCATACCATTTGGCACAATTCCAGTTTGAAATGATTTATTAAATATACTCGTATATGTTAATGGTTTGGCAATTTCAGTAATTATTTGCTTCGCTAAGGACATATGTACGTCATTATGATCAGTTGATGTTTTGCTTTTACGTCTTGACTACCTTAATAATTTCATCAACTGGGCCAAGAAACATTGTATGTGGATTTCTAACAATTAATTGTTGATTTTCCCATGTGCTATGTGGAATGTCAGCTGCCAACTCTGGCCGCTGATACTGATAATAATAATAGTGTGTATATGATAACAAGAACATATATATCAGATTACTTTATTTATTAAAAATAAATCCAAATTGATTCAACTTCATATGATCCAGTTTAACTGATAAATATGCCTTTGGCAAGAAATGTGAAACATGAAGCATATAAATTTGTTTCCTACACTGACAATCCTGTCTACACCAATAACTTTTAAAATGAATGGTTTTGTGCAGCGTAATGACCAAACACGTTCTTGGTGGCATTAAGTTGAAATTGATCAAAATGCCTCATAGTTTTATTTCAGTTTTTGTAAGACTATGCTGTGACATTAAATACATGCTTAATGTTTTCAAATACAATACCTTGGAGGGTTTTTTTTTGTTTGATTGTTTTTGTGATTTTAGCAAATATACGACACTGAAGGAATATACTAACTTGAACCACTGATTGTTCTAGAGAAAGACCATTGTTTTAATTATTTTTGTTGATGGGAAATGTATCTTAAATTATAGAATGACTCATTTGCTGGCTTGAAGAACAATTTCCTGAGCTCAATTACAAGTCCTTCAACTGTATATTTCTATGTGTGGGTGATTCTTTAACTACGGGCACTATTGGCCTTGTAAATGTAATTTCCACCACACCATTGCCTTACAATATAAAGAGCCTTGGGGCAACTGTTTGTTGTGATTTGGCGCTATATACATGTGCTCTGATGTTACTGTTTATCTCCATGGAAACTACCCAAACAATCTTTCATACAAACTTTTTAAAGGGACATTATTGTTGTGGTGGAAATTACGGCAATAGTGTGGGACAACTACATTTTGTTTAAAAAAATCACAACAGTTGTATGACATTGAATACCCCAGTTATGTTTTGATTATTTTACTGATATTTTATTCAGAGATATTTTAAAACATTAGAAAAAACGTTTGTTTACTATTCATTTTTATCATTGAAGGTCATAAGTCTAGGTGCGGGACAAGCACAAAACGGCAATATTTGCATATAATGATGCTGAAAAAAGGTGAAAAAGTCATCATAGACTACTAGGACAAATTTCTTCAAACACTTTCATTGTAAAGATAACTATAAAAGTGTGAAATTTCCCCCTTTTTCTTTTTTTTCATAAAATATGATCAAGGGACATAAAAGTGCCCATAGTCTAAGAATCACCCGTAAATGGGAATAAACTGTACTAAAACACTGAAGTGCCCAATTTAGGCTCCCTATACTGGTGTACTTCCTTAACTTTGGTCACTCTAAGGGTCTTTCCCTCATTGTTCCATTCACACAATAGCAAATCCTAAAGAACTCTTACCTTCTACCCACTTTCCTGGTCTCCAGTGGTTCCTACAACTAGGGTATAAATAGACTTCTAGCTGAGGTTCTCCTTGAGAAAAACTACAGATAGAGTCATGGTTTGCTTTCTTAACTTGATCAGCAAAAATAATTATATGTTTGTGTTATGTTTATATTAATAAAAGTTTTGCTTTGTTGAAATTAAACTGCAGGAAGCACTACAAGTCTCAAATGCACAGAAGTACTTGACTTCCAAATCTTGTGCTGTACCCTGTGCTTTTGCCAGTAATTTTGAAAAATACATAATGAGCCATTTCCTCAGAAGCAGTCTTTTATTAAGCAATAATCAAAACAAATTGTATTTTACGAAACATGCCAAAAATCTTTATTGTAACAGATTATCAATACCGGCCTTCAAACATGAATTCCAACCTTGAGATCAAAGAGCTCCAGACAACTTTCCAGACTTTCTCTGATGTCACTTCAATCTGAACAGGCATTTTACCATTTTATATCAAGATCTTTCCATGATGGAAGTTTTTCAGATTCTTAGCTCCATGCTGCTGCCAAACAGAACACATCATACTTAACTATGTCACCATCTGCTGGTCAGATAAGGAATTGTTGCATTTGTCCACAGGTTTTATTTCAAACTTATATAAACTGATATAACTCGTCTGCTGACACCTTTTAAAAGCATTTTGCATCAACTTTAACAAAAGCATATATATATATATGACTGAAGCCAGTGTGAATGTGTGGCAGTGCAGATTTGAATGACAACAATCCACACAGAAAAACTGCACCAAAACTTTATACGGCACTGATGTACAACCTTAAATCAAATGATTATACAGTATGATTATAGATGAGTATGTACTACATGCTACGCTGGTAGTAGTTATGTAAAAAACAAAACAAAAAACGTGAAGCCAGAAATAAAAACAGTACACATGCTCATTTCGTCTCTGGGTGCTGGGTGTGTCTGCCCACTGCTCTTAGTGGTTGGCTCGTGTCTAACTGTAATTAGGGAGGGTTAAATGAAGAGGACAAATTCCATTGTATATACAATATCAATAAAGGTATTTCACTCATTCTTTAAGCCAAGATCCATCTCGTGGCACTGGCACATTGTGGCATGTCAGTGGTAGCCTGTGATACATCAGTGGCACTACAGTGGCACTGCTGCAGGAGCCTGTGGCCCTTCAGTGGAACTGCTGCGGCAGCCCGTGGCACATCAGAGGAACTGCTGCGGCAGCCCGTGGCACTGCAGTGACAGCAGGCTGTGGCACCTCAGTGGCATTTCTGCAGTCTGCAGGACCTCAGTGGCAATAAAATGAAAATAATTTTATAATTTCAGCAACATGGTGTTTTCACTCAATGCCACAATTGTCACTCTGTTGCCACAGAGATGTCACTACCAGCCAGTGCATAGACAGGGATCCTGGTGTCTCTCAATTTATTTATTTATAGCATGTTGAGTATTTCCAAACAGTGATTTATTTTCCTCCACCCAGTTGCTTTATGCACTATTTGCACTGACTGCTGCACATGCAGATTCATCAAAGTCTACTCTCTGTCTATAAGAGCAGCGCTGCGCTGTGTCACACAACACGGAGCAGCACACCCTTGTTTTGTGGTTTGTCAGCCCTCTACCTCAGGAGATTTTGTTTTAAGTTGTGTTGAGTGATATTTTTTTAAACAAAAATGTTGATTGTGAGAATAAAGTATTTTGTTGTCACGTACATTGTTTGGCAAAATTCTGTCCTAGGTCTTTTGGATCCTTTGGATCTATGAAGCTTAAATATGAAAAAGTATCGGTATCGATATCGGCAATACTGGGCCTGTATTTACTTGGTATCGGATCAGTACCAAAATTCCCGGTATCGCCCACCTCTATTTCGTGCCCCTAGCTATGCCTGTGCTCAATACTTTCCTGGCTTACAGGAGTGATTGTGAGTGAACCCTCACCTTGAAAGATGCCAAAAACAGGGTGGAGCTTCACTCTGTTACTTGAGGACATGCCAGTGAAAGAATAGAAGAGTGACTTTAGTGCTGGCATGGGCTCTAAGAAGGTGCAATCTGTGAAAGAATGCATGATTGCCCTGGCATCAACATCATAGAAGGAGACCTCGGCCTTCTTATAGTCGACAAACACACCGATCTTCTGGGGCTTGTGTCTCAGATATAGGACATGTCCATTACCAAATGTATATTCGTCCCTGAGTAGACTGTATGACATTGCCCAGCCTCCACTCTCAGGGGAGGGTAATACAGTATAACCTATGTCTCTACTAAAAGACTCTCTGACAATTCCCACAGTCCAAGATGTGGCTTCATTGATCCGAACTTCGAAGTAGAACCTACCAGAGGAAAAGCCTTCTTTCCCCATGACGAGGGGTGCATATAGAAATCTTGTGTTATACGGAAGCACCCACTGTGTGCTTTGACTAAAAGACACTTCTTTCCTGTCCCGAGACACTATTAAGTTAGAATTTGCTGTGTATGTGTCCAGAGTCACATCCACCTCATCATACTGCTGGATCATCATCAGCTTGTCCAGAGGTGGATTCCAAAGCTGCATGTTGTTGACAGTCGATTCGGCAGCCTCAAGGCCGCCGCCACTCTTCACCTCTTCAGTGAGCTTCTCCAATTCATAACTGATGGAATTTTTCATCTGAGCCACTGCGTTCTTCACCTTCCCCGTGCACACATAAACCTGATATCCTTTAACTTTGGACAACAGAGGGGTGGAGTCGATCTGGCTGATGGTGGACTCCCACTGCAGGATGTCGAAGTCGTCGCCGGTATGCAGGAGATTCTCCATCTGGTATCTTCTCCTCTTGATTGCAGTAATTTCCTTCTCCAGCTCTTTGATGAGATCTTCAGCCTCTTTCTCTGCTTCGTTCTGCTTCTCTTGGATCGATTGAATCAGCTCGGCCTGTTTTCTTTGGCGGCATTCCACCAGAGAAGCAAACGCCTCAGTGATGTCTCCTATCTCCTTCTCCGTCTGTTTCGTGCTCTCTTCAACAGAACACTTGAGGTTCTTCATACTGCAGGATGTGTCTTTTTGCATCTCTTTTGCCTCAGAGATTTTTGTCTCCAACTGGACTTTCCTCTCATTGATTTCGTCCTTTAAAGGGACGGTTTCATGTGTCACATGGTCTTCATTTATGCACATGAAACAGACACACACCTGGTCGTGCCGACAGAAGAACTCGAACATGTTGTTATGCTTTTTGCACACTTTATCCTCCAGGTTTGCCACAGGATCGATGAGCATGTGCTTCTTTAAGGAGGCACCTTTTTGATGTGGCTGCAGGTGAAGCTGGCAGTAAGAGGACAAACACACCAAGCATGTCTTCATGGCCTTGGGCTTAGGTGGAAGACAGATGTTGCAAGAAACCTCACCCGGTTTGGCAGGTATCCCACCGCCATCTCTTACACTCATGTTGCCAGAATGCTCCAAAATATCTCTAAAGCCGGTGCTGTCCAGTTGTATGTCAAGTGGGTTGTGACAGAGAGGACACTGAATCAGGCCACTGTTGTACACATACCGGATGAGACAGGTTTTGCAGTCACCACAGGTTCAGTGGCTACATCTTGGCAGACTGAACACACAAGCTGTCCTTCAGACTGGAAGCTACTGGCTGAGGCCATGTCTACACAAGAGCAGTGGAGAAGTGGAGAGAGGGTTAAAATGTACAGGTTTGAAACTTCAAATGTGAAACAAACATTTAAATCCAGTATCTAATAATGATTTCAAAACAGTTCCAGTGTAAAATAGTTTTATGCACGAAGCCAGAAGGGCCCAACTGTGAGATAGCTTCAAGCTTTTAGGGACAGTGAGCCTTTTTTTTTTTTTTGGATGCACTTGTTCTATTTAGTGTTTTGCTATTGAACCAATTAACTGTTTTCAGAGACAATTGTTTCATTTAGGTTTTAGAGCATTTTAAGATTTTCTGAACTATTTGTTTCATTTAGTATTTGCATGACATTGAAAAAATAAATTGTCATCTGTAGAAATTGTTTCATTTAGAGGGCGGAGTACTTCAGATCAATGAATCATTTTCTGAAGTATTTGCTGCATTTACTTTTTCATCCATATTAAAAAAATGGCTCACTTAACCAGTGCCACCTACTGTCGGACAGAAGTCAGGAGAAATTGTTTCTTTATATTTCAAATATTTAGAGAAAGTGGGCCATTTTATGAAGCAGTTGTTTCATTTAGGGTTTCAATCATATTGACACAATGAAGCATTTTTCTGAGGCAATCGTTTCATTAAGGTGTTTGAGTATTTTAAGTATTTTTGTTTGATTCAGTATTTCAGTGCAACAAAACAATTAATTATTTTGAATCAGGTTTTTTTTTTTCATGTTAACTCATTTCCTGAGACAATTCTTTAATTCAGTGTTTCACACATATTTAAAAGATAGAGAACTTCCTGTTACAATTTTATTATTTAAAAATCCAAGTTTTTCAAAACAATGAATCACTGTCTGAAGCATTTGCTTTAATTAGTTTTTCATTGATATTAAAATAATGAATCACTTTAACAGTGCCTGTAAATGACCTTCAGCATAACAGGCAATTTCTAAAATGTGCTCTTGTTTTCATGTTTAGTCACTCATTTTCTGAACATTCTTTAAGGCCAAATTGTAATATTGATATTGATATTAAATTTGCTGCTTTTATTTTGAAAGCAACTCACTGGAAAACAGAAGCATCTGAAGTTTTATTGTCAGTGTGTCTGGTGTTGCTGAACAGTCACTAAATTTAGCGATTGTTCAGACTTCTCTAATTACTTTTTTTTTTTTTCCAAAAAAAAGTGACATTTCTGGGGTTATTGGAGACTTTGGAGACTGATGTGAAAGCACTGGATAGCTCATTGGCCCACACACTCCGTACAAACGGCTGGAGCAAAATGGCGGCCATCTTACCACTCACAAGTTATGTGGCCCACACATAGACAGCTTATTAGAACATCAACAATTTGGAGTAATAACAGCTGATTCTCTCATTTCCTTCTTTTTGTTCTCCAGATAATGTAACCTTCATCCCTCCTAATCTATATCTGTCATGATTAGCATAAAACACAACTTAACTAGCTACAGGAGAGTTGGTTTTCCCTGCAATGACAATATATATTGCACATAGCTCTATGAGCTTCAGCCTAATATTAGTAATAAACAAGGTTGGGTAGGATTACTTTGAAATGTTTTCTAAAAGTAATCAGATTACAAGTAATCCAAATGTATGTACATACATGCATGCAATCCACATGTATTCTTTCAAAGTAATCCTACCCAACCTTGGTAATAAAGCTCATAGCAACAACACTTAATGCTCCAAAACTATGCACAAGTAGACCTAATAAATGTCTTAAAATAGTTCATCCAACACAAAACCCAACATGTGGCGACACACAAGCCACTTAATAGTATTATTATTATTATAAGGGAGACTAAGGGAGAGAACTCTATTGTTCATTACTTTCCATTTCAATCATACTCACAGGTGAAATGTTCGTCCACAGCCTTTGAACTGGCAATTTGTGCAGTTTATAGCTACACATAAAGGCTTTTTTTTTTTTTTTTTTTTAACAAAATCACAAAGAATAAAGTTGTGAACGCCTGGTTAGACAACAATAGAAAAGACTGTTCAGGAGCGGAACATGCGAGTGGTAATATGGCGGCAGATTTGCTTCAAAAATATTGGCCAATGAGCTATCCAGTATTATGTAGAGATAAGAGATTTCTCCCCCCTTCTTAGCGTGCTGCTCTCATTGGAGTGACATCTCTGCTATTTTGGCATTGTGGGATAGCTCGCACCCACAGATTGAGCTCGCCGGACTACTTTCGCCAGTTGTTTGCAAAATGGCGCTAAATTTGCAGACATGAGAAGATGCTGCTGGACGAGTGTGAGTATTGACTTACGATCATTTAGGTGTAAAAACACACGAGATACACAAGTTCTTGTACCAAACAGCACAGTTATCTGGGAACTACATTTTGCACAGGAATTCATCATGCACGTAGGCCGCGGGCGCGTACTAACACAGAATATACAAAACCTGTATAGAGGTTTGGCCAAAACAAGAGTGTCCACTTTTAGCTTGCCATAAGCTAAACTAGTGGCGCTCATGAGAGTTTGTGATTTCCCCTCAACGAGCAGCAGGTGCTTCCGTATCCCCCACCCCCCAATCCAAAAGCACACACAGAAGACCGCCTGCTTCCGCTGCTTAGCAGCAGGTTACTCCATTTTATTGGCTGAGAGCTGCTTAGTGAGCACAAGACAGTCTCGTTCCCACCTCCGTCTTTGCAACTGTGCATGTTTATTTTTCGTCACATATAATTCTACTCCTAAATCATTTTTGGCCCAAGTTCTGTGTTTTGTCACTGACCCACTTTGTCACTGATCACTGACCCTATTCCAAACAGAATTACCATACTAACGGTGGCATTTAATTATGAATGTACGAGGTCTATTAGAAAAGTATCCGACCTTATTATTTTTTTCAAAAACCATATGGATTTGAATCACGTGTGATTACATCAGACATGCTTGAACCCTCGTGGGCATGCGAGAGTTTTTTCACGCCTGTCGGTTACGTCAATCGCCTGTGGGCAGTCTTTGAGTGAGGAGTCGCCCACTCTCTCGTCGTTTTTTTCATTGTTTAGGAATGGCTCAGAGACTGCTGCTTTGTTTGATCAAAATTTTTTCAAAACTGTAAGGCACAACTGAGTGGACACCATTCGATAAATTCAGCTGGTTTTCGGTAAAAAGTTTAACGGCTGATGAGAGATTTTGGTCTGGTAGTGTCGCCGTAAGGATGGCCCACGGCGCCTGACGGCGATCTGCGCTTCGAGGCGGCAGCGTCTCGCCGTTTCAAGTTGAAAGCTTCCACATTTCAGGCTCTGTTGACCCAGTAAGTCATCAGAGAACAGAGACCTTTCAGAAGAAGTCGGCATGAGGAGTTTATTCGGACATTCCATTGTTAACAGACATTTTGTAATGAAAGAACGTGCGGGCAGAGTCGCATGTTGGGTCGGACCCGACCGCGGGGGGTCGCGACAGGAAAAATACCTCCGTTGGAAACCTTAACGGGCAAGTTGGAACATGCCCAAGCTGTTAAACAATTTCTCAGTTACTCACTTGTTGAAAGCCCTCAAAAGCCGCCTGAATTTTACAAATGGTTTTCAACACGGAGGTGTTTTTCCTGCCGCGGCGCACACAGATTCGCCGAGTCGTCATGGAAACTACTCGGCGAATTTGCGCGCACATCTTTCATTAAAAAACGTCCTTAAACAGTGGAATGTCCGCATAAAGTCCTCATGCCGGCCTCTTCTGAATCTTCTCTGTTCTCTCACGATGTCCTGGGTGAATTAAGCCTTAAATTAGGATGTTTTCAGGTCGAAACAGGCCGACGACGGCGCCTGGAAGCGCTGCACGACGTCCCGCTGCGTGGGAAGTCCTTACAGAGACAGAAACACCCCATAATCTCTCATCAGCCGTTAAACTTTTCACCGAAAACCAGCTAAATTTCTTGAATAGTATCCACTCGGATATTCCTCACAGGTCCAGAAAACATTTTGATAAAGCAACGCGCGCCGTCTCGAGCAGCGTGTGAAACAAAGGAATTCAGCCGAGAGGGCGGGACCACATCTCACTCAAGGCCTGCCCACAGGGAAATGACGTCACCGACACGCGTGAAAAAACTCACGCATGCGCACGAGGGTTCAAGCATGACTGATGTAATCGCACATCATTCAAATCCATATAGTTAAAAAAATAAATAAAAGTGTCGTTTTTTTATCTAATAGACCTCGTAAATGAAGTCCAAGACATATATTTAGTGATTTTAAAATGTTCTTGTGTGAATCTCAAACAAACACAAACAAACAAACCACTCTGGCTGTAAAAGTAAAGAATTAGTTGTATGACATTAAAGGGAGCCAATACACGTACAATCCATTATGCTGATTTGGATTTTGTCTGTTTTTTTATTTAGTTTATAGCCTTATGTTGAGGAATTTTTAATGACGTCTGCTTTTTGATAAATTTGATGTAAAATAAAATGTGTAAAAATCCCAAAACATTGACCAACAGTCTATATAATCTATATTTATTAATATGTATTAAAAGAACAGAAAAATGACCTTTGGTCCTTCAGTAAAACCCAGAATAGGAAACAGAGTTTAATTACCTCTGGACGTCTCGTCCTCTGTCTGTGGACAAAGAGAGTAAATGTGTTCTTGTCTTTATATTAGGAAGACTGCTTTCGTTTCAGGGTAAGCCGTCCTCCAGCTCCCCTCCTTTTCTTGAAAAATGATACTAACAGGCTCGTGTAGTGTCACGAGGAGTGGATGTGTGGTTCAGAAAGTGGATGAACATGATTGGGAGTAAAAAGTCAGGCAGAGGGTTTGGTACACAGAGTGACAGTCACCCAGGCGGAGGTAACAGACAAGTGTGAGGCAGAGGCATGGTCCAAACAATGAGGAGAATTCAAAACACAAGGAGGCAAAGTACAACAGGCAGTGGCAAAAGCGATGTCCAAAAAAGGAAGCAGGGTCATACACGGATAGACAGGTGAACAATGACCATGATACAACACAAAGACTGGAAACGAGGGCTGAAGCACAAAGCAAAAAGCACAACAGACTGACAGTGAAACACTTAACACCCGAGGCATAAATTCACGGCGGGAAATCAGAGACGGGTGCGGAGAACGTTCAGGAAGGGGGCGTGGATGAACGAGACGATGACGAGTGAAGACCGGAGACAAGAGGGTCAGTGACAGATGGGGCGTGACTGACAGGAACAATGGAAAGACAAATTTGTGACAATAACACCACCCTTTTAACCTTTAGGTTAAAATGGATTAAAAAGTGATTTTTCTATGATTATAACAGTTTAAAAAAATCCATAATTTCATTTGGGTGAATATTATGGGCGTATGGTATGTAGGTTCATTATGGTGAAAGAGGATAATTCTGTTTTTATTATTATTAATTTTTTTTTTGTCTCCTCTTTTATAGCTCTTACAGTGTATTCAAGTGTGTACAAGGCTTGTGAAAATAAATGCGCACTATCAGTTAAAGAGTCTGACCAGCATTCAGCCGGGGACACTATAGTGCCACCTAGTGTCTGACAGAGGCCAGGACCTGATGACCAGGTTCTCTTTTCATGTCTCAGTTATTTTGAGAAAGAAAGCCATTTTCTCAAGCAGCTGTTTCATTTAGGTTTATCTCTCTCTCTCTCTCTCTCTCTCTCTCTCTCTCTCTCTCTCTCTCTCTCTCTCTCTCTCTCTATATATATATAACTTTATCTTTTGATACTCTGTGTGCTTCTTACCCCGTGTGCTGCTAAGTTCTGTCTAATCTAATTTATTAATACATATTAAAAGAACAGAAAAATGACCTTTTGTCCTTCAGTAAAACCCAGAATAGGAAAGAGAGTTTAACTACCTTTGGACGTTTCGTTTCTGGGGAAGCCGTCCTCCGGCTCCCCTCCTCCTGAAAAACGATACTAACAGGCTTTCATGTTGCAACAATGGAAAACAAACTTTCAGATTTTTGTTTTAACCCTTTAAGGGTCCCGGGGAAGGGGAAGGGGGGGGCTGGAGCCTATCAGTCATAGACAAGCAAACATATTCACACCGATGGACAATTTAAAGTTTCCAATTCACCTATCCTGGGTGTCTTTTGGAAGTGGGAGGAAGCCAGAACACCTGGAGAGATCCCACACAAACACAGGGAGAACATGCAAACTCCACACAGAAAGGCCACAAGTGGGAATCGAACCCATGACATTGTTCCTATGAGGCAACAATGCTAACCACTAAGCCACCGTGCTGCCTACCAAGCATGCAACACACCACTTCTCCCAGGTGTAGAGAACATAGCCCGCAGGGTAGGTTCTATCTGGGCACGCAGGGCCCCCAGCCCTGATTTCCTTGTTGAAAAAATGGTGTCAATAGCGTTCAGAGACCAGCTGATCAATTCCATGGTTAATCTAAATGTAGTTTGAAGAATTCACAGTCTGGTGAACTTGGGACTTTTGAAGGTTGGAGCAGAGATAGAAAAGCACAGAGAGAGAGGAGAGAGGAGGAGATGCAACCGCCCTCGCCGGAGTCCCAAGCTCAAAGCCACCCACATAGCCATTATATACGTAGACACCTCATGGACTGCCGCTGCCTATTGGAGCTGATGTATCAGCAGGGCTGCCATCTTGGATGGGTCCCTATTGTGACCGCAGTGCATTTATTTGTACTGCGGAGGGTGTATCCCCAACTACAATAATCCATAACTCCCGATACTAGTCCGATGGAAACACAGCTAATGAGAGAGAGGACCAGTCCCTGCTGTTATAATGTTACATGCAAGTGCCGTTTGTTACAATGACATAATATTACAAATAGTAAAATAACCACAATTATTGTTCAATCGTATCTCATGCAATCTGGTTTCTATACTGCGCCGGTTCTTGCAACCGTAAGCAGCACAAAATACAGGCATATTTGCTCACTCTCCATTGACTCTGGTGCTAGACTATTGTGAAGATATGGCGGTGATGGCGGTGATGCTGGATTACATTGCAGCAAGTCATGAGGCATCTACGTATGTAATGTCTATGGTCGCCCATTCGACCAGTCTGACCATTCTCCTCTGACCTCTGACACCAACATTTTTGTCCACAGAACTGCCGCTCATTGGATATCTTCTCTTTTTCAGACAATTCTCTGTAAACCCTGAAGATGGCTGTGTGTGTAAATCCCAGTAGATCAGCAGTTTCTGAAATACTCAAACCAGCCTAGTTGGCATCAACAACCATGTTCACGTTCAAAGTCCCCATTCTGATGCTCAATTTGAACTTCAGCAATTCGTCTTCACCACGTCTAGATGCCTAAATGCACTGAGTTGCCCAAACCTTAACCCTAAATAAGATGAATGGAGAAGGCAAGTTGTGTTCCACCCCTCTCATTTTATGGAATTTATTTAACTGAAATCAAAATGAAAAATACATCAATCCAAGTTCACATTTGAATTGTAATATGTCCTAAGAAAAAAAAGAGGTTAGGATTTTTTTAATGTCATAAAACCCACTGTTATAAATGTAAAGCATATTATATTAACTACAATTTTCAAAAAGTGAAGGATTTCAATATTTTATTTATTTATTTATTTTAGCTGCTCTTCTGCTTGTGATCTGTTGATTTTATTTGCAAGACCGTCGTTAGCTCATGAGCTCTTTCAGACACTGAGTGACGCTCTTTAAGATCAACTGATATTAGCGTAGCAGATACACGATGCTCTTGTTTAAATGAGGCTGAACACTAGAGCGTGTGCATATTTTTAAAAAAAGAAATATCACTTTAAAGGAAAAATTTCCAAGTTGCGTTAGTGAATGCGCGGCATTAGCCACGGGAAGTATCCGGTACGCTGCATGCCAAAGGTGCTGATGAAGAAGTTGAGGATGGTGGTAATGAAGACGATGATGGTGGTGACATTATTGAGGTAGTCCAGACGCTTCTGCAGACCAGAGTTATTCAGGTCCCGACGTCCTGTGACATGCATACATAGAGACACACACACATACATGAACAATCATTTTTTTATTTCTAGGATTTCACCAATATTTGAGTCCTTTTTGGGGGGGCAATTTGTACCACTTTAGTCACCTTAAAGGACTCTCCTTCACAATAAATTCAGCACAGTCTCACTTTTTTTTTTTTTTTTTGTTATTATTTTTCAATGATAGTCATGAAATGTATTACATTTTCGTGATGGTATCATGAAAAATAAACATTTTTTCCTCGCTAATTTTAACATTAGCCATAACCCCAACCTTGCTGTGTCACCCCACATTTCATGATACCATCACGAAATTTTTTCCTCACACCGTCACAAAAATCGAAATTTTGTGACGTATCACAAAGGCATTGATTAAATCACTTTTCATGATGCCATGACGATCTTGGCGTGAGATCATGTTGAATAAATTGGTCCGACGCTGCAGTCATGCATAAATTGTGACATTCCCAACAAACTTCCAAATTGTTTTGATATAATTCACTGTGATTCGTATATTCACCCACATTCTATTTGGGAGTCAGTACACTGACTTGGCTAATTTATACAAATTTTTGTTGTTGAGTTCACGTTTGATAAACTTTACAAATTGCCGTTAAGATGACTTTGACAGCAGTTGGCAGCAGTTCTTACATTAGCTAGTTGTGCTGTGTAAACCGATTTTAAAACATTTTCCCCATTTTTCTAAAAAAAGGTTTGCTGCAAGTTGTAAGGAAATGGTAATTAGTATAATTAAATTATATTCCCTTCAAATAATTACTTTATTATCTGTGAAGGCAAGAGACTACTAGCTACTTGAGCACCATTTCATTCTCCATGCTAGGATTGTGACTTAGCTTATAGCTAGCTTGGCCAGTTAGCTTAAACTAGCTCAAAAAGTCAGCTTTTTAACATTGGTTATTGAAAAAAATAGTGATTTCTGCCCATGTTTGTTTATTGGGTAATGTCACACAGCTATGAAGACAGTGATTTAATTAAATAGCTTAAGCTTAAACTTTATTTTTAACTTTTATTCACAGGATAGATGCAGTTTTATTTCCACCACTTTCATTCCTGTTGTCCACGAATCCACTAATCTCCAGAATAAAACACAACAGGTTTTAAATACATTACATTTTATTCAGCTGTATGTAAGAGAAACTTTTGTGCTGTTGTATGGTATTTCAAACTACGAAATGGAACAATATTTACTGCACAACTGTTTTCACAGTTTTAAACAAAAGAGAAAGACAAAATGTGTAAAAAAAAAAAAAGCTCTGACATGAAAACTGAAAAAGAAATAGCAATAAAATAATAATAATATACATTTATAATGATGATCAGCTGGTTAAAAGTGAATTTAGTTGGATTATAGAAGCCAGTCATCATTAAAATGTGACAATGTGAATTACATGACTTGTGTGCTCATCTATGTTCAAGTCAGGTTTTTACAAAGAATTTGCACTTTTTACAAATCTTTAACTTCATCTAAAGTTCTCAAAGTGTATTTATTATGTGTGTGTCAGAAGTGGAGTCGCGCCAGCAGCCAGCGGAAGAAGCCAGTCCTCTTTGATCCAAAGAAGCTGACGAAGAAGTTGACCACTGCGGTGACGAAGATGACCCCTGTGGCGATGTTGTTCAGGTGGTCAAGTCGTTTCTGATTGGACACCACGTTCAGGTCCCTGCGGGCTGTAACAAACAAACACACACGCACATACACACAGGGCGCACATTTTCAGCCATGTCAGACGCACACGCTACATTGGCACATGCATTCTGGCATGCAGGAACACAGACATGTAAAGACAATACAGCCAAACCATGCACACGAGCATCCATCAATGCACACGTTCCAGTCACACGCCCTCTGCCCTCTGCTGGTTCATTGCTAAAATGCAAATTAGACAGTCCTCCTGGGGGGCGTATACCTCCACCAAGACACTGTTGTTGACCATCCCTTGGTTATGTTGCTTTAGACGTAGACTGTGTTTCATAATTATTGTATGGCCTTGCCTTGCAATGTGGAGCGCCTTGGGGCAACTGTTTGTTGTGATTTGGCGCTATACAAGAAAAAAGTTGATTGATTGATTGATTGATTGTTTATCTAATAATAATAATTACAATTACAATCTGATTACAATTTGTTCATGTAAATGGGGAATCTTCTTCACAGACTAAAGTTAATTATGGAGTTCCACAAGGTTCTGTGCTAGGACCAATTTTATTCACTTTATACATGCTTCCCTTAGGCAGTATTATTAGACGGTATTGCTTAAATTTTCATTGTTAGGCAGATGATACCCAGCTTTATCTATCCATGAAGCCAGAGGACACACACCAATTAGCTAAACTGCAGGATTGTCTTACAGACATAAAGACATGGATGACCTCTAATTTCTTGCTTTTAAACTCAGATAAAACTGAAGTTATTGTACTTGGCCCCACAAATCTTAGAAACATGGTGTCTAACCAGATCCTTACTCTGGATGGCATTACCCTGACCTCTAGTAATACTGTGAGAAATCTTGGAGTCATTTTTGATCAGGATATGTCATTCAAAGCGCATATTAAACAAATATGTAGGACTGCTTTTTTGCATTTACGCAATATCTCTAAAATCAGAAAGGTCTTGTCTCAGAGTGATGCTGAAAAACTAATTCATGCATTTATTTCCTCTAGGCTGGACTATTGTAATTCATTATTATCAGGTTGTCCTAAAAGTTCCCTAAAAAGCCTTCAGTTAATTCAAAATGCTGCAGCTAGAGTACTGACGGGGACTAGAAGGAGAGAGCATATCTCACCCATATTGGCCTCTCTTCATTGGCTTCCTGTTAATTCTAGAATAGAATTTAAAATTCTTCTTCTTACTTATAAGGTTTTGAATAATCAGGTCCAATCTTATCTTAGGGACCTCGTAGTACCATATCACCCCAATAGAGCGCTTCGCTCTCAGACTGCAGGCTTACTTGTAGTTCCTAGGGTTTGTAAGAGTAGAATGGGAGGCAGAGCCTTCAGCTTTCAGGCTCCTCTCCTGTGGAACCAGCTCCCAATTCAGATCAGGGAGACAGACACCCTCTCTACTTTTAAGATTAGGCTTAAAACTTTCCTTTTTGCTAAAGCTTATAGTTAGGGCTGGATCAGGTGACCCTGAACCATCCCTTAGTTATGCTGCTATAGACGTAGACTGCTGGGGGTTCCCATGATGCACTGTTTCTTTCTCTTTTTGCTCTGTATGCACCACTCTGCATTTAATCATTAGTGATCGATCTCTGCTCCCCTCCACAGCATGTCTTTTTCCTGGTTCTCTCCCTCAGCCCCAACCAGTCCCAGCAGAAGACTGCCCCTCCGTGAGCCTGGTTCTGCTGGAGGTTTCTTCCTGTTAAAAGGGAGTTTTTCCTTCCCACTGTAGCCAAGTGCTTGCTCACAGGGGGTCGTTTTGACCGTTGGGGTTTTACATAATTATTGTATGGCCTTGCCTTACAATATAAAGCGCCTTGGGGCAACTGTTTGTTGTGATTTGGCGCTATATAAAAAAATAACCTGGATGTGTTTTCAAATGGTTTCATTTAGTGCTTCAAGCATTTCAAAACAGTTAATCATAATCTGAAAGAACTGGTTTATGTCACCGTAATACCAGTTGTTGCCAGTTTGTTTCATCGAATTCAGCCGCCTGAAAGCAGATGAGTATGGGTCCTTCTGGCCGGGACGCCGGTCCTATGCCAGTTACTTCCCAAGCTGTAATGATTTGGAATGGGGTGTGAGTCCAGAATGTAATTATCAATGTCCACTGTTTATTGTTGCTACGTAATATGCCTAATTTCTCCCTACAAAAATATTAATCCTATCAACATTCCATTTTGGCAGCATTCAATATATAAGCATACCAAATGGAAAATATCAGCTCTCCCCAGTTTGTCCGTGATCAAAGTTATACACAGGCACACATGTACACAGAGGCAATTTGGCTTTTACTATATATATATAATATATATATATATATATATATATATATATATATATATATATATATATATATATATATATATATATATATATATATATATATATATATATATATACGAGGGCTGTCCGTAAAGTATAGGTCCTTTTTATTTTTTTTTCAAAAACTATATGGATTTCATTCATATGTTTTTACGTCAGACATGCTTGAACCCTCGTGCGCATGCGTGAGTTTTTCCATGCCTGTCGGTGACGTCATTCGCCTGTGAGCACTCCTTGTGGGAGGAGTCGTCCAGCCCCTCGTCGGAATTCCTTTGTCTGAGAAGTTGCTGAGAGACTGGCGCTTTGTTTGATCAAAATTTTTTCTAAACCTGTGAGACACATCGAAGTGGACATGGTTCGAAAAATTAAGCTGGTTTTCAGTGAAAATTTTAACAGCTGATGAGAGATTTTGAGGTGATTCTGTCGCTTTAAGGACTTTTCACTGTGCGAGACGTCGTGCAGCGCTCTCAGGCAGCGTCATCAGCCTGTTTCAAGCTTAACACCTCCACATTTCAGGCTCTATTGATCCAGGACGTCGTGAGAGAACAGAGACGTTTCAGAAGAAGTCGGTTTCAGCATTTTATCCGGATATTCCTGTTGTATGGCTGGGGGGCCTGGCTGCCTTTTTGTTTCTGTCTTTTGTTTTTCCTTCCAGGTGGCTTGCATTTGGGACTGAGTGGCTGTGTTGCTGAGGTTATCAGGACCTCACCCTGATCACCTGCGGCTCGTCAGGACTCACAGCTGAGGTGCATCTATATGGATTGGAACATGGTGGCATTTAAGACTGGAGTATGCAGTGTGTAGTTGCCAGAGACTCGACCTTGTGACCAGACGGGTGAGATCGTCGTCTCGGGAGCCATCTCATCATCAGTGGATGCAGAGAACGTCCAGGGTTTGATGCACGGTCTGTGAAAGAGGAGGGGGTGAGGTCTCACGCTCGTCAGCACACTTCCTGAGGTACGTTAGATTTTGTGACTAACATTTATACAGTCAGTAAATGTGGTGTCCCTCACACCTTTATTATATTGAGCTGTATGTTAGTCATGTATCGGCTTCCACTGCAGTGGAGTTTTGTGAACTGGATGTTCCATGCCTGCAGGTTGGGAAGCTGATTAGTAATCAAGCCAGGAAGTGTTTGCTGTTTGTACACCTTTAAGTGTTCTCTCTGTGTGTAGAGTGTGGACTCACATAATGGTTCCTTCTTTCACAGACTCGGTTTGTTGCGGCCACCTGGGGGGTGTCGGCGGGGTCCTTGGGTCCAAACAGCTTCTGGCTCCGGACCGTTAGCGCTGCTGGGAGCGCACCACGCCAGACCGCACTTTCTGTTATTTTTGTATCACTGTTATGTATTAAATTCAGTTAGCCTTTGTACCGTGCTCTGCTTATTTCATACTGGGTCCTTCAAACGCTGGTCGGTTCTCCGAGCTGCGTCCGACACATAACAATTCCACTGTTAAAGGAGATTTTTTTAATGAAAGACGTGCGGACGGGTCCGCGCATCGGGACGCAGCCGACGCGGCGCGGCGGCACAGGAAAAACACCTCCGTGTTGATAACCATTTGTTAAAATCCAGTTGGCTTTTGATGGCTTTCAGTGGAGTGAGTATATGAGAAATTGTTTATCAGCTGGAGATGTTCCAACTTGTCCTCAAGGCTTCCAACAGAGGTGTTTTTCCTGTGACGGAGCGTCGCGGCGGCTGCGAGCCGACGCTGTAATCCGTCCGCACGTCTTTCATTAAAAAAATCTCCTTTAACAGTGGAATATCCGGATAAAATGCTGAAACCGACTTCTTCTGAAACTTCTCTGTTCTCTCACGACGTCCTGGATCAATAGAGCCTGAAATGTGGAGGTTTTAAGCTTGAAACAGGCTGATGACGCTGCCTGAGAGCACTACGCGACGTCTCTCACCGTGAAAAGTCCTTAAAGCGACAGAATCACCTCAAAATCTCTCATCAGCTGTTAAAATTTTCACTGAAGACCAGCTTAATTTTTCGAACCGTGTCCACTTCGATGTGTCTCACAGGTTTAGAAAAAATTTTGATCAAACAAAGCGCCAGTCTCTCAGCAACTTCTCAGACAAAGGAATTCCGACGAGGGGCTGGACGACTCCTCCCACAAGGAGTGCTCACAGGCGAATGACGTCACCGACAGGCGTGGAAAAACTCACGCATGCGCACGAGGGTTCAAGCATGTCTGACGTAAAAACATATGAATGAAATCCATATAGTTTTTGAAAAAAATAAAAAGGACCTATACTTTACGGACAGCCCTCGTATATATATATATATATATATATATATATATATATATATATATAATATATATATATATATATATATATATTTACTATATGTACTGCCCCCTGCTGGAATGGTGTGGGAGTCCAGAATTTTATTATTAACGTCCATTGTTTTCTGTTATTACCAGACATGGGGCCAAATACAAAAATATTTGTATTTGAAAATACTTAAATACATTTTTCAGAGTATTTGTATTTTCTGATTTTGAATTCAAAGTATTTGTATTTATATTTCAAATACATCGACGAGCCCAAGTTTTTACAAATACTTTTTCAAATACTTTTCAAACTTGGGAATCTCTGTGATACCGTGTTGAGACACACCAGAAAACTATAAGCTCCGCGTTATTGTGATTGAGATACAATAATACAATATGCTGAGATGAGAAGATATGACATTTTATTATTGTTTTGTGATATGGTGGATACAAAAGGATGCAATATTGATGGAAACAGAATATATATTGTGATAGTTTGATTATTGCCTGTGATATTATAATAGTGAATTTGTGATAAAACATTCAATCCTTTACTTATCAATAGTATTTGGTCATGCTATTTTCACAATAAATTGTCACCTGTTTATCAGTTTTTGTGTTGATTTGTTGTTTATAGTTCATAGAAAGTATTTGTATTTGAAATACTCAAAATATAAAGTATTTGTATTTGCAAAAGTACAAAGTATTTGTATTTGGAATTCGAAAATCTAAAGTATTTGTATTTAAATACAATGCAAAGTATTTGACCCCATGTCTGGTTATTACCTAATATCTCTAATTTCTCCAAAAATATTTATCCTATCAACTTTTCATTTTCGCGGTGTTCATTGTTGACCCAAAATACATAAGCATACCAAACGGCAAATGTCAGCTCTCCCCAGTTTGTCTGTGATCAAAGCCATACACTTGCACCACACATGCATGCATACACGTACACAGAGGACACTTGGCTTGTAATATATAGATTCCACCCCCAGCTACTGTGTCTATGTTCTCAAAGATGATAATAACGAGCATGAAAGTGAAACATACAGTGTGAATGCGTCCGAAGGAATCGTCATAAAACGAATCGCTGAAACAGCCATCGCAGGAGGCTGCTGCGTTGCGTGCCGAAGGCGCCGATGATGATGTTGATGATGAAGGTGAGGAAAATGATGCCGGTGATTAGATTGTTGAGGAAGTTTAAGAGTCGCTGATAGGAGGGCAGGAGGGTCAGCTCACAGCGAGCTGTGAACATGCGCACAGATCACGCACACGCAACACGCAGAGATGACATGAACACACGCACAGACACACACACAAACATCCAGTTGGTCCCTTGGCACGACCATTCACTCTACAATCAAACTAACTCAACACAGTAGTTGATTAGTGACTGTAAGTAGAATTATAATGCTGCATGTCTCTAAATATTTACATATTTTCTGAAAAAAAACATGTTTGAAATGGTTCCCCAACATGGCAGAATCTCCTCAGAAATGCATTCTGGGAAAGAGGCCTGTGCACTCCATGCCAAATACAGAGATGAAGATGTTGGTGATGAAGATGAGGAAGATGATGATGGTTGTGGTGTTGTTTAGGCTATCCAGACGCTTCTGGTTGGCCTCTTCGTTGATGTCACGTCGAGCTGCAACAAGCGCACACACGTACACGCATACACAAAGAATAACGACACAAACAGAAAAGAGGTGGGATGATGTTGACAGTTGTTGATTGTCATGTAATTTTCACTGCCTGTGTGATCAAACCAATGTGTCAGTGCATTAGTGTGTTAATGTGGTGAGTTAAAAAAAACACAGAGGATGGTTTTCTTAAGTAGGTGAGCTTTACAGACAGCAATCGTGTAATGTGACTGGCTCACCAATGATGATGATCAGAACTCCAGCGACTATCTGGAGAGCCAAGGAGAAGGAGATGAGTGTGAGGACAGCAGCATAGTACCTAGGAAACAAGAGACGTAGATATTGGTTTGAGATTATAATGTCTGGGGAGGATGGAAAAGCTGTATGGACAACAGGGGTACCCGATAATGTTGTACAAAATAGACAAGTGCAAGTGTTCTCTGCATTATTAACACGGGACTTGACTATTCAGATGATGTCGTCTCATATGTACATGTTTGCAGGACATGCTGTTATATTCGGGTTTCTTCGGAAATCTTCAGGCCACTCCTCCAGGAGAGTGATAAATAAATTAAATAAAATGTACAGTTGCATCCTTGGACACATGAAATGTATCCTCCTTAGCATCACTCAGAAGATGGAATTCATCACAAATATTTCATATGAACCAAAAACAGGCAATGAAGAACATGAACAGTTTGATACTTCAGTGAGTTTCTCAGCCAAATGCTTCACCAAAAGCTTAATTTGGCAAAGCCTCTTTTAACAGCAAATTAGAGAATGCTGACATCTACTGGTGTGTCGGTCTATATATAATGTATATGAGTGTGTGTGTGTGTGTGTGTGTTTGCGTGTGTCATCTTTTTCATCCAGTGATGATGGATTAATCAAATAAGCTTAATTCATTATATTTATATAACAGATGAGTGGATCCTTGTCATTTGATTGATGCTTTGTATGTCACATGACATGGATTATTTGTTCCATTTGTATTGCGTTGCATTTAACATGCAAATATGGTAGCATTTACTGTGCAAATTTGGTTCCATACGTTTTGTACCATTGCATGCTGCAAACCCCGCCCACACACGCATTAGTGGGGACAGCGTTTAGCTAAACATGGCGGAGTTTGTTTTGCTGACGGACAACGATTTGGATGAGCTAATTGATGGTGCTAATGCTTCTAACACACACAAAATTCACTACACCGCAAGCTGTCTGGAAGCATGAAGAGCTGAAAACCTGGACAAATTTCTGATGCAAATTTTCACTGGATTGAGGAAGTACAAATTTATTTATTTATTTATTTTTGAAGTATCACGGGCTACATCTGTTTTTCCAAGTTGTATGAGAACAATTTTGGACTCCTATTTAAAGTTTGTGTTGGACTGTTAACGTCAAATCACCAGTGACGCACGCAAAATGTAAGTCCCTTTTCTGTTGTTTATAAATTAATATAATATCAAATGACAAGGATCTATTTCAGCCGCTATATAAAACAAATAATGAATGTTTTTACATTCTTTTAATGGAATGAATATTTATTAATATTTAATTTGGTGAATGCTGGAATGTACCAATGGAACAGTCCATCTTTCACCTCATGAAATATTCATACCATTGAACTCGTAAACATTCATTATTTGTATAACATTTTGTGTATCAATCATCAGTTTAGTGCAAAAATACATACATAGATAACATAATTATTATGCAATTCAGACAATATACTTTATGTATTTTAATTAAATACTGTCATTATTATTGCTTTAGAGTAATTATATTTTATTAATACTAAATACATAAAGCTGAGGATTATGCATTTCAAATAAATAGGATTAATGAATATGCATCATGTAAGATTTATTTGGTAGGTTTGTATTAAAATTATGTAAAAAAAAAAAGTAAATGGGAATTTGTCATGTAATAAAATTACATAAATCTTAAAAGTTAGGGCAAATATTTCTGTGAGTGCAGTGCACACCTGAAGAATTGAAGGAATCACGATACAAAATGAATATTACCAAACATGTTATCATTTTACTTCCATACCGTATAAGTCGTACCGGAATATAAGTTTTTTCTGTATTATCAGCACTTTAATTTGTAATTTTTGTCCACTCATGTACTGTATTTTTTTTTGTCATTGCCAATTATAATTTTACTATTAGAGGGTTTTTTTGTTCTTTGATCCCTGGGAAAATCCTATATAAATAGTGATTTTAGTTATTCTTATTAACAACAAATGTCTAATATTTCAGTATACAAGTTGCTGCGGAGTATAACTTGTAGGACCTCTCAAACTAGTTAAAAAAAAAAAGACTTATACTCTGGAAAATACGGTACATATTTCACATATAAACACACAAATATTACCTGTATCCAGCTCCCTGTTCAATCACGGTCTTCATGTGTGTAATGTTAGCCAGGAACAGAGCGATGTCCAGCATGCCCTCTGCTGCAGACTTCTTGGTGGCGTAGAGGTTCATGTTGAGGTTTGAGGTTGAACTTCCCTGGAATAGAGAGACAGAGCATTTTACATCTCGATAGCAATGCGGACTATTGAACCGCAAGGTAGGGCCAATGTCTGGACTCCTATTTGTTCTATGAGACTCTGAGCCAGTCTGAATTGTGTGTGGCATGCCCACCTTATCTTTGGGGGGGGAAAGAGATCCCTCTCACTTCCAATTGGGGCATGTGCACCGCAAAACAAGTATTTTAATTTTAAAGTGACAGACATACAAACAGGACATTTCTTAATGACACAAAAAAGTTTTTTTTTAAAGGATGGATGAAATTCTGTAGTAAATTGTGATATTACAGATCAATAAGTATAACTCAAATTATTAACATCACCCCTGTTTGAATGTGCAGGAAATGTCAGTTCTTGTCACAGTTCTTGAGTGAGAAATTTAATCAATAACCTGCAATATTTTTAAGAAAGTGATGAAAATGTTGAAAATATCTTATACTGAAATTATAAATTCATATGGAATCCACATTTGGAGCAAACCCAAATCCAGAAGGATGCTAGTGAGAAAACTGGCCAGCGGAGGGCAGCATTGACACAGAAACCATTAAAAGTAACTACCAGCGAGTGCTGATGTAAATAGTGCAGCAGATAACTGAAACAATCCTTCACATGGTGATACAAGCATCAGATTTGGCATGAATGTTCTTCATAAATCAGCGTTTGAGGAAAACATTTTGTGGCAGAAAAGTTTGGAAGGTTTTGCATGCCTTTTATGTAGCTAGTTTACTAGTTATACATCAAAAAGTTGCCTGGTGTCTCTTTAATGTAAGAACTTTATTCTAAAAAGAGTCAGTTCATATCTCATCACATGAACAAACATACCTTCATCACTTTGCTTGTCCATGTCAATGCTTCCTCCTTCGACAATATTCGGCAGACTAGCGCAGGCACCATTGCCAAGGATGTCATCCAGCTCGTTGTAGAAAGGACAGGTGTCTTTCGCGTCTCCTGATTCCCCACTTCCTCTCATTTTATCTTGAGCAGCTAAATACTTCTGGCTTCATTTTTTCACTTTTATTCTGCATTGGATTGAAGTTCTATTAAACACTGCTGCTTTCATTCTATCAGAAAATTCTTGAGAAACTTTTGCATTGCGGTGGGTTGTAAATAGTTGAGATTTAATGCTGTCGTCATTCCGTATTTCCAAAAGACATTCCGTTTCGTCTTCTCCCCAAACTATGCCACGTCCAGATACTGTAGCAGAATCTTGAACGGTAGGCTTACATGCTTCGCTACGTTTAGGCTTACTGTTACCACGGCCATGACCATGATTTGATGCCGCCATGTTTGCAAAGTGTTTCTCTCTACAGCGGCGGCAGTCACATGACCAATCAACAGCAAGCGAAGAAGGTCATAATACAGTGCAACAAGGCGAAGTGAACCTGGTGCGCTTTGTGTTCACAATGCGCAGATAAGGCGAACCGTACCGCTGACTTTTACCGAAACATCGATTCAATTTAAAGGGATCTGAGTACAGTTGGAGTGTTCACATATAGACAGAAAATGCTGAGTCATCGATCTGAGTTCATTTAGAGGGCTGAAAGGGACCAAGTGTGAAAACACCCTTAGACTGGGGTCCAGATTTAACAATGCTCCAATCATATTGAAAGCTGCTACACCACATTATGTGTCTGATCACAAAGATTCCAAAAAGGTATATTTTGGACTATCTGTGACTGAATGTTATGCAGCTATGTGGTAAAAGCATTAAGAATGGTAACAATGGTCACTTTCAGTTTGTGCAGGAGTCAAAAGTTAAAATGTTTGGTTTTCAAAGTAAAGGTCAAACATGTGACATGTGACATATGTTACCCTGTAGCGTGACAACTGAGCATGACACATGGTGCAAACTATTCCTTTTTAAAACCCTATTAACTCAGCCAGTAATTTGCATAACATTTTACAAAAAAATGGAGCAACTTTAACTTTTGACCCCTGTACAAACTGAAACTGACTTTTGTCACCATTCTTGCTGTTTTTACCCCATAACTCCATAACATTCAGTCATAGATAGTCAAAATGATCAGACAAATAATGTGTTATACTTTTCAATATTACTGGAGCATTTTAAAATTTTGACCCCTGTGTATTCTTCATTGACCCCTACCTGGCCGCCATATTGGATTTTCAAGCGGCCAGCACTTTTTCTCAAACATTTATGAAGAACATTTATGCCAAATCTAATGCTTGTATAACCATGTGAACAATTCTGGTCAAAAGTCATACTTATCTGCTCCGCTAAAAGTGAATGTTTTATTTGGAGAATAAACTTTGAGCAGATTTGATCCTTGCAGTTGAATATATTTATAAATGCAACTGAAAGTTGGAGTTACTGACAGAGGTGGGCCGGCAGGGCCACTTCCGTGGTGGACTAGATACTATCTGAATGACAACCATTTATTTATTTATGATGTATTAACATTTATTTACAGCAATTAAATTATTTCACATCTTATCTCTTCTTAAACAGTAGCACAGATGAGAGCTTTTTTTTTTTTAATCCAATCAGATTTCCCTTTCCTGTATCAAAGTGAAAAATCCTCTCTGGCGCCTTCAGAGTTTCAAATGAATCATCCTGCTGGTTAAATCAAATGAGGATGATGTTATGGACTGTCATATTCTTTAATCAATAAGATTTCAAGTTTGCTGTGTTGGACATGTTCTTTGACACGTCTTGGCCTGGAAGCTGGTTTACATTGTCAGTGTGTGCGGATCAGACAGCCGTTTTTTTTAATTGCATAAAGTAAATTCTATATAGGCCCTGGGGACTGCTAATTCGGGTGCTTATCTCTGGATTTGGTAGCATCAAGACGATTAGAGTATCTGACTCCTCCCCCTGGGTGGGACACCAGTCCAACACAGGTTACTTCCCCAGCTGAGGCCAGTAGGAGAGGTGGGCGGATCGATACCAATGCTGGTATTGATATTGAACGATCCTCGTGTAAAAAGATCGATACTCAAGCTTTTTCCTCTCCTGCACGCACTGACTGCTGCGCACTCAGATTCATCAAAGTCTACTCTCTGTCTATAAGAGCAGTGCTGTGATGTGTCACACAACATAGTGTAGCACACCCTTGTATTGTGGTTTGTCAGCCCTGTACCTCAGGAGATTTTAAGTTGTGTTGAGTGATATTTTTTATAACAAAAATGTTGATTGTGATAATAAAGTATTTTGTTGTCACGTACAATGTTTGGCGAAATTCTATCCTAGGTCTTTTGGATCCATTTTATCTATGAAGCTTAAATATGAAAATGTATCGGTATCGATATCGGCAATACTGGGCCTGTATTTACTTGGTATCGGATCAATACCCTAACCCCAGTATCGCCCACCTCTAATGGGTACCGGCAGAGCTTGAGTATCGATCTTTTTACACGAGGATCGTTCAATATCAATACCAGCATTGGTATCAATATTACCGATATTAGGATCGATCCACCCACCTCTAGTACCCATTCACAGCTGGATTCATTGAGACAAAGTAGACTAAAAGTTTTGTCCGAGGACACAGACAGGTAGCATGAGCAGGATTCAAACCCAGGTCTACATATTAGCAGGCCAGTTCCTTATCCACGCAGCTACCTGGTCTACATTTGATGTGTAAAGTTAATCTGAAGTTAATATCAAGGTATAGTTAATGTAAAATCTGTTAGCATTTAGATTTTAGGTATAGGTTTTTTGTCATTGTCAAATTTTTACTTACTTCTTTTTAATGCACAGTGGCTAACAGAGGAGGAGAAACTAATTTGCTGATGGATTTTCAGAGAACTGAAGAGCACCTGGGCTCATTCATAAAGAAAGGACAATAGATATTTAATTGATTTTTATGTATTTTTACTTGACACTGGTTGTTGCTAGAATGCTCCCGAGAAAGGGTGAGTTTTGGCAAAACAGGTATCATTGTCATGTTGACATGGGTTGTTGTCAGCAGCTGGGGAAAGTAACTAAAAAGTAACTAGTAATCTAACTTAGTTACTTTTACAATTGAGTAATCAGTAAAGTAACTAAGTTACTTTTTCAAGGAGTAATCAGTAATCAGTAATTGGATTACTTTTTCAAAGTAACTCTGGCAACACTGTCCACAGCAGACCAAATGTCTCCATCTTTAACTGTCCTTCCTCACTACAGAGGGACGCAGGGTATATAGGGAGAAGGATGCTGAGGATGGAGCCGTCAGGCAGGAGGAGAAGAGGGAGGCCAAGGAGGAGGTTTATGGATGCACTGAGGAAGGACATGCCGGTTGTTGGTGTGACAAAAGAAGATGCAGAGGACAAGGTGAGATGGAGACAGATGATCTGCCAAAACAGGAACAGCCAAAAGAAGAAGAAGAAGAAGCACACCATGTGAAGTTGCACATGAAGGAAAATATTTCCGGTATGACATGTTCAAGGAGCCCCCCTTGAATTGGACTTAAAAAAGTACAACATATTTGCAGTGTACAAACAGACATATTGGACTCCATCACACAGGTTGTTCACTCCAAGGGTGCACAAAACCTTCATATAAAATGATATATTTTAACTGTCAAGGCATAAAAGTGCACCACACCAGAGTTTTCTCATATTTCCTTCTTGCACGGGTGAGGGCACGCTTAACTTCTAAGTGGAGACAGAAAGTTGGCAGGTCTGCTTTGGTTACAGAATTACCATATTTGCCCAGTGATTCTTGGAAAGCAACGTTTCTGAATGTAAATTCTGGACCGCAAATCCAAACGCCAAAATACCCTGGCTGTCTGAGCGCAACGAAACTTAGAATTTGAATGTAAAACGTGTGTATTGTGGAAAAAAAGCTGCACCTGCACCACAGGGCGAAATCAAACGTCAGTCAGGAAAATGTCACACAACGTGACGCTAAAGTGTCTGCACGCGGTGAACCTCATTACTGCATTCAGGATACATTCTGGGAAACTGGATTTCATGCCTCATATATTCAGCACGGTGCCGTTTGATCCAAGAAAGCTATTCAAAGAACTGCAATACTATCAAAACACATCCAGCACCTTTAGTATGTGAGGAAATGCAAAAAAACAAAAAGTCTATATATATATATATATATCCTACCGTCTTTTCTCCTTTTGGTCGCTCTTCATCAACGTCTGCCTTGGCAGGCCTCTAAAACATACACCCCCCTCCTCAAAAAAGAGCTAAAACATTGGAATGACCTACATATGGTTTTATGCACCATATATGTTCACTTATTATAACGTCTTCCTAAATCCGCTCGGTCTTCTGTTGGCGCTGTGACACCATGCCGCTTGTGATTTATGAAAATATGTGGATAAACAATTATTTCACCCTTTATTTCTTCTGGCATGTTTGGGAAATATATTCTGCTATTTCTAGCGGTGGCGTAGAGGGACGGCTGCAGGAGGTCAGCGGGGTTACACACATTTATTCTCAGAAAAGTGATTTAGAACTTGGTGCTCACTGGTTTCTATTATCTAAAACTGAAAGATGCTTCAGGATTTGTATTAAAGGGGAAAGCCTGGATTTTTCAACCTAGGCTCTATGTTTAGATGTTTTTCAGTTCATCATTTCACTTGGGACAAAAATTATTTTAATCAATCCAGTACTGAGTTATAACACTAACAATGTAGAAGGCAAAATAGCTACACAATGTAAGGTTGTGGGGCAAGCTAAAAACAGTCACAGTGAACCACTTCTTGTTGCCATTAAATATGTCAGAATGTCATTGGACACGGCTGGTACCATAGGCAGGGATCCTGAAAGAATTATCCCCCCCACACACACACACGGGAATAAAGCTCGTTGTGCAACCAGAAAATCTGGGAGGATGCCACGGCACATGAGACAAGCTCAGTGGAAACACACACAATGCAACGGTCATCATGGTCACCATGAATTTTTTTTAGCATGTTCAAAACAAATACAGAAAGGGTGGAGGATGCTCAAAAGGGACACAGACAAGGCACAAAGGAGGGACAGACAACGCCATGGCTGGCCAATGGGTGCGCAATGAATGCACAATGATGTGAGCAGTTTGCTGTGATTTTTTATGAACAAAGATCATTAGAAAGCACCCTGTTGTATTTACAATATAGGTTGCGACAGGTGAATGCGACAAATATGACCAATCTATCACTATTGCAAAAAAGTAAACAGTGGTTAAGCTATTCATGCCTGGGGATTTTTGGGTGGTGGGGGAATTGGGGGGGCGTTAAAGAGAGGAGATATGATCAGACATGAGTGACCTCCATGGTGATGAGTGCCGGAGCACAATGCTACAATGCAGCAGACCCACAGCAGGCATTTTGTTCGACTCCTTCACCTTGGACAGCGGTGCAGCCCGAGGCTCATGTCTAAATGATGATCACAATTCTGCATCCAAATTAGATGGGTTGTTTCTTTTCCAACAGCTAGGCAAAGAGTGATGGGAAAATCCTCTGTCTCTCTCTCTCTCTCTCTCTCTCTCTCTCACTCTGTCTCTACATAAATATATATACAGTGAGGAAAATAAGTATTTGAACACCCTGCGGTTTTGCAAGTTCTCCCACTTAGAAATCATGGAGGGGTCTGAAATTTTCATCTTAGGTGCATGTCCACTGTGAGAGACATAATCTAAAGAAAAAATCCAGAAATCACAATGTATGATTTTATAATAATTTATTTGTATGTTACTGCTGCATATAAGTATTTGATCACCTACCAACCAGCAAGAATTCTGGCTCTCACAGACCTGTTAATTTTTCTTTAAGAAGCCCTCTTATTCTGCACTCTTTACCTGTATTAATTGCACCTGTTTGAACTTGTTACCTGTATAAAAGACACCTGTTCACACACTCAGTCAATAACACTCCAACCTGTCCACCATAGCCAAGACCAAAGAGCTGTCTAAGGACACCAGGGACAAAACTGTAGATCTGCACAAGGCTGGGATGACAACAGGCAAGCAGCTTGGTAGAAGAGAACAACTGTTATGATTATTTATTAGAAAGTGTGTTGTGTGGGCCGCCAGAAGAGGAGGTACTGCTGGCCCACCACCAGAGGGCGCCCTGCCTGAAGTGCGGGCTTCAGGCACGAGAGGGCGCTGCCGCCACGGACACAACCGGGAGTGACAGCTGTCACCCATCTTCATTTCATCACTCCATAAAAGCCGGATGTCATCTCCACCTCGCTGCCGAGATATCATCTACCTGTGAAGGTAATTCTCTGCTAAACTGAAAACACTGACTAATAGTCTGAACTTCTTTGGAGCCGTTTTCCTGTAAGTGTTTCCTTATCTGTGGGATTGGCGTTTGGTGTGATCAGCGACGGCTTCGCTTCACACTCCAACCAGATAAGTGGTTAACAGGAGCTGCACGTGTGTGTGATTAGAGGTGGAGGTGACTTTCCACCTTCTGACTGTTTTTGTTACTGGGTGTGCACACACCCACATCTCACTGTTTGTGCTCCTCGCCAGCAGTACCAGATCCGACAGTCGGGGACGGTGATCACCTGGGAATTCGGGACTTGGCGGCTCCAGTATTCTCCGGGTTCTGTGGCGGTGGAAATTGTGTGGTCCCGGCTCTTCTCAGGACAGACGTCTTCTATCCTTGAGCCTGCCCACACGTCATCTTGGTATATTGACTGCTGTCAGATTCTGTGATTGTCTGTATCATCGTTGTGCACATTCACAACATTAAATTGTTACCTTTTGGCTCATCTATTGACCGTTCATTTGCGCCCCCTGTTGTGGGTCCGTGTCACTACACTTTCCCCAACAAAGTGGAAGAAACACAAGATGATTGTCAATATCCTTCGGTCTGGGATTCCATACAAGATCTCACTTTGTGGGGTAAGGATGATTCTGAGAAAGCTCAGAACTACACAGGAGGACCTGGTCAATGACCTGAAGAGAGCTGGGACCACAGTCACAAAGATTACATTAGTAACACATGATGCTGTCATGGTTTAAAATCCTGCAGGGCAGCAAGGTCCCCCTGCTCAAGCCAGCACATGTCCAGGCCCGTTTGAAGTTCACCAGTGACCATCTGGATAATCCAGAGGAGGCATGGGAGAAGGTCATGTGAACAGATGAGACCAGAATTGTTGTGTGGGCCGCTGAAGAGGAGGTACTGCTGGCCCACCACCACCAGAGGGCGCCCTGCTTGGAGTGCGGGCTCCAAGCACGAGAGGGCGCCAGACCCAGAGGAAGTGACAGCTGTCACTCATCGCACCAGCTGTCACTCATCTACACCAGTACTTAAGCCGGACTGCAACTCCACCTCCCCGCCGAGAAATTGACTACCGAGAGGTAACTTCTCTGCTGACTCATATCGTTGAGTGAATTCTGAACTTCTGTTGCAGCCGGTATCCTGTGGTGTTCGCCCTTATCTGGGGAATTGGCGTGTGGCGTGACGACGACGACTGCGCTACAGATAAGTGGTTACACAAGGAGCTGCACGAGTGTGTGATTCGGAGGTGGAGGTCCTCCTCCTGACTGTGTACAGACTGTAGACCACTGAGTGTAAGGACATACACTCATTCATCTTGTCTCTGCTTTTTGCCAGCAGTACCAGGTTCGACAGCCGAAGACAGAGGTCACCTGGGGACTCGGGACTTGGCGGCTCCGGTGTTCTTCAGACCGTTGGTGGTGGAGGCCGTGTGGGACGCGGCCTCTTTCTCGTCGGGGTCTTCTATCTTCGAGCCTGCCCACACGTCACCTGGTGTTAATTGACTTTGCAATTTCTGTATATTTAGTTGTGTATTGTCACAACATTAAATTGTTACCTTTTAGCTTACTCATTGTCCGTTCATTTGCGCCCCCTGTTGTGGGTCCGTGCTACGACACCTTCCCAACAGGATTTCTCGGCCATCGTCATGGATTCCGAGGGGCGTCAGCTCGAGCGTGAACGGCCAATGGAAGAGCCGGGGGCGCAGGCGTCAGCGGGAGGTGTGTTGAGTGAGCTGCAGCAGATCTTAACCGCCTTCACGGCTCGGTTGGATTTAGTGACCGAGCAGAATGTCCTCCTTAATCGGAGAGTGGAGGCTCTCGCCGCCAGGGTGGAAGCGCACGATCAGGGCGCTGCTGCAGCTCCTCCTCTGGCTGGTCCTGGGCCTGAATCAGACGTACCACTGGTCGTTCAACGAACCCCCCCACCATCCCCTGAAGCATACATAAGCCCTCCGGAACCGTACGGGGGCTGTGTCGAGACGTGCGCGGACTTCCTCATGCAGTGTTCGCTCGTCTTTTCACAGCGCCCTGTCATGTACGCATCAGACGCTAGCCGGGTAGCTTATGTTATTAATCTGCTTCGAGGAGAGGCACGCGCATGGGCTACGGCGCTTTGGGAGCAGAACTCACGGCTCCTAACGTCTTATACTGGGTTTGTACGGGAGTTCAAACAAGTGTTTGATCATCCCAACAGAGGCGAGACCGCTTCAAACGTGCTGCTGTCGATGAGACAGGGGCGCCGTAGCGCAGCCGAGTATGCAGTCGACTTCCGCATCGCGGCAGCGAGGTCCGGCTGGAATAGCGTTGCGCTCCGCGCCGCCTTTGTAAATGGACGGTCACCGGTCCTCAAGGAGCACCTACTGGCTAAGGAGGAACCGCGGGATTTTGACGGGCTTGTCGATTTGGTTATACGCTTAGACAACCGTTTGAATGAGCATCGTCGGGAGCAGGCCGGGGGGCGTGACCGGGCACGAGCCGTCCCTCCCCCTTCCGGTTCCGACAAGGTGACGTCGTCCCCTCGCTTCACTGCCAGAGAGCCCCGTGGGGCTACAGCTCCCCCTGCTGAGGAGGCTATGGACACGAGCAGGGCCAAAGTAAGATTAAATGTCAGACAAAGGAGACTGGCCCGCGGGGAGTGTTTTGTCTGCGGCTCTTGTGAGCACATGCAGAGGGACTGCCCTGAACGGTCAAACTACAACGCCCGTCCTTAGAAACTGGGCTAAGGGTGGGCCATAACACACACGCGGAAAGACCCCGCAGATCGGCACGAATCCCAGTAACAATCCTTTGTGAGGAGTTAACCCTTCACGCCCCAGCACTGATAGACACGGGGTCAGAAGGGAATCTGCTGGACAGCAGATGGGCAAAGGAAGTAGGGCTCCCTCTGGTGGCTCTGCCGGCACCAGTGCAGGTGCGAGCACTAGATGGCACCCTGCTTCCATTAATCACACATCAGACACAACCAGTGACCTTGGTTGTGTCTGGGAATCACAGGGAGGAGATAGTGTTCCATGTAACACCGTCTACCTCCCGAGTGATCTTGGGTTTTCCATGGATGGTGAAGCACAATCCCCGGGTCGATTGGCCGTCAGGGGTTGTGACGCAGTGGAGCGAAACCTGCCACCGGGAGTGTTTAGGATCCTCGGTTCCCCCCGGCACTACAGCTAATGAGGAGGTCAAAGTCCCCCCCAATCTATCGGCGGTGCCAGAGGAGTACCATGATCTTGCTGACGTTTTCAGCAAAGATCTGGCGCTCACTCTTCCTCCGCACCGACCGTATGATTGTGCCATCGATTTAGTCCCGGGCGTTGAGTACCCGTCCAGTAGGTTGTACAACCTCTCACGTCCGGAACGCGAATCAATGGAGACCTACATCCGGGACTCCTTAGCTGCCGGGCTGATCCGGAACTCCACCTCCCCGATGGGTGCTGGTTTTTTTTTTGTGGGCAAGAAGGACGGCGGACTCCGTCCATGCATTGATTACAGAGGGCTGAATGAGATCACGGTTCGCAACCGATACCCGTTACCTCTGTTGGATTCAGTGTTCACGCCCCTGCATGGAGCCCAAATCTTTACGAAATTGGATCTTAGAAATGCGTACCACCTGGTTCGGATCCGGAAGGGAGACGAATGGAAGACGGCATTCAACACCCCGTTAGGTCATTTCGAGTACCTGGTCATGCCGTTCGGCCTCACTAACGCCCCCGCGACGTTCCAAGCTTTGGTAAATGACGTCTTGCGGGACGTCCTGCATCGGTTCGTCTTCGTATATCTGGACGATATACTCATCTTTTCCCCGGACCCTGAGACCCATGTCCAGCATGTACGTCAGGTCCTACAGCGGTTGTTGGAGAACCGGCTGTTTGTGAAGGGCGAGAAGTGCGAGTTCCACCGCACTTCTTTGTCCTTCCTGGGGTTCATCATCTCCTCCAACTCCGTCGCCCCTGATCCGGCTAAGGTTGCGGCGGTGAGAGATTGGCCCCAACCAACAAGCCGCAGGAAACTACAGCAGTTCCTCGGCTTTGCAAATTTTTACAGGAGGTTCATCAAAGGTTACAGTCAGGTAGTTAGCCCCCTGACTGCCCTGACCTCCACAAAAGTCCCCTTCACCTGGACGGATCGGTGCGAAGCCGCGTTCCAGGAGTTGAAACGCCGGTTCTCGACTGCACCAGTTCTGGTGCAGCCTGATCCTGATCGCCAGTACGTAGTAGAAGTGGACGCCTCTGACTCAGGGATAGGAGCCGTGCTGTCCCAGAGCGTGGAGGCTGATAAAGTTCTCCATCCTTGTGCCTTTTATTCCCGCAGGTTGACCCCAGCTGAACGGAACTATGACGTTGGCAATCGGGAACTTCTTGCGGTGAAGGAGGCTCTTGAAGAGTGGAGACACCTGCTGGAGGGGGCGTCGTTGCCCTTCACGGTTTTCACTGACCATCAGAACCTGGAGTACATCCGGGCCGCCAAGCGGCTGAACCCCAGGCAAGCCCGCTGGTCTCTGTTCTTCGGGTGCTTTGACTTCCGGATTACATATCGCCCCGGGACCAAGAACCAAAAATCAGATGCATTGTCCCGGGTGCACGAAGAAGAAGCCAAAGCGGGGCTGTCGAACCCCACCGAGACCATCATCCCAGAGTCCACTGTCGTGGCCGCCCTTACCTGGGACGTGGAGAAGACCGTCCGGGAGGCCCTGACCAGGAGCCCGGACCCGGAGACTGGCCCCAAGGACAGACTGTACCCCAAGGACAGACTGTACGTCCCACAGAGGCAAGAGCTGCCGTATTGGACTTCTGTCACGGGTCCAAGCTCTCCTGTCATCCCGGAGTGCGTAGGACCGTGGCAGTAGTCCAGCAGCGCTTCTGGTGGGCGTCCCTGGAAACCGACGTCCGGGACTACATCCAGGCCTGTACCATCTGCGCCAGGGGCAAGGCAGACCATCGGAGGACGACGGGCCTCCTCCAACCCCTGCCAGTGCCTCATCGCCCCTGGTCTCACATCGGCCTGGATTTCATCACGGGCCTCCCGCCGTCCCAGGGCAACACCGTAATCCTCACGATAGTGGACCGGTTCTCCAAGGCGGCCCACTTCGTGGCCCTCCCGAAGCTCCCGACGGCCCAGGAGACAGCAGACCTCCTGGTTCACCACGTCTTGCGGCTGCATGGGATACCTTCGGACATCGTCTCAGATCGTGGTCCCCAGTTCTCTTCACAGGTGTGGAAGAGTTTCTGCAAGGAGCTGGGGGCCACCGTGAGTCTCTCGTCCGGGTACCACCCCCAGACCAACGGCCAGGCAGAGCGGGCCAACCAGGAGTTGGAGCAGGCCCTTCGGTGTGTCACCTCCGCACATCCGGCGGCCTGGAGTCACCATCTGGCCTGGATCGAGTATGCCCACAACAGCCAAGTTTCGTCTGCTACCGGCCTCTCCCCTTTTGAGGTGTGTTTGGGGTACCAGCCCCCATTGTTCCCGCTGGTGGAGGGAGAGGTCGGTGTGCCCTCGGTCCAGGCCCACCTCAGGAGATGTCGCCGGGTGTGGCGGACCGCCCGCTCTGCCCTGTTGAAGGCCCGGACGAGGGCCAAGTCCCATGCGGACCGCCGACGGTCCCCGGCCCCCACGTACCAGCCCGGGCAGGAGGTGTGGCTGTCAACAAAGGATATCCCCCTCTGTGTGGACTCAACCAAGTTGAAGGACAGATACATTGGACCATTCCCTATCCTCAAGATCATCAACCCGGCCGCAGTGAAGCTCCGTCTCCCGGCTTCGCTGCGGATCCACCCTGTCTTCCACGTGTCCCGTCTCAAACCGCACCACACCTCGCCCCTCTGTACACCTGGACCCACGCCGCCTCCTGCCCGGCTCATCGACGGGGAACCTGCTTGGACGGTCCGCAGGCTCCTGGACGTCCGTCGTAAGGGCCGGGGGTTCCAATATCTGGTGGACTGGGAGGGGTATGGACCTGAAGAACGCTCCTGGGTGAAGAGGAGCTTCATCCTGGACCCGGCCCTCCTGGCCGATTTCTACAGACGTCACCCGGACAAGCCCGGTTGGGCGCCAGGAGGCGCCCGTTGAGGGGGGGGTCCTGTTGTGTGGGCCGCTGAAGAGGAGGTACTGCTGGCCCACCACCACCAGAGGGCGCCCTGCTTGGAGTGCGGGCTCCAAGCACGAGAGGGCGCCAGACCCAGAGGAAGTGACAGCTGTCACTCATCACACCAGCTGTCACTCATCTACACCAGTACTTAAGCCGGACTGCAACTCCACCTCCCCGCCGAGAAATCGACTACCGAGAGGTAACTTCTCTGCTGACTCATATCGTTGAGTGAATTCTGAACTTCTGTTGCAGCCGGTATCCTGTGGTGTTCGCCCTTATCTGGGGAATTGGCGTGTGGCGTGACGACGACGACTGCGCTACAGATAAGTGGTTACACAAGGAGCTGCACGAGTGTGTGATTCGGAGGTGGAGGTCCTCCTCCTGACTGTGTACAGACTGTAGACCACTGAGTGTAAGGACATACACTCATTCATCTTGTCTCTGCTTTTTGCCAGCAGTACCAGGTTCGACAGCCGAACACAGAGGTCACCTGGGGACTCGGGACTTGGCGGCTCCGGTGTTCTTCAGACCGTTGGTGGTGGAGGCCGTGTGGGACGCGGCCTCTCTCTCGTCGGGGTGTTCTATCTTCGAGCCTGCCCACACGTCACCTGGTGTTAATTGACTTTGCAATTTCTGTATATTTAGTTGTGTATTGTCACAACATTAAATTGTTACCTTTTGGCTTACTCATTGTCCGTTCATTTGCGCCCCCTGTTGTGGGTCCGTGCTACGACACCTTCCCAACAAGAATAGAGCTTTTTGGAATCAACTCCACTAACCATGTTTAGAGGATGAGAACAACCCCAAGAAAGCCATCCCAACTGTGAAGCATGGGGGTGGAAACATCATACTCTGGGGGTGCTCTTCTGCAAAGGGGACAGGACGACTGTACCGTATTGAAAGGAGGGTGGATGGGGTCATGTATTGCGCGATTTTGGCAAACAACCTCCTTCCCTCAGTAAGAGCATTGCAGATGGGTCATGGCTGGGTCTTCCAGCATGACAATGACCCCAAACACACAGCCAGGGCAACTAAGGAGGGGCTCCATAAGAAGCATTTCAAGGTCCTGGAGTGGGCTGGCCAGTCTCCAGTCCAGAACTCAATAGAAAATCTTTGGAGGGAACTGAAACCCCAAACCTGAAAGATCTGGAGATGATCTGTATGGAGGAGTGGACCAAAATCCCTGCTGCAGTGTGTGACAACCTGGTGAAAAACTACAGGAATCGTTTGACCTCCGTAATTGCAAAGGCTACGTAACAAATATTAACATTGGTTTTCACAGGTGTTCAAATGCTTATTTGCAGCAGTAACATACAAATAAATTATTAAAAAATCATACATTGTGATTTCCGGATTTTTTTTTTTTTTAGATTATGTCTCTCACAGTGGACATGCACCTAAGATGAAAATTTCAGACCCCTCCATGATTTCTAAGTGGGAGAACTTGCAAGATTACAGGGTGTTCAAATACTTATTTTCCTTACTGTAGATACTACACAGTCAAATGCACATTATCACAATGCAGATGCCAGTATCACCCAAAAAATGATCAGGGGTCTAGAACGCAGACGTGGCACTAAACAGATGCTGAAAGAACACCACTGGTCACTGAATTGTGGCACAGAGGAAACACTAAGGAAGCTCAGTGGACACACAAGACTCCATGGTTGCACAGTGGAAGCACAGAGGATGCTCAGTGAATGCATAAATTGCCAAGAAATTTGGTCTTTAAGACACCGATACAATGCACAAGGGACATTGAACCACTCACATAGAACAGTGTTTTTATGTCCCTTGTGCACCCTAGCAATTTCTGGATGCACAAGGGAGGATGCCATCCTGTGTAAGGGATTCTTTAATACCCCGCAAACCTGTCTCCACACCAATGAGCAAAGGTTTGGATTGTCCACACTATTTAGCACTCGTTATCTGGGATCTTAGTAAGTCAGGCCCAAAGTGTCTCATCCAAGGACACAGAGAGGCAGCCTGAAGGATACACCTGGAATCAAACTGGTCAGGTTAGCTTAGGTGTTGGAACATGCGCAGGTGCTGTGTTTTGCTGCCTCCACCACACCCCAGAATGGCCACAACCACAACTGGTCCATCCCCTTCTCTTTAAAGTAATCATCTATCTGCAGCACCCAGGTGAAATGTGGACAATTCCTTCGTCTTCTCCAGCTGCTGTGGTCCTCAAACCTGAGGGACCTATGTCTCGGATCATGCCCACATGGCAAAAATATCGTAGCTGACCTTCACTCACAATGCAAGTGAAACCCCTCTTCTGGGTCTCCGTCAGCAACCGTTTGTTTGACATAAAGTCATTCTAACTGTAACTCAAGGATTCTCTGAAGAAACCTTGTCCCAAAGACATCCAGAAAGACAGGAAGTACTAGAATTTAGAAATAGAAACAGGGCAGTACTGTATGGCAAATCTGTGTCAAGCTGGCAGTTCTCAAAAGCTGAGTGAGCATGCTGGGTGGAGACAAGTGAGGGAAGCCACCAAGACACCCATGACAGCTCTGAAATCGTTATAGACTTTTGTGGACATAAGTGGAGAAACTGGGAATGGTGCAACCTTTGCCTGTTGTATCCCCATTCACAGCTTCATATTGGAGAGGAGTTGAGAACGAATGTAAAACAGGAAAACAGATTAACTATAGGCTCAGGTTTCCCATGTGGATCTGGCAAGCACCAAATGAAGTTTTCGTGTTCTTTTGAAGAAAATCCTACTCTGTACCATTTCATCACAAAGCTGTATAATTGGTGATGAAACTGACAAAAGTTGCACTCCTTCTGAGCTGTCATGGGTGTCTTGGTGGCTTCCCTCACCAGTCTCCTTCTAGAATGTTCACTCAATTTTTGAGAACTGCCATGCTTGACACACATTTATCATGTAGTGCCATACTGTTTGTATTTCTTAGTGATTGATGCCAATGAACTCCTCCTAGACATATTCAGTGATGTGGAAATTTTCATGTGTTCACCCCCTGACTTGTCTCAAGAAAACTGGTTGTAAAAGTGATGATTCAATCCTTATATTTAGAACTAATTACCCAACTTTTCTTGGAATGTGTTGCAGGTCTTAAATGCAATGGCTGTATATAGTATAATAGGACAGCAGGTTGTGAAGAGTTGATAAATAACAAAATTTAATTTATGATATTTATATCATAATGAGCAGCCTATATACAACGCGCCATTGGAGAACACAGGCTCTATGCCCGCTAACTGGCTGATTGAAAGGGTGCTGCCCCATCAGAGGTTAGAACTACATCACTTTTTCAAATGATCTGCAGAGTGCCATTGTGATACAGAAAACATGCGTCTGCCTGATACATTATGATCAACGCTAGTCAAGTGATACACATCATGTACACTCTACACCTTTATTTTTTAGAAAATGTGCAAATGTTTAGAAATACATGTACAAATTGCAAGAAAAGACAAAGCTTGATATTTTATCCAGTAAACATTTAAAGTTTAATTTACAGCCTGTGGGTGAAAGCTCTCTGCTAAGAGTGAAAACCTTCATTCCAAGAAGGAATAGGCTGTATTCTGATAAGTATTACATCATAGTGATTGTGTATAAGTTTTATACACACCAATGCCTGGCATGGGGAGAACCCATCTACATCTCTGAGCTGGCACCTTATCTGCAGGTCTAAATCCTTGTTCCTGGGGACAGCATTATGAAGAATTTACCCTGTATTTATTTTGAAGTTGATAAACATAACGCAGTATTGGCCATTAGGTACAAAAAATCTCAATTTGAGGGTGCATATTGCCATAATGATTAAACCAGATTTAAGGATTATTTTTAAGTAGGATGGCATATCTACTCATTCACACATGGTGTCAAATATCATGGGTGTAATATTGGTAGAGGGGAGTATGGGGATAACAAAGAACATGGAAGAAAGTTACTTTGTATTGAATTGTGTATTTATATTCTTACAATCAAATGTTCAGTATATGATTAGTCAGTAAATGACAGAACACTCACATTTGTTTTTGCTATAAACAGGTCTGAAAACACTAAAGTTTGTAGAGTTGTTCAAATCTTTTCAAGGAGAGTCAAACAGGTTTGTAGCACCCACGTGCAGCATGTGCAGAGAAAGGATGCATTCATATCAAGGGGGATATTTGAATCTGCTTGGTTATACAACCAAGCTGGCATGCACACCCATGCTATGTGTGCCAGCCAGCAGCCAGCAGCAGATAGCCCAGGAGTCTGGGCTCTGTTTATAGCAGTAGGCAGGCTACTGAGCTCCTGCATATATGCATAGGGCCAGCGGCCAGCTATTAAAGCTGAGAGATTTGTGCTGGAGTACAACTGCCACTGAGGTACATATGCTTCAACTGTATGTATCAGATTATTGTTAATATTGTTGTCTTAATATTAATTTTTTTGTTTGAAAATAGTACCAGGTTGTAGCCCATGTCATGGTGGTTCAGAATATGTAACTTTGGGGAGTTCACCTTTTGTAGTTTTAGAGCCTATTCCGGACAGATAGAAAGACAAAAGTAGCCATTTATATATATATATATATATATATATATATATATATATATATATATATATATATATATATATATATATATATATATATAAAGCAAGATGTGTCTATGGCTTGTGCATGTGCATCCTTTATTAGGATTAATTTTCATAACCTTTATTTTGAAGTCATCATCATTATTGGCACAAGGTGGAACGTTCTCATGTGACAACTTCGACAAACATCGTTGACAAAGATGAGTCACTCTCTGCTTTAAACAGATGCCTATCTCTAACGCGTTTACGGGGGGAGAGACAAAAGAAATAAATTAAACAAATAAACAATACGCAAACAGTCTGAGAGATATGTGAGCCACAGACACACAAAAGCTTCTTGCTTTATTATCACAAGACAGAACTTCGACAAAGATCGTCATCAAAGCACGGCACTGCACTTAGTTAACAAGTGAAATGAAGTTGACCACACACGGTTTTAAAAAGGAATAGTTTGGACCATGTATCGTCTTTACTTATCACGTTACAGGGTAACATATGTCACATGTCATAGAATCCAATAGATGTAGACCTTGTTTGACCTTTACTTTGGAGACCAAGCATTCAACACTGTCAACACTATACTATTTATTAATCCTATTAGCTCAACCAATAATTTGCATCACTTTTTACCAAAATTGGAGCAACTTTAACTTTTGACCCCTGTACAAAATGACACTGACCTTTGTCACCATTCTTGCTGTTTTTATCCCGTAACTCCATAGAATTCAGTCACAGATAGTCCAAACTATACCTTTTTGGAATCTTTATGATCAGGCAAATAATGTGGAATATTTTTCAATATGATTGGAGCATCTTTTAATTTTGACCTCTGTGTAATTCTTCAATTGACCCCTACCTGACCACCAATTGAAAAGTCAAGTGGCCAATCGTTTTTTTCAAAAGCGGAGTTTCTAAGGAGTATTTCTGCCGAATTTGATGCTTTTATCACCATTTGCATGCTTGTTTCACTTATCTGCTGCACTATTCTGGACCCATAAGGGTTAAGTTTGGCCTGTAATAGATACCGCGGCTCTCGAGCAGAACTGGAAATGTTGAATGTGTGGTTCAGACCATAACTAACAAACCTGCAAAAAAAAAAAAGAAAAAAAAAAAGGCAAACACATACATACTTCTCTCAGCCTGGTATTAAAAATGTGTTGCTGTACATAGAGCCCCCCCCCCACACACCCCCCACCCCAGCTGGTTTGCATGAATGCATCCATATGGAACTTATATAGACACACTGGCATTCCTGTGTAAGTCTCATTCTTGAAATTCACGGATCCACAAGCATAGGCATGGGTCCACATCCCCATATTATATGTACCGTGTGCATATACACGCACACACATATACACACACACATGCCCTCCCGGACACACTCATACACTGTGTAAATGGCATGCACGTTTGTGCAAGCAATGCACAGAAAAAAAACATGGCAAAAATGCCTGTCTTTACACATCTAACTACTTAACTGCATGTAAAAATACAGTACGGGCTCGGAAACCGCATGGGAGCCGCCCCCTGCCCCCCTCACAGGAAGTGTTCCTCCCCTCATCACCGATTGGCTGATGTTGTAACCAATTAGATGTGAAAGTCAAAAAGGAGTGGAGCTCTGCTTCTCTTTGAGTTTATTTTTCTCCACAGCTCCGTCTGTCTGTCTCTACGCTCACCTGTTTTATTTTTTGTCCTCTGTATTTTTGACAAGCACGCCCCTGCCTCGAGGCAAAATATTTGTTTTTCATGAAACCACCATTAAGATGAGGAGGGGAACTTGGAAATAAAAAGATGAAAAATGACTAACTAACATAGAAGACGAAAGTCCAGAAAGAAGGAGGGATAAGGAAGAGTTGGAACTTTTCTTGCTAGCTGCGCTGTTTTATTTGTAGCGCTCACGTTGTCTTGCCTTTTAGCTTCCTTTGTGTATCACAAAAGTTGAGAAGCACCTTTTTTACAACACTAATTTCCAAACCCACAATGCTTTACCACTTCTAGAACCACAGAACGCCAAATGGGAGCTTGAACCCAACATGCATTCTCAAGCCAACCTGATAGTTGAGTCGAAGTCCAACCCCTTGTTCACATCACAACATCTGGGTAACAGATCAAGTAGGGGATTGCCTGTTGGGGTGAAATTCGATGGGGACCCTGTGTGCCCCATGGCCGCTACGTTAACCATGAAGGCCCAAGAGGAACCCTGAACATGAGACGGCTAATGGTGCTCCAAGAAATCCTCGACAGTGGATCAGGCGGAGGAAGTGTTGGCTTATAACCCAACGACGGTGAAGGTTGATGAAGGCTGCAGGAGGTCTTCAGATCCCAATCACCTGGGATTTCCCAGCCATCGGACCAATCCAAGGATCTGTGTATTTGTTATCATTCAACAACAAACAAACCCATGCACAGATGCCTCTAGATTGACCCTGGGTGGAGATTTTCTATTTCCGTCTGGGAATCGATCAAGAGACAATCTTCCTCACCACCAAGGGATTGCCACGACTAATCTTTTCACCTGGGGACCAAACGGACCCCACCAGAACTTCATGGTTTTTAGAATATTCTTTCAGACATTTGTAATATAACTACATGGGGTCACTATGCAACTATTTTGAAAAATGACTGAGTATCTGGATAATAAATCACATTTCAACAAGACTTTTCACTACAAAATTCAAACCCTCCCACCACTCATTGTGGTTGCTCTGATGCCAACATCCTGAATGAAAATGGCCCTGGTTATGAAAAATTGACACAAAGCTCAAGGTTTTGCGATAGAGTCTGACCAGATACTATTATATCAAAGTAGAATTTTTTTTCTTGTTTTATTTATAAAGGGACCATGTACAATAAAAACATAAATGTTTCCATTTGATGCATTGTACCAGAGTTAGCTTAAAGCTAATTTACATCTGCAGTCCCTTGACAAATCACAGTTAAAACATAAATAACATCACAAAAAAATAAACTCAAAACTGCAAAACTATAAATCACTCACACAGAGATATACACTCACATCCACACAAAACACATTCACACAATCCTATTTACATAATGTTTCAAAAAAATCAGTGGTTGCAGAATTGAGTACCTTTCAGAAAATTTTTCAGTTTGTTCTTGAAACTTCCAATAGAATCAGTTCTTGATGCCGTCAGGGAGAGCTTTCCACTGAGTCGTGGCTTTCACAGAAAAAGCTGACTGACCAAAAGCAGTACGACGGAAAGGCACAGAACAGTCTCTTATTGAAGATATTCTGGTAGATAGATCTTATGGACTGCACCGGACGAATATTAACAAATTCACATAATGGGGAAGGAGCCAATCCATTCAAAATCTTGAATGTAAGACACAGATTAGAGAACAGTTTATAGTTCTCAAAACTAAACAGATGCAGCTTTTCTAGAATCCTGCAGTGATGATATTGCATAGATTTTTATCTAAAATTTTTAACGTTTGTTTATATAGAGATTCCACTGGCTTAGTAGTTGTTTCTGCAGCCTGCTCCCAACATGTGATGCAATATGACAAATGAGAAAAAATCATAGCATGCATAAAAGTCTTTGCAGCATCCATTGAAAGACAGCCTCTAATATGTCTAAAATGCATCAAATTATATCTGATGGTTTTGGTCATTTTTTTCACATGTGACTTAAAATTAAGATTTGAATCAATTACTATCCATCCATCCATCCATTTTCTTCCTCTTTATCCGGAGTCGGGTCGCGGGGGCAGCAGCTCAAGCAAAGCCGCCCAGACCTCCCGATCCACACACACCTCCCCCAGCTCCTCCGGGGGGACCCCAAGGCGTTCCCAAGCCAGCCGAGAGATGTAGTCCCTCCAGCGTGTCCTGGGTCTTCCCCGGGGCCTCCTCCCAGAGGGACATGCCCGGAACACCTCTCCAGCGAGGCGTCCAGGGGGCGAAAAGATGCCCGAGCCACCTCAACTGACTCCTTTCGATGTGGAGGAGCAGCGGCTCGACTCCGAGCTCCTCCCGAGTGACCGAGCTCCTCACCCTATCTCTAAGGGAGCACCCAACCACCCTGCGGAGGAAACTCATCTCGGCCGCTTGTACTCGCGATCTTGTTCTTTCGGTCATGAGCCAAATCTCATGACCATAGGTGAGGATCGGAACGTAGATCGATCGGTAAATCGAGAGCTTTGCCCCCCTACTCAGCTCTCTCTTCACCACGACAGTCCGATACAGCGACCGCATCACTGCAGATGCTGCACCGATCCATCTATCGATCTCACGCTCCATCCGTCCCTCACTCGTGAACAAGACCCCGTGATACTTAAACTCCTCCACTTGAGACAAGGACACTCCACCGACCTGAAGAGGGCAAAGCACCTTTTTCCGGTCGAGAACCATGGCCTCGGATTTGGAGGTGCTGATTTTCATCCCGGACGCTTCACACTCGGCTGCAAACCGCCCCAGTGCACGCTGAAGGTCCTGATTTGATGAAGCCAACAGAACCACATCGTCCGCAAACAGCAGAGATGAGATTCTGTGGTTCCCAAACCAGACCCCCTCTACACCCTGGCTGCGCCTAGAAATTCTGTCCATAAAAATAATGAACAGAACCGGTGACAAAGGACAGCCCTGGTGGAGGCCAACGTGCACTGGAAACAGGTTTGACTTACTTCCGGCAATGCGAACAAAGCTCCTGCTGCGGTCGTACAGGGACCGGATAGCCCTTAGCAAAGGACCCCAGACCCCGTACTCTCAGAGCACTCCCCACAGGGTGCCCCGAGGGACACGGTCGAACGCCTTCTCCAGATCCACAAAACACATGTGGACTGGTTGGGCAAACTCCCATGAACCCTCGAGCACCTGATGGAGCGTGTAGAGCTGGTCCAGTGTGCCGCAACCAGGACGAAAACCACACTGCTCCTCCTGAATCCGAGGTTCGACCATCGGTCGAATTCTCCTCTCCAGTACTCTGGAAATTACCTTACCGGGGAGGCTGAGGAGTATGATCCTCCTATAGTTGGAACACACCCTCCAGTCCCCCTTCTTAAACAGAGGGACCACCACCCCGGTCTGCCAATCCAGAGGCACTGTCCTCGATCGCCACGCGATGTTGCAGAAGCGTGTCAGCCAAGACAGCCCCACAACATCCATAGACTTAAGGTACTCAGGACGGATTTCATCCACCCCAGGAGCCTTGCCACCGAGGAGCTTTCTAACCACCTTGGTGACTTCGGCCTGGGCAATGGATGAGTCTGCCTCTGAGTCCCCAGTCTCTGCTTCCTCTTCGGAAGACGTGACGATGGGATTGAGGAGATCCTCGAAGTACTCCTTCCACCGCCCGACAACATCCCCAGTCAGGGTCAACAGCTCCCCACCCGCACCGTAAACAGTGTGGTGGAGAGCTGCTTCCGCCTCCTGAGGCGTCGGACGGTTTGCCAGTATCTCTTCGAGGCCGACCGATAGTCCTCCTCCATAGCCTCCCCGAACTCCTCCCAGACCCGAGTTTTTGCCTCTGCGACCGCACGGGCTGCGGCATGCTTGGCCTGCCGGTACCTGTCAGCTACCTCTGGGGTCCCACCTACCAACAAAGATAAGTAGGACTCCTTCTTCAGCTTGACGGCATCCCTTACTTCCGGTGTCCACCACCGGGTATGGGGATTGCCGCCGCGACAGGCACCAGAGACCTTGCGACCACAGCTACGAGCAGCCGCATCAAAAATGGAGGTGGAGAACATGGTCCACTCGGACTCCGTGTCTCCAACCTCCCCCGGGATCTGGGAGAAGCTCTCCCAGAGGTGGGAGTTGAAGACCTCGCTGACAGAGGGTTCCGCCAGTCATTCCCAGCAGACCCTCACGATACATTTGGGCCTGCCAGGTCTGACCGGCTTCCTACCCTCCCAGCGGATCCAACTCACCACCAGGTGGTGATCAGTCGACAGCTCTGCCCCTCTCTTCACTCGAGTGTCCGAGACACGTGGCCGAAGGTCAGATGATACGACTACAAAGTCGATCATCGACCTCCGGCTCAGGGTGTCCTGGTGCCACGTGCACTTATGGACACCCTTGTGCTCGAACATGGTGTTCGTGATGGACAAACTGTGACTAGCACAGAAGTCCAACAACTGAACACCACTCGGGTTCAGATCGGGGAGGCCATGCTTCACGATCACCCCCCTCCAGGTCTCACTGTCGCCGCCCACGTGGGCATTGAAATCCCCCAGGAGAACAATGGAATCAATCAATTACTACTCCAAGATATTTAAACTCCCTCACAATGTCAATCCTCTCAGCATTTATAATGATTTCATCACTCACACACTGGTTGGTTTTAGAAAAAAACATACCTTTTGTCTTACTTATGTTAAGGCTGAGACATGACTGGTCAAGCCACTCCATAATCCTTTCCATAGCAGCTGTCAGCTTCCTAGGTGCTGGTTCAGCAGTTTTTGCATGTGTGTATAAGACAGTATCATCAGCATACATTTGCAGATCCATGCCCCGACACACCTGTGGCAGATCATTAATATAAAGACTAAAGAGAAGGGGGCCCAAAACAGAACCTTGTGGCACACCCATTGTACACTTAATGTTATCTGAGAGAACATCCTTAACTTTAACACATTGCATCCTATCAGATAAATAAGAAGCCATCCATTGCAGCGTTTCTGATGAAATATTAAAATTTGAAAGTTTTGAAATAACACTATGATTTACCATATCAAATGCTTTTCTCAAATCCAAGAATACGACACCAACTACCCCCCCTCCCCTTTATCTAATTTAATTTTTATCTGTTCAATGAGATGCAAAACAGCTGTTTCAGTGGAGTGACTGGGCCTAAAGCCAAACTGCAATGGATGTAAACCAAATTTACTATCCGCGAGATATGTAGTCAGTTGCTTAATTACAACCTTCTCAGCAACTTTCGAAAGCACTGGAAGTATACTTATTGGTCTGAAATTACTCACTTCATGACGGTCACCAGACTTAAAGATAGGAGTGACAATGGCTTGCTTCCAAGCACTTGGAAAAACATTATGTTTTATTGATAAATTAATTAAGTGAGCAATTGGTGGCACTAACGTAGCCTGGTGTTTTTTAATAAACATGGTATTGAACTGAAAAACATCCCTACATTTGGAATTCTTTAAAGAACTGATCATTTTATTCAGCCACGTAGCCACGTTTCAGAAATACAAAGAAAATCCAGATTAGAATCTGACAATAAATGGATTAACTGATCACTTTTTGCAACAATACTCCTAATGTTTAAATGTCCACCAAAAAGTCCCCTTGGTTTTAACTTCGGATCCCAAAGGACCTTCGCGTGATTGACAGTTTGAAAAGTTTTGTACAGCCTCTGCTTCCTCACAGCAGTTCGCTGACACGCTGAAACACTAGATGAGTTATTTATGTAGTTCACAGGATCGCTTAGATTTCCAACAAATAGCTGCAGTGTGTTATTCAAACAATCACTCCCCGCATTGATCAGGTCACACAAAAAAGGAGTCCGATTGCTCACCTGCTCCGGGAAACCATCCAAGTGGAGCCCCGTGCTGGTATCCTGTGCCTGCGGTGTGCCAACTCCAGGGCCAGGATTTAGATGTACGAGGTCTGTTAGAAAAGTATCGTACCTTTTTATTTTTTTCAAAAACTATATGGATTTGATTCATATGTTTTTACGTCAGCCAAGCTTGAACCTTCGTGCGCATGCGTGAGTTTTTCCACACCTGTCGGTTGCGTCATTCGCATGTGGGCAGGCTTTGAGTGAGCACTGCTCCACCCCTCTCGTCGTTGTTTCATTGCGAGGAAATGGCGGAATGATTTGGGCTTTTTTTTCATCAGAATTTTTTCAGAAACTGTTAGAGACAGGCAGCTGGAAACCATTCGAAAAATGTATCTGGCTTTCGGTGAAAATTTTACGGGCTTCACAGAGAATAAGGAGTGTTACTACAGCTTTAAGGACGCTCTGAGCCGCCATCGAGAGTCAGAAACCACCACATCATTTCTAAACGGATGGCTGTGTGGAGCCGGGACCATCATGTGCAATTTCTCTGGTTATCACAAGAGCTGGACATCAGCCATTTTCCGGCAGATTTCACTTTTAACAAGAGATTTTGTCATGGAAAGCCGTGCGGAGGCTTCGCGCGTCATGACCAATTCGCTGATGAAGCGAGACAAAGGAACACCTCCGTTTCGGAGTGTTAGAGGACAAGTTGGGACATGCCTATGATGTGGTGGTTTCTGCCTCTCGATGGCGGCTCGGAGCGCTGCGCACCGTGCGCCATTGTGGGCCGTCCTTAAAGCTGTAGTAACACTCCTTATTCTCTGTGAAGCCTGTAAAATTTTCACAGAAAGCCAGACAAATTTTTCAAATTGTTTCCAGCTGCCTGTCTCTAACAGTTTCTGAAAAAATTCTGATGGAAAAAAAGCCCAAATCATTCCGCCATTTCCTCGCAATGAAACAACGACGAAAGGGGTGGACCAGTGCTCACTCAAAGCCTGCCCACAGGCGAATGACGCAACAGACAGGCATGGAAAAACTCAGGCATGCGCACGAAGGTTCAAGCTTGGCTGACGTAAAAACATATGAATGAAATCCATATAGTTTTTGAAAAAAATAAAAAGGTCCGTTACTTTTCTAACAGACCTTGTACATCTCCAGGAGGAGCAACACAAGCAGGAAGCGAGGTAGCGCGCGTGATGAAGCGGCTCGCCCACCGTGGCCCGCCCGTGTTGTAGGACAGAAGAATAAATTGTGTAATATCCAAAAAGGTTGTGATGAAAACTTTCAGAATATCCACATGGCGAGCATGTACCGATGTTAACACCTGGTATACCAGCAGCAAACAGTCCTGCTGTGTCGTGATCCCACTGGCGTTCATGGCACAGGTGATCGACATCAATTGCTCCAGATAAGCAGATACGCACAGGTAGTGCAACAATGAACAACAGTGTAACTGCAAAAGCCACACGTTGAAACTCAGCCCAGATTTTACAACATGCATGAAGATCACGAAAATAATTGCGGTTTAAAACCTCAGAGGTTTTAACAACAGATGAACAACCTTTTAGGTGCAATAAAATGCGTAGATGCGCAGGACCTGCTCGACTGCGTGTCCATGTTTTTTTTTTTTCAAACGGACCCCATAAGAAAAATTATTATCAAGCTCGGAATATTTAATGAAATATATGTTTCAGAAGATTATTGTTTGCCAACACTTAACAGATAGCTCAAAGAATGAGTATCTGTTTTACATGTCCGGAAGGTTTTCTTGTTCCGTGTTTGTTGGTTTATTACCATGGTGATGCATTCACCTCTGTTTGCTATTTAAAAAAACAAATGACAAGAAAAAAAAAATGGATTTTGGACCAGTTTTTTTTAACCTAATGGTGTTTACAATCTTTATGACCAAGTTTTACAACACTGTTGGGTCACGTGTGGAAGAGATCCCGTAATGCTTCAGTCTGGATAAGCAGCCAAGACATTTTTATAGCAATTGTATTAATATTACATGGAGGGGACACTTCCAGTTAGAGTCTTTAATAGAGTTATCAATCATAATATATTATATGTATCAAAATATTCTGAGGTCATGTTTTAAATCTGTCATTGGCCTGGAACCATGGAAAAAAGTGATAGCTTCTCAAGTAATTTGTTTTTCGTCCACAGCTGAAGACAGAGGCCAAAGCTGGCTTAAACTGCAATAACAGGTTGTATATATTATTCGTTTTAAGGAACACTGCAATATAAAATCTACATCCTTATACGTGTGTGTGAAACCACTTTGCATCCTATCCTCAAATTTGACGAACAGCTGTGAGAACGAAAATCATTAAAGCATCAAAAACAACAGTGAACCCGTTCAATAGCTCAAAGCTGTGAGTCATCCGACTATCATGATATAATAACACGACTTCTGACAGTGTCTGTGGATCAGCATGAGTTTAATTCACTGACTCACAAAGTCGGGTTGCCACTCTTGTCATTTTGATTACAGCCTGTATCCAAAACAAGCGGCCAGATTTAAGAGAGCTGTGGCTGAAAATAATGGGTGGGGCCAACCAGTGTGGAACCTGTCTGTTGTGTGTGTGTGTGTGTGTGTGTGTGTGTGTGTGTGTGTGTGTGTGTGTGTGTGTGTGTGTGTGTGTGTGTGTGTGTGTGTGTGTGTGTGTGTGTGTGTGTGTGTGTGTGTGTTGTAGCTGTTTTGGGGTTGTGCCTCTGGGTCTGAACAGGTGGAGTGAACAAAAGCCACAAGGCCTCTCTCAGGCCTCATCCGCGCGTGATGTCACAGGACATTCCTGCGGCAGCTTCCTGTCTTTTGTGGTTTGACCTCCATTGCTCTCAAAAATGCACATTTCCTTCCTCTGTGTTTACGTGTGGGCATCACCACTTCCCATGCCCCGCCAGTGCTGCCAGATAAACTTACATTTAGTGTGAGGGGCGTGAGACATTTAATAAAGATACAATACACAGAAAGAGAGAGAGAGAGAGAGAGAAGAGCAGATATCCAGAAGGCATACCCTGTGGGACGCCACCTGCTCTCTAATGACTGCCTGTCTAGTTCTAAATGTGACGGGTGGAAATCTACTGAAGAGAAAATGCATGAAGCAACACTTGCTTGCTTAACCAGTCAAACATGACAAACACTACAGTAAGGTGACAGTATTTTTCTTTCTGTGTGCACGTATGTGTTCCTGACTGCACTGCTGCAATCGCACATACCGAAATGTAACGTAAACTGCATATGCCTGCATGTGTTTTGTTGCATTTGCACTTCCAGACCAAGACTATAGTACAAGACTACAGTGTTGCAGCTACATGCTTGCAGATTTGGAATTGCAGGTGTATATTATTCGAGCTGCATGTGCCTGATTACATTTTTGGAATTGCATGTATGGTGTTTCTGCTATTCTATGCGCCTGTCTGCAGTGTTGTATACTGTATATACCTCATTGCAGTGTTACCATTGCATATACCTGAGTGTAATATTGTAGCAGCATGTTGATTGATGGTATTGCTCCAATTGCACATACAGTATCTCACAATAATGTTGCATCTACATGCGCCTGATTGTATTTTTGCAATTGCAAGTAATGGACTATAATATTATAGCTGCATGTGGCTGATAGGCTTTTGCGATTGTACGTTCCTGTCAGTACTGTAGCTGCATACAATCGAGTATATTGTTGCAGTTGTATCTGAAACCATAGTTGTCACTGCACAGTATCCATTGTTGCACTTGAACCTACCTGTTGCAACTTTTACTTTGCCAGCATCAGCTACAATGGTTTGGATGAGGAGACCACATAAAGGATGGTCACTTGCTAAATGATGTGTGGAATGGTGAGCTCGCCCATAGGCTGATGCTCAGTAAGCTGCCTCACAGGCTTCAACCCTGACAGGTGCTAGCATCTTGCTCGTTGTTTGACAGGGAGTAGGGGCTGATGAATGGAGACTTAAACAGGAGAGTATGCAGGAAACAGACGACAAAGCTAGGCTGTTGTTTCACCATCCAAATTTACTTGCAACACCTGCAGCAGAGAGTGTCATGCAGAGATCAGCTTGCTGAGCAAGACAAAATCATTGACCAATTGCATCCATTGGCTAATGTCGTTTTGGAGCCATCCCTGATTGTATTATCATGAATGCACATGTCAGATTGTATTGTAGCAGTTGCACCGACCTGAATACATTATTGTAACTGCATGCACCTGTTTGTGTTGAAATTTGCTGCCTGTCTCTCTCTCGGTTTCCTCAAAACACGATAAAAGTCATGCACGAGAGGGAAAACAAGTCTACATTTTGTGGGGCACCTGTAGCAAGAAAGGACTGAACAGTTACATAAATGAGTCACATGCAGTTACTTGTATGTACATATGGTATGCATGATATGTACGAACGTATAACCCATTTGCAGGTGAATTCAGGCTGTGCATGACAAGAAGTGATGTGAAAATCTTTGAAGGTTGTCATACATGTGACTTGTATTAACCAACCACTTTTGGGTTACTTCCTAATTTTTAATACATATGTCAGTTGTCTCTTGCTTATGCTGCTATCAGCATTGCGGACTGGTATATTGCATCATAGAACAGTCACATGCTCTTATTCACTTGTGACTTAAAGGGGTTTGGTATGTGGAGGAGTGTGTTAATTATCAACACAAAAAATCTCACTGTGTCCATATACCGCTATGTCACATCACCTCACCTGAAGATTCCAAACTGTAGTCCAGGTGTTGGTCGTGGCTGTCACTTACCCAGTATGTCACATCGCAAAATTTTGCCGTACATTTGCGATTCAGACCAATCGCAGTTGATATCACATTTTTTCGAGTTTAACACAGGGTTACAGGGCTATTCCACAGAGCGCCGTCCCTTCCCATTTCATCCCAAACAGCAAATCAGGGTGCGTTTTGAAGCATCGCTTCTTGATCCATCTTTGTTAATCTTAACCAAACATTGTATATGTAGCAATTACGGCACCAGATTTGAAATCGGGAATTGGGATCCAATTTTTTGGTTTAAAAATTTCCTGATTCTCAGAATCATGGCAGCATCCAGGTATTCGCCGTCTTAAAGGCTTCAGTCATAGTCAAACTTCTTTAAACGGGGTATTCGTAGTGACTATGGCTTGAAGCTTTTTTGACTGTGAAATGTAGTGGAGTAAAAGTGAAAGTCGCCAGAAATGTAAATAGTGAAGTAAAGTACAGATACGTCAAAATTCTACTTAAGTACAGTAACAAAATATTTCTACTTCATTACATTATAGCACTGCTCTCATCATTTTTTGGTCACTACACAATGCTGATGACCACAGGTGAGGAAAATCAAGAGCCTTCTGTACTACAAAAATGACTAGGAGTGTGACAGTTGAGCCAAAGCGCGAGCAATTTAACAATCTTGGCCATGAATGAATTGACTCGAGCACTGCAATCATTAATGAGTGGAGACATTCTCCTTCCCCGCTCACTTTCACTGCAGAGAGCTCTGCTGATTCATCCACTGTTCTGATCAGTTTTCAAAATCGAAAACAATCTGCATTGTATTTTAATTTTAGCTCAATGTGGAGCTGCATCAAAATACCACTACAGCCAAACATCCCCAGAGCTGGTTGATTCTTGCATACTGTGCACAGGTCACAACCATGCAGAGGTATGATCTGAAGACATTTTGACATCATACCAGTAACAATTTACCCTTCATCACATTATCCACAAGCAACAACAGCAAAGTAATGACTTTCCATTGATTTTCAATCAGAGTGAATGTTTTGCAGCAACAAGAGACAACAATTGCTATGCTGGCAGCTAGGCAGGGCTGAAATACACAGGGAAGTCTATTTTATGCAAATACTGAGCGATGCGATGATGTGAGCTGGTTGTTTGTGCAAACAAAATAATCCAATATGGTGGAAAACACTCAGAAACAGCTATGTTTCTGTATAAATCTAATGTTTAGCATTTATTCTCATATATTTTGTAAAGGTTAGTGTGAAATAAACACTTCTAAATCTAAAAATGCTGGTTTTGTAACCAGATAACACCTCTGAAGTCATTTACAAGACATCTTACGGAGATATTAGCATGTTAACTAGCGATACAGGAACATCACTGTGAAATATGTTGGACTAAAACAAATCAAGCGAACTTTAGCTCCTTTAATCAGTCAAGCATGGACCAAAACCTCATATTTACATTGCTGAGTTTTCACGTCTTTTATAATCAATCATTAAATATTGTAATGCCAAGTACACAAGCTAGCTATTGCCCTGGGAATGTCCATCAAGCTACAAACACTGACTGCTTGTTGCCCTTTGCCTTTGTCCCTTGTGGCTAATGTGACGTAGGGTAACATTTTTTACTGGAATTTCTATAAACTGAGAAAGAAGGAAAATATCAAAACTTAAAAAAATAATTCAGTGCTTGAAAAAAAGTTGCATGACTGCTGTTGGACTCCTTTTACACTTTTTACCTGAGGCCAACATATGGTGATTGGGTGTTGCGAAGACCTGGCGTCCGTCTGTCCGTCTGTGTACAGCATAAGTCCATTTCTATTACGGCCACAGTATTCAAATTCACAGGGAACATTCTTGGGATACAGACCTTGGACAAGTTCGAAGATGGCTAACCTTGACATATTTTAAGAGGTATTGTGACAGGTTAAAAAGTCACATTCTGTTTGAATCTGTTCTACTTTGTTTTTGAGTGGGCAATCAGAGTAGAGCTGCACCTTGACGTCAGTGGCTGGTCTCTTCAAAACCGCTTTGCTTTGTGTTTATTGCATGTCTCTCATATAATATGTAAAAGCTAGTGAGAAATAAACACTTCTAAAGCTGAAACTGCAATCCTTGGAACCTAATAACACCTCTGAACCTATTTCGCGGACGTTAACATGGTGACATCACAGGCCAGTAGCTAGCTGCAAAGCTCTCTTTCGTTTGTGTGTAAATATATCTTCTTTGCCATATATTATGTAAAAGATAGCGAGAAATAAACACTTCTAAAACCAAAAACAGCATTTTTAAAACCTAATAATACCTCTGAATTTATTTTGCAGATGCTGTTTTTGGAACCTAATAACACCTCTGAACTTATTTCGCGGACGTTAGCATGGTGACGTCACAGGCTGGTAGCGAGCTGCAAAACTCTGTTTCGTTTGTGTGTAAATATATCCTCTTTGTCATATATTATGTAAAAGATAGTGAGAAATAAACACTTCTAAAACCGAAAAAGGCATTTTTAAAACCTAATTATACCTCTGAACGTATTTCGCGGATGCCATTTTTGGAACCTAATAACACCTCTGAACTTATTTCGCGGACGTTAGCATGGTGACATCACAGGCTGGTAGCTAGCTGCAAAGCTCTGTTTCGTTTGTGTGTAAATATATCCTCTTTGTCATATATTATGTAAAAGATAGTGAGAAATAAACACTTCTAAAACCGAAAAAGGCATTTTTAAAACCTAATTATACCTCTGAACGTATTTCGCGGATGCCATTTTTGGAACCTAATAACACCTCTGAACTTATTTCGCGGACGTTAGCATGGTGACATCACAGGCTGGTAGCTAGCTGCAAAACTCTGTTTCGTTTGTGTGTAAATATATCCTCTTTGTCATATATTATGTAAAAGATAGTGAGAAATAAACACTTCTAAAACCGAAAAAGGCATTTTTAAAACCTAATTATACCTCTGAACTTATTTCGCGGATGCCGTTTTTGGAACCTAATAACACCTCTGAACTTATTTCGTGGACGTTAGCATGGTGACGTCACAGGTAGCTAGCTGCAAAACTCTGTTTCGTTTGTGTGTAAATATATCCTCTTTGTCATATATTATGTAAAAGATAGGGACAAATAAACACTTCTAAAACTGAAAATGCTCTTTTGTAACTTGATAACACATTTTGCAGCGTTAGCATGCAGGCTAACTTCAGCTAAGGCAAAGCAACTTCCTGTGGAGTTAAAATTGTCTCATTACTATCAGCAAATGCACAGAGGGTGATCTACAAATATTCCTTGATTTGAATAATTTCATGAGCTTTTGTTAAAAGCTCATGTACACGTACACACAAAGCTTCCTGCAGACACTGTTAAAACGTAAATTGTTTTTGATTGACTGATTAATAGAGGGGCTTTATTGAACATCTGCCGGTAATATTCTTTAGTTTATATATTATAAAACTTGAAATGCAGCCAAACAGACAACTGCATCTGTTACCTGATGCACAGTAGGTGATCTGCAGGAAAACAAAACCTTTCAAAGTCTCCTCCCACTCGGGCTGCCACGCCCCACTCCTTGTGTATAGGTATTTACAACCGATTATGGAATTGTATTTGTTATTGGTTTGCTTTCAGCAGCTTGTCTTCACATAAAGATGTCAATTCAATAAACGCCGTGACATCATTCTTCCCTGAAATAACTCTGTCGGTATTTGGTGACGTTAACGGAATAGCTGTTGGCCACATAATCACATTTTTTCTGCATCTTATACCGTTGCCACACTCACAAACAGAAGAAAAGAGAGAAAATCACAAACTAGTTCTTCGGTAACCACAGGAGCGTGCATTGCAGCGTGCAATGTGGGAATAATCAACTTAAACCGACAGTATCTTTCATCAAAGCTGCTTCAGAGATCACTCTTGCAATTTCAGATAACCACATGACAGCGACATCCTACCAGTGCTGGAAATGAAGGCGTTTAATTGTCATGATGCACGTTTTCCACCGAGCGAAACCACAGCATTCTGTGCTGTGTGCATTTCTGTTTTTAGCAGCCGTAATTTATTTCTGGTCACTATCAGCTGCTCTGCTGTCACTCGTCCTACCTGCCATCCTCACATCGCTCCTGTAAATATAATTTGCAGTCAGAAAATCAAGTCACACTGCAGTGAGAGGACGATTTTCACAAATCATGACATTGATGACCCTGCGCGTTGGTGAAGCAGCGATCGCAGGGTATTGTTTTCACTGCTGTGTGTGTGTCTGTGAAAGATAACTAAAACTAGCTGGACAGATTTCCTACTAACTTACTGGGAATATTACTTGGATACATACATACATAGAGGTGATTACATTTTGGAGTTTGGCCTTAAGGAAAACAAACATAACCATCAAGGGGTTTGTTTTGACAAAAGTCATTGGTAAAGTCAAGTCAAGTTTGGGACTATGCACTGATTCTGTGCTTTTCCGCATCCACAACACCATGGAATTGCCTTGAGTCCTGGATGGCAACCACCCAGGCAGACAACTGGCCCATTCCTACATCTCTAAAACAACCATTTATCTGCCACAGTCAGGTGAAATATGGGCGTCCCCTTGGTCTTCTTCAGCCATGTCGTAGTTGGTGCTCCCTTGCAATGCAAGTCTAGTCTCTCTCAGTAACCACTCGTTTAATACAAAGTCATTCTAGCGGTAGCCAAGGATCCTTTGAAGACAGGTATTACCAAAGACATCCAGTCGTGCCCTTAGGTCACAAGTTAGTGTACAAGTCTCACAACCATACAAGATAGGCAATGCAGTCATACCGCAGTCTAGCATTAGGGGTCTCCAACTGGTTCAAAATGCTGCAGCCAGACTTTTGACACGAAGCAGAAAGTACAACCACATTACATCCATTTTGGCGTCTCTTCACTGGCTTCGTGTCCCAGTGAGATCAGATTTTAAGGTTCTGCTACTAACCTATAAAATTATTCATGGATTGGCACCTCCCTACCTAGCTGACCTAATTAAACCTTACGTACCGGCCCGGGCTTTACGTTCTCATGGTGCAGGACTACTTTGTGTCCCTAAGGTGAATAAGAAGTCTGCGGGTCACAGAGTTTCTCTTATCGTGCCCCTGTTCTGTGGAATGATCTCCCTGCATCAATAAAACAGTCAGATTCTGTGGAGATTTTCAAGTCCAGACTTAAGACGCACTTATTTTCCCTTTCATATGGCTAGCATACTGGTACAGTTTTGTTTTACACTTTTTACTCTTTTAATTCATTTATTAGTAATTGGAGCGGGCTGCGGCCTCAACTTTACGTAAAAATTCTGGGTCTTTTAGTGAAGTTTAGGGCTAGTGGCCAGCGATCACCTTAATATTTCTCTGTTTTTCTTGTTGTTTAATGCTGGCAAATTATACAGTATTTTTTGTCTTTCTGATGCCTGATTCTGTTTTTTCTCTCTGTTTAAGGTGCAGATAACTCCCATCCAGAGATGGGAGTTGTATTCGTGTTGGCGATCCTCCTGTCCTGTGCGCCAATAGCATTTCTTTCTGTGTAGGCTCTCATTTGTCCAGGTGGTTTCCATAGTAGAGAAGCTTGAATCTTCGACTGGACTGGGTTGCTTCCTCGCGTCAAGCAACCCAGTCCAGTCGAAGATTCAAGCTTCTCTACAATTGCATTTCTTGTATATTCGTCCGTGAATTGTTCTGTGAATTGTTCTGTAGTTTATGTTTGTAGCATGGCCCAAGCAGAGGGTCACCCCTTTGAGTCATGTCTGCTTGAGGTTTCTTCCTCAGATGGAGTTTTTCCTTACCACTGTTGCTGTGGGGGTTGGTAAGGTTAGACCTTACCTGTGTGAAGCGCTTTGAGGCAACTCTGTTGTGATTTGGCGCTATATAAATGAAAATAAATTGAAATTGAAATTGGCAGCACCAGGACCCTAAAGACTTGGACCTTCATTCACCTCAACACCTCTGTCCAGTCATCTCTTGACTCCACAACCTCTTCCCAAGTGGTCAATGATAAAAATTATGATTATTCACTCTCATATGCACTAGACCTGGCAAACATAACTAGGTGAGTTGTGGAATTGCTCTGGTGACATCCGATTTGGCAAAGGTTAATCATTGGGGTCAAGGTCATTAGGATAATATGTTAAAATTCACCTTTTTTGGAGGGGGTTGTGGAATTGCGGAAAGATCAAATTTAGCAAAATCCTTGGGATTGGGTCATGGCTGTCTGTCTGTTTGTTGGCCTACCCTTCTCAGCTCCTTTTTGCTGATTTACACCAACCCTGATATGTCAGTGAAGGTTAACCCAGAAATTACCCTTAAATAATTCATTTTAGCAGAGGTCAAGGAGCTTGATTTTCTACCAGATTTGGACCAAAATATGACACACACTTTTGTGGATTCCAGAATTGCCCAGGCAAGGTCAATCAGAAATCTGTCATTGAGGTGAAGGTCAACATAATCTGGGTAAAATGTCGTATTGCCGTAGGTCTTACGGTCTTCGTGCTCATGGGTATTATTACCGAGTATTTAAAACGTTAACAGCACAGGCCTGATGGGCCTCAGAGTCGATACAGAACTAATTTCTACTTCTTAATTTGTCCAGTCAATGGAAGCACTTTATATAAAAATGGCAATAATTTTAAATGGTTAATATATTTTTCTTAAACATGTTGAATTGAAGATGCAAGTTCCCACTGCAGGCACATCCCTATTTCATTGCAGTTGCATTGCAGTTCCATTGTGGTAGTTTGCAGAGGCAAAATTACAAAAACTGTCACTGACTGGACAACGTATCAGCTTTTAATCATAGCCTCGACACCAAAATTATTATAGGAAATGTTTGCCATTTTACTTTCTCAATAATTATTTTTTCCCGTGTCTCTTCTGTGAAATGAAAAATATTTTGAATGCTGTTGAAGCGACGGTGCGTCACCCGTCTAAACTTGGCAGATGTCTTCGTGGTTTTAAACAGAGGGCAGTTCATGACAGGGCGCCTTTGTGTCATTTTTAGTGTGATTTCATTGTGTTGTAATCTATAATAGTCCCATGAGAACCACTGGGGGACATCAGCGACTGGGGTTGGGGATGAGGTAAACCTAAAACCATCCCACACAACCACAGTCTGTGCAAACCCCATTGTTTCATTGCATTAACTCTTACTATTATGATCATAGTATATTTGTCACCATGTTATTTGAGTTTTGAAATGTAACTGCTGTTATGGATTATTTGTTGGGTCGATACCTTAATTGTCTATGGCCTAAATCTGTGTGTCCTTTATACGAGGTCTGTCAATAAAGTATAGGTCCTTTTTATTTTTTTCAAAAACTATATGGATTTCATTCATATGTTTTTACGTCAGACATGCTTGAACCCTCGTGCGCATGCGTGAGTTTTTCCACGCCTGTCGGTGACGTCATTCGCCTGTGAGCACTCCTTGTGGGAGGAGTCGTCCAGCCCCTCGTCGGAATTCCCTTGTCTGAGAAGTTGCTGAGAGACTGGCGCTTTGTTTGATCAAAATTTTTTCTAAACCTGTGAGGCACATCAAAGTGGACACGGTTCGAAAAATTAAGCTGGTTTTCAGTGAAAATTTTAACGGCTGATGAGAGATTTTGAGGTGATACTGTCGCTTTAAGGACTTCCCACGGTGCGAGACATTGCGCAGCGCTCTCAGGCGCCGTCGTCAGCCTGTTTCAAGCTGAAAACCTCGACCCGTCCGCACGTCGGGACGCAGCCGGCGCGGTGCGGCGGCACAGGAAAAACACCTCCGTGTTGATAACCATTTGTAAAATCCAGGCGGCTTTTGATGGCTTTCAGTGGAGTGAGTATATGAGAAATTGTTTAACAGCTGGACATGTTCTAACTTGTCCTTAAGGCTTCCAACAGAGGTGTTTTTCCTGTGGCGGAGCGTCGCGGCGGCTGCGAGCCGACACTGCAATCCGCCCGCACGTCTTTCATTAAAAAAATCTCCTTTAACAGTGGAATATCCAGATAAAATGCTGAAACCGACTTCTTCTGAAACTTCTCTGTTCTCTCACGACATCCTGGATCAACAGAGCCTGAAATGTGGAGGTTTTCAGCTTGAAACAGGCTGATGACGGCGCCTGAGAGCGCAGCGCGACGTCTCGCACCGTGGGAAGTCCTTAAAACGACAGTATCACCTCAAAATCTCTCATCAGCCGTTAAAATTTTCACTGAAAACCATCTTAATTTTTCGAACCGTGTCCACTTCGATGTGTCTCACAGGTTTAGAAAAAATTTTGATCAAACAAAGCGCCAGTCTCTCAGCAACTTCTCAGACAAAAGAATTCCGACGAGGGGCTGGACGACTCCTCCCACAAGGAGTGCTCACAGGCGAATGACGTCACTGACAAGCGTGGAAAAACTCACGCATGCGCACGAGGGTTCAAGCATGTCTGACGTAAAAACATATGAATGAAATCCATATAGTTTTTGAAAAAAATAAAAAGGACCTATACTTTATTGACAGACCTCGTATGTTAGCCTGTCCGGTGAAAAAGACTAAACCACCCAGTTAAAATGTAAATTTTTTCTACCACCCAGTTAAAATGTAAATTTTTTCTTTCAGAAAAATTGTAACCCTAAGTATGTTTTTTTTAAACACATAAAACGTATTGCTCATAATGGAGGCACTCAGCTCATGTTAATATTAGCTCATTAGTATTACTTTATATGACACGATTAGAGAGTTTTCATGATAAGGTTAGCCTGTTAGCATCAAATTATGTGACACTAGTGACTTTTCATGATAAGGTTAGCCTGTTATGTGACACTACTGAGATTTCATGATAAGGTTAGCCCATTACATCACATTATGTGACACTACTGAGTTTTCATGATAAGGTTAGCCCATTAGCATCACATTATGTGACACTACTGAGATTTCATGATAAGGTTAGCCCATTACATCACATTATGTGACACTACTGAGTTTTCATGATAAGGTTAGCCCATTAGCATCACATTACGTTTCAGTAGTGAGTTTTCATGCTGTTATGGATTATTTGTTGGGTCGATACCTTAATTGTCTATGGCTTAAATCTGTGTGTCCGTTATATGTTAGCCTGTCCGGTGAAAAAGACAAAACCACCCAGTTAAAATGTAATTTTTTTTTTTTTCAGAAAAATTGTAACTCTAAGTAAGTTTTTTTAAACACATAAAACTTATTGTTCATAATGGAGGCGCTCAGCTCATGTTATTAGCTCATTAGTATTTCTTTATGTGACACTATTAGAATAAGATTAGCCTGTTAGCATCAAATTATGTGACACTAGTGACTTTTCATGATAAGGTTAGCCTGTTAACATCACATTATGTGACACTACTGAGTTTTCATGATAAAGTTAGCCCGTTAACATTACATTATGTGACAATACTGAGTTTTCATGATAAGGTTAGCCTGTTAGCACCACTTTATGTGACACTACTGGGTTTTCATGATAAGGTTAGCCCCTTAACATCACATTATGTGACACTACTGAGTTTTCATGATAAAGTTAGCCCATTAGCATCACATTATGTTTCAGTAGTGAGTTTTCATGCATTATGTGATGCATGTCAGCATTGCATTATGTGACTTTAGCAAGTTTTCATGCTAACATGTGCATAACTCACTGCATGCTAGCAGTGAGTTGTGTAGTGCTACCTACTTCTCAAGACTCTTGCTTTAAGGCACTCCCCTCACTCAGGTCCTCAGCCACCACAAGTACGCATTTTTTAAAGCAATGTTAGCTTATTAGCATTGCGTTATGTGACAATATAGTGAGTTTTCATGATAAGGTTAGCCAGTTAGCACCACATTATGTGACACTACTGAGTTTTCATGATAAGGTTAGCCCATTAGCATCATGTTATGTGGCACTAGTGAGTTTTCACGATAAGGTTAGCCTGTTAGTGTAGCATTATGTGACACGTGCGTTTTCATGGTAAGGTGAACCCTTTAGCTTCAACATCATGTGATGGCAGTTTTCATAGTGTTAGCCCGTTAGCATCACATTGTGACACTAGTAAGTTTTCATGATAAAGTTAGCCGATTAGCATCACATTATGTGACACCAGTGAGTTTTCATGATAGGATTATCCTGTTAGCATCGCATTATGTGACACTACTCGGTTTTCATGAGAAGGTTAGCTCGTTAACATCACATATGTGACACTACTGAGTTTTCATGGTAAGGTTAGCCCATTAGCATCACATTATTAATATTATTTTTTAGCATTACATTATGTGGCACCAGGAGCTGGCCTGCTCTGTGTCAGCCTGATCCCGTCAGATCTCAGAAGCTAAGCAGTGCAGGATCTGGTTAGTACTTGGATGGGGGACCTCTTCGGAACACCATCGGCTGTGTGTGTTTCTCCAGGTAAAGCTGGAGTTGCGTCCGTAAGGGCATCCAGAAAAAACTTGTGCCAAGTACCAATGTGAATCCGCTGTGGCGACCCTGAACACAAAACGGGAGCAGCCGAATAGACAACAACAATGTGACAGCAGTAAGTTTTCATGGTGAGGTTAGACCATTAGCATCATGTTATGTGACACTAGTGAGTTTTCATAGTAGAGTTAGTCCGTTAGCATCACATTATGTGACACTAGTAAGTTTTCATGATATGGTTTAGCCTGTTAGCATCACATTATGTGACACTACCGAGTATTCTTGATAAGTTTAGCCCGTTAGCATCACATTATGCAACACTACTGAGTTTTCATGATGAGGTTAGCACATAGCATTATGTGACTACCAAGTTTTCATGCTAACACTAGCATGCTAGCAGTGAGTTATGTGGCGTTAGCTACCTTTCAAAACTTTTGTTTTAAGGCACTGACCTCGCTCAGGCTATACATTAATGGACCACCAGGGAGCCACAGCCCACATTTTGAGAATCACCACTTTGGAGGGCCATATTATTTGATGTATCTGCTCTCAAAACATCCACAAAAAATGTTTTACTTCTCTGATTTAGTACATTTCTGTGAAGAAATGCTGTTTCTGACTGACAACCACACCTGCTCCTAATCCAGCAGGTGACAGCCATGTATAGGATATCACATATGCAAAACAAAGTTGATTTTTGGTTTGAACTTGTGCATCAAAGTTCACCAAATTTTAATGGATGTGTCTTCTTTATTTGACATATTAATTTTGTGTACAAGACCATAATGTATATTGTTTGTACATTAACATCTTAACATGGGACGGAAGTGACTCATCTATGTATCTGCATTTCTAAAGTCTCAGAATAAAGAAGCTACATTTTCAGTTTGGCTGTGTATATTATGAAGCATTGGAAAGGACACTGCACTGTTAGTTGTCTACATAATTTTATTTGCCAGCTGAAATTTAGCCATCGTTTTAAACTTATCTTACTAACTTAGGTAACAGCGCGTGTGTGGAGCTACAGTGGGACTCGAGTGTTAACGTCTATGCAAGTACACACACAATGTGCTTAAACACACTAATGTAACACACACACAGGCCACCTGACCACAAGCGTGTGCTGTACATGGCCGGTCTGGGCTTTGACCGATGACCTCATGCTCATGTCAGGGGGATACGAAACAGAGACAGAATGAGGTCTTTGTTTAGCTTTATATCACTCCACAATTCATGCAAACACACGTGCACACACTCCATTCTGGCTCGCAGCCCGCCACATAGCAACACGGTTCATCAACAAACACAACAGGTCAGATTCCGTACGTGCACCTTTGTAGTCGAAGGGAATTTCTTTCTTCTAATTTGTTTTTTCTTTTTCTGCTTTTATTTTTCTTTACTTTTTTTTCATACAGGTTTTTGTGTATGTTCTAATGTGCATGAGTGACTTTTTAAGTTTGATCCCTGCACAGTACGAGGTGCAAATCCGTATCAGGCTACATCAAGCCCCAATCTCCAGTGCTGGTTAAATGAAGTGGCAAATCATGCAACTCCTTGAGTGGCCACTTGAGGCAGGCTCCAAAAGTGCGTCACTCACCTTAGACCCCCATGTTAAAATTCCCAATTTTACAGCAGCAGTTCTAATCATGTTTACAAGCTGGTACAAAACCGGTTTCGGTCTCTATCGCTAGTTTTCTTGTTCATGGCAATTACACGTGGGTGAACTTTGTAATAGCTCATAGGTTCATGACTAATTAGGGGTGTGGTCACTTTGAGGAACAGCTATTGTACCAAGTTTGTATTGTTGTTTTTTAACAAATATATTACAAATATCTGAGATAGTGTAATAACGCTTGTTGTGTGGATACTTGTGCTAATGGACCATCTAAGAAGTGCTTTACTATGTCCACTGAGTCTGATTTTTGGATCATTTTCATTACTTGTCACTGTTAGCACTAATTAGCATGTATTGATAGCTTGGTCACATTAGCTATGTCAGTGCGCTCACACTCATTACGCCAAAACAGTAGGAGCCACATGCAAGACACACGTCATAAAAACCACCACCAAATCTGCAAAAAATATGTTTATCAAACACGAGAACTAAGGTTAGCGTGTTAGCTTTAGCTTGTTTTGTAATTTGCTTATTTTGAGACGTTCCGGCTACATTCATCCTGCCTACGCTCCATCTTTTTACCCATTTATGGGTGAGCCGGGAGTTGGACGGAGACAGACACAAACAGCAAAGACTTTTCCCGACTTTTGCCGAGTGGTGTGCCTGCTAGAGAGCACACTTTGCCTTACCCAGCCAGGCGGGAGCTGCTGTGGAGGCGCAAAATAGAGAAATACTCGTCAAGGTGTAAATGCAGCTTAATTGGGATCAAACAATTATTTTGCACGACTTTTAGTCAAACACAGGTGCCAATCGATTTGGTCCAATTGCCCATCTGATCGCTAGTGATGTGACAACTGATGAGTGACGCAACAGTATGCATCATTACGCTGTGAAAAGAGTTGAACAAAGTGATCTTAGCGCTACGTGAATGGGGGAGGGGGCGAAAAAATGACACATCTCTCTCCCTAAAAGATCCTCTGAGTGATTTATTCCATGTGAAGCAATCAGCTCAAACTTTTTAAAACGGTGACGTTGGACATGTCATGCAGAGACAGGCGGAGAACTTTCTCACTGGCAAGGGATGATAAAGCTATGAAGTCGTACTTGAGTGACAGTAGAAACAGAAAACTGCTGCAAACAAATAATCCTCTTGAATATCTGTTTGTGCCGACATGACAACATAATTGCAGGTGTTTGAAAGAGAGCAGGACACACAAAGATGCTGCTGACTACGCACAAGCATGATAATGCAACTGATATGCTCCCATTCACTTTTTTCACACACTCACAACACATCGTGTCTTTTCACAAACGCACACACACGCATGCACGTCACTCTCTGTTTCACATGAAAAATGTCATTTGTCACTCAAAATGAAAAGAAAACATGCATTTGCAGACAAAAAGAAAAGGAAAGACGAGGAATCTGAAAACGAAGCAAAGTGCAACAAAGCATAAGCGTGCATTCTTCGAGTCCTTTCAGTATTCCTGCTGTAAATGTAGGAGAAATAAACTAGTTTGGAATTCTTGAGGTGAAAACCTTTAAAGCTACAGTGTGTATAATTTAGGGGCGTTTATTAGCATGAATAGAATATAGAATTTGTAACCATCTCTTCATGAGATTACTGTACAATATACTGCAACAATTACTTATGTTTTCATAAATCTACAATAAACTCTTCGTTGCTACGTGGGAGTGGGCCCCCTAGTGGAGGTCGCTATGTTTTTACCATCATGTTGATACAAGAACCCCAACGGGACATAGTTTGTCCTTTTTTATGTTGTCCTGTGGCTGAAAGACTGAAAAAGAAAACAAGAAGAATCAGTGTTTGCTGCGCTATACGTTGTCTACTGGTTGCTAACGCACGCTAACAAGTTTGAGAACATTTGTTTTTGTGAAATGGAATATCATATATACTGAGGATAAAGGAACATAAATCCCCGTCATCAGAGAAGTGAAAATGTGAAACGCAACTGCCTTATGGATTCTGCAACATCACCTCTATTTGGTGTTAAATCCTACACACTGTTGCTTTAAAATAATGTAGTTAGTATAATACATCTAAATAATCATTGTTACAGCCAGGTTTCTTTAGATGAGCCAGGGGATGGATACATGAACATTTTCAATGCACTGAATATGTCTTGAGCAGCATGAATCCCCGACACTACAGAAGCAAAAACGTGAAATGCAACAGCATCATGCAGTCCACCACATAACCTCTAGATGGTGCTAAATCAAACACACTGTAGCTTTAAAATAATTTAGTCAGCTGGTATAATGCAACTAAATCAGCACTTTTACAGCCAGTTTTCTTTAGATGAGCCAGGGGATGGATACATGAGCATTTCCAAGTAAATGAATATGTCTTGAGGAGCATGAATCCCCATTGCCACAGAAGCGAAAATACGAGGTCTGTCAATAAAGTATAGGTCCTTTTTATTTTTTTCAAAAACTATATGGATTTCATTCATATGTTTTTACGTCAGACATGCTTGAACCCTCGTGCACATGCGTGAGTTTTTCCACGCCTGTCGGTGACGTCATTCGCCTGTGAGCACTCCTTGTGGGAGGAGTCGTCCAGCCCCTTGTCGGAATTCCTTTGTCTGAGAAGTTGCTGAGAGACTGGCGCTTTGTTTGATCAAAGGTTTTTCTAAACCTGTGAGACACATCGAAGTGGACACGGTTCGAAAAATTAAGCTGGTTTTCAGTGAAATTTTAACGGCTGATGAGAGATTTTGAGGTGATACTGTCGCTTTAAGGACTTCCCACGGTGCGAGACGTCGCGCAGCGCTCTCAGGCGCCGTCGTCAGCCTGTTTCAAGCTGAAAACCTCCACATTTCAGGCTCTATTGATCCAGGACGTTGTGAGAGAACAGAGAAGTTTCAGAAGAAGTCGGTTTCAGCATTTTATCCGGATATTCCTGTTGGGAAAGTGTAGTGACACGGACCCACAACAGGGGGTGCAAATGAACGGACAATAGAGGGAGTTAAATTTGAACACTTTACTGTTGTGAATGTCACAACCAAACACAGCAGATTATAAAATAATACAGAGTCAATCAATCAAGGTGTCGTGTGGGCAGGCTCGATGATAGGAGACGTCCGTCTGGAGATGAACCGGAACCACACGATTTCCACCGCCACCGAACCCGAAGAATACTGGAGCCGCCAGGTCCCGAATTCCCCAGGTGGCCACCGTCTCAGCATGTCGGATCTGGTACTGCTGGCGAAGAGCAAAGACAGTCAAGTGTGGGTGTGTGTACACCCCGTAACAACAACGGTGGGAATTCCACCTCCACCTCTAATACACACTCGTGCAGCGTCTGAGTACCACTTATCTGGTGGGAAGAAGAACGAAACAGTCGCGGCCCACGCCGGTCCTCTGGGTAGACCGCTGCATCAAAATAGCTCTTGAAATCAATTAGTACAATACGCAGGCAGAGAAAATTACCTCCAAGAAGTACGATATCTCGGTGACGTGGTGGAGGTGTCATCCTGCTTTTATCCGGGGTGAAGTGCAGATGATCGGTGACAGCTGTCATGGTTGATGAGTGACAGCTGTCACCTCGGCTGTTCCTGTAAGGCGGCAGCGCCCCCTCGTGCCTGAAGCCCGCACTTCAGGCAGGGCGCCCTCTGGTGGTGGGCCAGCAGTACCTCCTCTTCTGGCAGCCCACACAACAGGACCCCCCCCTCAATGGGCGCCTCCTGGCGCCCGACCAGGCTTGTCCGGGTGGCAACGGTAAAAATCAGCCAGGAGGGCCGGGTCCAGGATGAAGCTCCTCTTCACCCAGGAGCGTTCTTTGGGTTCATACCCCTCCCAGTCCACCAAATATTGGAAACCCCGGCCCATTCGACGGACGTCCAGGAGCCGGCGCACTGTCCAAGCTGGCTCCCCGTCGATGATATGGGCAGGAGGCGGCGCCGGACCGGGTGTACAGAGGGGTGAGGTGTGATATGGTTTCAACCTTGACACGTGAAAGACCGGATGGATCCGCAGTGAGGCCGGGAGTTGGAGCCTCACTGCGGCGGGACTGAGGACCTTGAGGATCCGGAAGGGCCCTATGTATCGGTCCTTTAGTTTGGGGGAAGCCACCTGGAGAGGTATGTCCCGTGTGGATAGCCATACCTCCTGCCCGGGCTGATATGCGGGAGCCGGGGACCGTCGACGGTCTGCATGGGACTTTGCCCTCGTCCGGGCCCTCAACAAGGCTGAACGGGCGGTGCACCACAGCCGACGGCATCTCCGCAGGTGGGCCTGGACCGAGGGTACACCGACCTCTCCCTCCACCACAGGAAACAAAGGGGGCTGGTACCCCAGACACACCTCGAACGGGGAGAGGCCGGTGGCAGAGGACACTTGGCTGTTATGTGCATACTCGATCCAGGCCAGGTGTTCACTCCAAGCCGTCGGGTGTGCGGATGTAGTACAGCGCAGGGCCTGCTCCAGCTCTTGATTAGCCCGTTCAGCCTGTCCGTTGGTCTGAGGGTGATACCCAGACGAGAGGCTCACGGTGGCCCCCAGCTCCCGGCAGAAACTCTTCCAAACCTGCGAGGAAAACTGGGGACCACGATCCGAGACGATGTCTGTTGGTAGCCCATGCAGACGTACGACATGGTGGACCAGGAGATCCGCTGTCTCCTGGGCCGACAGGAGCTTCGGGAGGGCCACGAAGTGGGCCGCCTTGGAGAACTGGTCCACTATCGTGAGGATGGTGGTGTGCCCCCGGGACGGCGGGAGGCCCGTGACGAAATCCAGACCGATGTGGGACCAGGGGCGATGAGGCACAGGAAGCGGCTGAAGGAGTCCCTGTGCCTTTTGGTGGTCCGCCTTGCCCCTGGCGCAGGTGGTGCAGGCCTGGATGTAAGCCCGGACGTCAGCCTCCAGGGACGCCCACCAGAAGCGCTGCTGGACCACTGCCACGGTCCTACGCACCCCTGGGTGGCAGGAGAACTTGGACCCGTGACAGAAGTCCAGGACGGCAGCCCTGGTTTCTGGTGGGACGTATAGTCTATTCTTCGGCCCTGTTCCGGGATCCGGGCTCCGTGCCAGGGCCTCCCGGACGGTCTTCTCCACGTACCAGGTAAGGGTGGCCACGATAGTGGACTCCGGTACGATGGATTCCGTTGGATCCGACAGCTTGGTCTTGACTTTGTGTTCATGCACCCGGGACAAGGCATCCTACCTCTGGTTTTGGTCCCGGGGCGGTAGGTGATCCGGAAGTCAAAATGGCCGAAGAACAGTGACCAGCGGGCTTGCCTGGGGTTCAGTCGCCTGGCGGTCCTGATATACTCCAGGTTCCGGTGGTCAGTAAAAACCGTGAAAAGGCACTGACTCTCCCTCCAGCAGGTGTCTCCACTCCTCAAGAGCCTCTTTCAAAACCGCTAGGAGTTCTCGATTGCCCACGTCATAGTTCCGCTCTGCTGGGGTCAACCTGCGGGAGAAATAGGCACACGGGTGAAGGACCTTATCGGTCTCTCCACTCTGGGATAGCACGGCTCCTATCCCTGAGTCAGAGGCGTCCACTTCAACCACAAACTGGCAACTGGGAGCGGGCTGCACCAAGACGGATGCAGTCGAGAAGCGCTGTTTCAACTCCCTGAACGCGGCATCGCACCGATCCGACCAGGTGAAGGGAACTTTTGGTGAGGTCAGGGCAGTCAGGGGGCTAACTACCTGACTATACCCCTTAATGAACCTCCTGTAAAAATTTGCAAAGCCGAGGAACTGTTGCAGGCTTCCTCCGGCTCGTAGGTTGGGGCCAGTCTCTCACCGCCGCGACCTTGGCCGGATCCGGGGCGACGGAGTTGGAGGAGATGATAAACCCCAGGAAGGGCAAAGAGGTGCGGTGAAACTCACACTTCTCGCCCTTCACAAACAGCCGGTTCTCCAACAACCGCTGCAGGACCTGACGTACATGCCGTACATGAGTCTCAGGGTCCGGCTCTTCTGGCGGCCCACACAACAATTCCACTGTTAAAGGAGATTTTTTTAATGAAAGACATGCGGACGGGTCCGCACGTCAGGATGCAGCCGGCGCGGTGCGGCGGCACATGAAAAACACCTCCGTGTTGATAACCATTTGTAAAATCCAGGCGGCTTTTGATGGCTTTCAGTGGAGTGAGTATATGAGAAATTGTTTAACAGCTGGACATGTTCCAACTTGTCCTTAAGGCTTCCAACAGAGGTGTTTTTCCTGTGGCGGAGCGTCGCGGCGGCTGCGAGCCGATGCTGCAATCCGCCCACACATCTTTCATTAAAAAAAATCTCCTTTAACAGTGGAATATCCAGATAAAATGCTGAAACTGACTTCTTCTGAAACTTCTCTGTTCTCTCACGACGTCCTGGATCAATAGAGCCTGAAATGTGGAGGTTTTCAGCTTGAAACAGGCTGACGACGGCGCCTGAGAGCGCTGCGCAATGTCTCGCACCGTGGGAAGTCCTTAAAGCGACAGTATCACCTCAAAATCTCTCATCAGCCGTTAAAATTTTCACTGAAAACCAGCTTAATTTTTCGAACCGTGTCCACTTCAATGTGTCTCACAGGTTTAGAAAAAATTTTGATCAAACAAAGCGCCAGTCTCTCAGCAACTTCTCAGACAAAAGAATTCCGACGAGGGGCTGGATGACTCCTCCCACAAGGAGTGCTCACAGGCGAATGATGTCACCGACAGGCGTGGAAAAACTCACGCATGCGCACGAGGGTTCAAGCATGTCTGACGTAAAAACATATGAATGAAATCCATATAGTTTTTAAAAAAAATTAAAAAGGACCTATACTTTATTGACAGACCTCGTATGAAGTGTGAAGGCATTATACAATCTGCAACAACCTCTGCAGATGGCACTAAATCCTACACACTATAGCTTTAAATTGATCAAGTTAGTTAGTATAATGCAACTAAATGATCACTTTTACAGCCAGCTTTCTTTAGATAAGAATAAGAACTTCATTAATCCCGAAGCAAACTTTTTATGAGCCAGGGGATGGACACATGAACATTTCCAAGTCACTGAATGTCTTGAGGAGCATAAATCCCCGTCACCACAGAAGCAGAAACATGAAATGCAATGGCATTATGCAATACACAACATCACCTCTAGATGGCGCTAAGTCCTACACACTGTAGGTTTAAAATAATCTAGCTAGGGGAGGGATACATGAACATTTCCAAGTTACTAAATATGTCTTGAGGAGCATGAATCCCTGTTGCCACAGAAGTGAAAATGTCTAGGGTAATGGAATTATGCAATCTGCAACATCATTTCTAGATGGCACCAAATCCTACACACTGTAGCTTTAAAATAATCTAGTTACTTAGTATAATACAAGTAAATCATCACTTTTACAGCCAGTTTTCTTTAGATGAGCCAGGGGATGGATACATCAGCATTTCCAAGTCACTGAATGTCTTGGAGCATGAATCCCCGTCGCCACAGAAGCAGAAACATGAAATGCAAAGGCATTACACAATACACAACATCACCTCTAGATGGCGGTTAATCCCACACACTGTAGTTTTAAAATAACCTAGCCAGGGGAGGGATACATGAACATTTCCAAGTCACTATATATGTCTTGAGGAGCATGAATCCCTGTTGGTACAGAAGTGAAAATGTCAAGGGTGATGGTATTATGCAACCTGTAACATCACCTCTAGATGGTACTAAATCCTACACACTGTAGCTTTAAAATAATCTAGTTAGTTAGTATAATACAACTAAATCAAAACTTTTACAGCCAGTTTTCTTTAGATGAGCGAGGGGATGGATACATGAACATTTCCAAGTTACTGAATATGTCTTGCACTTAATTTATAACAATCAGAAATACGAACAATATGGTACTCTACGGCAAATCTGGTCAGAGCAGGTGATTCTCACAAACTGAGCGACTTATGAGGGAAACTATCAAGACACCTATGACAACTTTGAAGGAGTTATTGACAAGGGTGGCAACGAGAACCAAGACACTGCAGGTTTTCCTTCCAACCACAGGAGAACATGCAAACTTCACTCAGAAAGGCCCCAGGTGGGAATCGATCCCATGACTGTCTTGCTGTGAGGCAACAGTGCTAACCCACTAACCCACCGTGTTGCCTCACCATAAGCCTGTCTACAGTAACTTAAACAATAATTAAACTGTGTCAGAAGTGAAGGGGTCACAAAATTTACACAGCACTGTGTAAATGTGTTAGTTGAATATATGCACGTGAGATCCTTGAAGAACGATGGCGTGCACGACCTCCGATAACTTTGACAGACAAAGCAAATCCGTATTGCACAACAGCCGAGTACGAAATGTGTCATGTCAGCCGTGTCTCAAAGTTCCTGGAACCGTGCATGCGTTCACGCACACACACGTTCTTGTACTTCACACCCACTCTCAGAATGTGATATTTGCCATCCAGGGGCCAAGAGGGGGTAAGACACACACACACACACACACACGTGGTGTGTCAAAGAGAAGCTGTGTATTCTGGGAGGTGACAGTCGTTTGTAGCAGTTAATATAAATGATGGTCATGAAATGGCACGAAGCCCAAAAGCGCTAAAGTAGATGAAGAAATGGAAATTAATTCCACAAGGGGTTATTGCAATCAAATGGCAACCAGGCTACACGTATATACGATATTATGGCTTGATCCACCGACCTTGCAACCACTCCACGCCCACCCCAAGCAGGTATTTACCCCTGTAATTACCTTTAACTATAGATCCTCGCACATGCATATTATTATATTATTGTTCTTATCATATCCGAACTGCACTTCTGGTGGTTTTGCTCACGACGCACCCCCAGAGGGGCCTAAAAATCACCCCACCCTTTTCTCTTTCGGCAAAGTCCCTTAATGTCGAGCAAAGGCTTGTTGCCACACGTCAACAACGTTGGATGTCAAAAATATAACTGACGCGCTTCTCAGGCTGCTGCGATTCAATCCGAGTCTTATTTTGTGCTTCATGCCTTCACAAATACATGTTGGGTTTGTTTATGAATAATTATACATGCAGCGTGGAGGCCAAACACAACACCCAGATTGTAGGGGGAAAAACCCCTTTTGGCTCAAATGGACGCATTACGGTCTCATGTTGAATCTTCCCAGAGCTGGATTTAGTTGTGGTGAGGCAAAAACGGCTTGTGGTCCTCAGTTACATACTTGTGGTCAGAGGTTTACATACAGTGGTAAACATCGATGGTGATATTGGGCTTTTAATGAATTCTTTGTGTTATCTTATAATAGAAAAAAAATTGGTGCATAAGCTCAAAATTATACATGCAGGGTCCCCAAAAAATATATGGATCATGTGGCAAAGCACAGCACCGGCACATGCACCCAGACCTGACACGTCAAAAATATGCATACACCCATTTAGATTATTAATTCAGTGGTCTGAAACACCTTAACGTGCCAAGACCTCTAATCCTCCTATTAGTGATGATGGATAACTCCAGCTGCAGCTTCTCTATGCCAATATATCAAGGGCAATGGGAAAGTCCAAAGTGTGCCCACTGGAGATTTGACAAAGAGGATTAAAGATCTACACGTCAGGAATGTCTCTTGGAGCAATTTCAGGAGTTAGTGGGAAGTGGATCCACTTTGCCTAGCTCTAGAAGAAGATCTGAAGTGTCATGCTGAGCTGAGAAGAAGTTGGTAAGGATAATCAGACACTAGCCAGAAACTACCAAGGCAAGATGGTGGAACTCCAGTGTCACTGTCCACAGTCAAACCCCTGGTCCAAAATCAAAGGTTGAGGAATTGAACCCCAAGAATGTTGTACCAAGTGTCAAGAGTGCTTTTGGTGGCATCATGATTTGGGACTGGTTTGCTGATAGTGGATGAAACGAAGGACTATCTCAGATGTCTTCAACTAAACCTCAAACCATCAGCTAGATGGTTGAAAGTTGGACACAGTTGGGTGTTCTAACATGTCTATGACCCCAAACATACATCAGAACTGCTGGCAGAATGTATTAAGCAGGCTAACATTAAGCTTTTGCAACAGCCTTCCAAAATCCTGACCTGACAGCATACGCTAGTGACATTGTTGCTACATCCACCACCCTATGGAACCATCTTGGTTCATGGTTAGCAGCCACACAGGAAGACAACTGGTCCATCCCCACCTCTTGAAAGTAACCATCTATCTGCCATAGCCAGGTGAAACCAAACTGCATGTATATTGGACAAACCCTCTGTGATGTCAACAATACACCCATAGGTTACATTTAGCCATTTTGACAGTGCCTGACGCTGCCTAACCCCTTGCCAAGCCATTAGAAGATTGAATCATGAACCCCGCCTCACCACCACCACCACCAACTTGTAGTTACCGAGCAAGCTAAGGCTATCAGGCTAGCCTTGGTTTGGGTGTTTGTTTAACACATATTTTGACAGATTCAACAGTGGATTTTTGGTGCTGGTGTTAAAAGCTATGATTGGCATATTTCCACAGCAAATGTGGCACCAGTGGAGCTAACGTCACCATGCTATCGATACCTACTAAAGAGTGCTAATGATGCTAATGTACAAATGAAATAATGCTAACATTTCACTCTGTGGAAATACTGGAGTATTAACGATCTCTTAGACGGTTCATTGGTTTACTTAACTGTATAATAAGCAATATTTTCCCAGACAGTTGTAAAAATTAAAATAAAAAATGCTCAGAAAGGGCAAATAATTCACTGCAGCTAATAGCCTACCACCTCTTGTAAAGGTGAGGCTAACGCTACCAGTGACCAGTTCACTGTTAAACCGAACACCCCATTTTAATACAATAATTAAGTTAATGTAACTCAAACTTTGAAAAAAGTTATAGTTACTCGTTTCTATTAATTAAACTAACTCAACAATGAATTGTTGTCATAACAACTCAGTTCCTTTAAGTGCATTTAAAGTTTTGGGGCATTTAAGTGTTGGTGATGTATTTCCAGCGCATTCCATTCACTCATTTTAATTGAGTTTATGTAACGGAGGCCAGCAGGTGTCACTGTGCATATGTAGTTAGTAAACCTCACTCCCAACGGCTCAAAAGGATTCTCTGGTCACAAGGCCAGAGCCTTGGGTTTTAGCCTTCTGGTTAGAGAGTCTGATTTCCATGAGTTCGCATCCTGAGGCGAGGGAATGGGCGGAGTCATAACAACACAGCGCAGAGTGCAGCCGCTACATTTATACCATTAAGAAAAACTGCAAGTTCTGTTCATGGGCTACCATTTAGCATTTTTCATTCTGTTGTAGTCCTTTTAGATTTTGTTTTTGTTTTTTCCTAGAAAACAGATTATTGTCAACAAGTAAACCAAAGAATGCATTAAAAAAATTTAATCCAAAATATAATGCAAATTTTTTAGGCAAAAATTTATTTGTCACTTTTTTATTGAAAAACATAAACTAGATTTACATAAGTTTAATTAACTATAAATTGTTACGTTACTAAAACTTTAACAATTAAATTATTGAAAATTATTTTATTTAAGTTGGTAAACTCAAATGGTTTAAGGCAATCAGTTTCCTCAAATGGTTTGAGTTCAACATTGAGTTTTACAGTGTTGCACCGTCATTCAAGGTGACCACTTGGCTAATACAGGGAAACGAGCTATAGAGACCAAAAATGGGCATTTTAACATGGGGGTCTATGGGGAGTGACTCACTGTTGTAGCCAGCCTTGAGTAGCCATTTATGGAACTGCAGGTTTTGGCATTTCAGCTTCATTTTTCAGCACAGAAGATTGCCACTTGGATGGAATGGATTCTGGGGGGGGGGGGGGGGGGGGGTACACCTTTGAGCCGCCTGTGAATCCTCCTCAGGGAGTATGGACATTCTGTCTTGGAAACTCTTTGTGATTCCTATTAATTCGATGTCAGTGCTCCGCACCCCTGTCAGGCTCTAAACATAGAGTGTGAGTTAGACGTGTAAAGCTTTCACACCACAGGAATAGATCCATCATGGTAGCTTCACACAGTTGCTACTCCATGAATCCAATATCTGTAAATCTCACACTTGCCTTTAAACTCATTTTAAAGCTCCGCTGAGTGAATTATGCATCAGTGTTGAGAAAGCCCCCCCAACAACCACGAAGAAGTCCAAGAACAATAAAAAGGTCTTCAGTTCATAAAATGTGTTTCAAACATAGCAGATCATGTCCCAGTAGCCAGCCAGTGGTTTCTGCAGAACATCCAATCCGTGTAGTTGATTCTTCCATCAACAAATTATAAACTAGACTCGAGGGATAGTCATGAGAACGTATACCATCACCAGGATGTGGCTGTTCAACTTTATGAATCCAACCCATCAACCTCTTAACTCACAATCCACCACTTAACTTCAGCTCATTGGGACTAGATATGCATCGCATCCAGGTCCAAAAAAAAACAAAAAACATTTACTGTATGTGACAAAGGACAAAGTAATTTTATTTTTCACACTATTCAAAGTCAAAGGTTACAAGTCAAGCTCACAGGACAAGGTTAACATTTAAGTCTAATGCTAATATGTAAGGGGTATTTGTGTAGAATAGCTATTCTGAGGAATTGGCTAAAGCGACAGTGTGTAGGTTTTATTGCCATCTAGTGGTGAGTTTGTTGATTACATTATACCATTGCCAGTCACAATTTTGTTTCCCTCCATGTTTTTCTTGTTTGGTGATGAAAATTCAAGCTTCCTTGCCTTCTATTGTGGTAAGCAATCCTCCATTTCACAAAAAGTAGCATTCACAAAGTTGTTAGCCTGCAGTAGCAACCAACAGGCCATGTAAGGGGGAACAACAACTGGTCTCTCTCTCTCTTTTTTAAAATGTAGTATTCTGGTTGTGCTCAAAATGCAAAAGACAGAGTAAGTATGTCTTTTTTGGGCCACTGTATCAATATGATAGCGGTCCCCATGACGAGGACCGCTACCATGTAGATATGATGGGCTCATTCTAAGCCTATGAAAACGTCATTTCATTGCTCATAATTATACATTAATGAACAAATGGGTATGAATGCTATATTCCATTTCTGCTAATAAACACCACTAAATTCTACATACTGTAGCTTTAATTGTTTACTATTAAACAATAGTATGAAGTCATATATAACCTTTCTATTGATTACATGATACTTGACCTTGGGTGGCTTTAAACAGTTGAACTCAAGGTCATAACCGCTTGACTCAAACCATTTGGAACCAATTTTAAATATGGGTCCATTGACTATTTCTTAAGTGGTCAACAACCAACCAACCAGCAGTCAAGTGGACATAAATCTCATCATACGTGCCACACGCACATTCAGCTTCCCGAAGATGAACATTAACTAATACTTAATGTTGACACTGGCATTTACAGCGTGCTGCAGCTGCTGCATGTTAAATCCAAAATACATTAGTGACCCGTCATCAGTCGGCCTTAAACAAACTGATGGTAAAGTGATACGAAATGTTGCACTGATGTTGAGATCTTGAACATCGTAGCCACATATGTTGTATATCAAACCTGCTATTGGAATCACATATCAACAGTTTTCTGGGTATCACATATTTTATTGCTCATATCTGCCAACATAATGGTTAAACGGCTGCTCAAAATTAGCATTTGATATGTTAACGTTAATGTCCTATTAATATAATATAATAATACCACCACTGTTAGAGGGAGACTAATCTCAGATTCTCTCATTTTACATTCTTAGACATAAAATATACAACATGCCACAATAAAGATATAGAATGTGCATGTGAGGAGTGTGTAACCCTACTGGGATAATAATGACCAAGTGGCATAATGTTTTCAGAAATAACAGTATCTCAGAAACTACCACTGGATCTGCATGATGTCACAAAGTGATATAAAAAGAAACCATAGCTTGAAATGTTACTGTAACTGAAGAAAAGAACATGTTTTGATCTAGTTTCATTTATGCAACTCCTCATTGTCTTTCTACAAAACCCCATTTTATGTGTAGATATGTACACGTTTTTGAGTTGTACCGTCTGTGAACAGTTATAAATAATCGCATCCTTCTGGTTTGCGGAATAAATAAATTAATTAAATGAATTAATTCATCCCTCAGGAAGAGTTAGAGGACTTGGCAGAGGATAGGGAAGCGTGGGAGGAGCTGCCACTACAACCCAGACCTGGATAAGCTGCAGAAAATGAATAAATTAATGAATTAATTAGTTATTTAATATGAAAAAACATATAAATGAACCAAAATTATAGATATTTGAATAGGAATAAAAATGTGACGATATAAAGATTAATAAAATATTACTATTCAATATTATAAATGTTTGTCTTTACTTATTCTGTTTATGTTTCTTTTCATTGTTCACATATAGTTACCTTTTTAGTTTAATACTGTGCACTATCATAAGCAAGTCCCTTCGGCTGCTCCCTTGTTTGCACTCAGGGTCGCCACAGCAGATCCAACGTGGGTCTGCATGTTGATTTGCCACAGGTGTTACACGGATGACCTTCGTGACGCAACTCTATACTACATGGAGAAATGCAGCAGGGGTGGGGTTTGAACCGGGAACCTTCCACACTGAAACCAAGCCCACTAACCACTTATCCACCACCCCCTAATACTGTGCACTATCATTAATTTATAAATATTTTTATTACTGTGATGATAGCAAATGACAGTCAGAAAGAAATTTATTCCCATATTTTTATACATTTAAAAAAAATTTAATCCTTTTAAATTACTGTTTCTGGTTTACAATCATTTGTTTGTTCATATTTACTGTATGTTTTTGTATAAATATTTTTTTTTATTAATTTTTTCTTTTTTGCTCATTCCATGTGACCAACAGCTAAATTTTTCTGATTGGTCACAACGAGCTGCAAATATATATAACGAGAGCTGCTCTCAGAGAGCGCACGTACCTCTGCCAACAGAGTAGTTACTTTTGATGCCACACTATGAAATAAACTTTGACTGAACTGGAACTTAAAAAGAGATCAAATTCAAGTGGGATCAAACATTTCTGGAAGCGTTATGGCATGAGTGGTTCCACTTAAAAAAAAATCCAACTAAACGTTGACCAAAATGACCCTTCTGAATGGTGAAATTCAAGTCGGATCTAAATTGATTACGTATTTTTCATGTTTTGTGTTTTGACCTTCAAATTTAAACTGTGGCCTTGAAAAGTGAACTCACTGTATTGTAGGACCCAATACACCACTTCCACACATCAGATTTAAATACAGAATATTAATTTTTCGGGTCAACTTTGACCTTGACTGAACTTTTGAAGGTCAAGGTCAAAAGCCAAGGTCAATCAAAAAGCGTCTCCCTGAGACAAACAATATGAGCCAAATTGGACATTTCTATGGTGAGTAGTTCCAAAGTTATGGCTGATTATGCGATTTTCACTTTTTGCGTGACCTTGACCTTGAAACTTTAGCTATGACCTTTAAAATGAACTCACTCTATTCTAGGATTATCTGAACTGTATGTTCAAATTTTATGCTGATAGATGCAGAGCTGTGCCCGCGAGACTCCATCCAACTTCGCTGACAGAGGTAAAAATTGCTCAGACTGTCAGTGGAACAGAAACAAATTCAGTGAAATAAATTGCTTATTTTTGCAGACGTGTCTTTTGAAGCTGCAGCAACACTGAGCAAATAAAACGTGCATCATATAATGAAGATGGAGAAGATACGTGTCCATACATTAGTACATGCATGCACACAGTCAGGTCTTTCTATCAGTGTCTTCTTACACCTCTCCTTCCCAAAAGTGATCCATTGTGGTCCTGACCCTACCTTGACCCTTTTTTGTAGCATTAGAGAGAACCCGCTCTGTTGACCCGCGGCTGTGCTGGAGGACGTTATTAGCCTTCACATTCGGCCTCTAATTGATATTTGATGGATGCCTCAAGCGTAGTTTGATCTCAGAATAGAGCACGGATAGTTAGTCTAAACCTGAAAGCCACACGGCAACCCTGTGATGTTTAGCTCTCACATTGGCCGGACATACCGCAGCTCCGCGGCAAGGCTCAAAGAGTAACAAGTCAGAGGTGGAGATCATCTTGGACCGCTGATGGAACAGGAGTGTACGAAAGAAGGATAAAGAGGGGAAAGAGGCCGTTCCAGGACAGAAACACCGTTTTAAGAAGTCTTCTCGTTCCCTTTGTTTCTTTCTCACTTTCTCCTTTGAGTCTTGCTTGCTTTCCTGCGTCCTCGGTCATGCACTAACCTGCAGAGGGCCGCCGGCTGGCATGGTGGATCTCAACGAAGTCAGGTCCATGTCTCGGCCCTGCTCCCCTCGCTCGGTCTTCCCCAGTCCCTGCATAATCACAGACGCCCTCGCACTTCGAGTGTTGCCTCCGCCGCGGGAAGAATGCTAATACAGTATAAGGACAGCAGCGGCCGTTATGAAAGGAAATAACCCTGAATGCCAGGCGCCAAGCACCGAGCCAGGCAGGACAGCAGAGGGCCAAACAAACAGCTTATTCAGCCTGTCCCGGGTCCCCCCGCACGCCCTTTCTCACTCTGCTGTCTGATAGTCTTTCTTACTGTCTGGTCTTGCACGTGCCGCTCTTTCCTTATTTTAGAACAAAATTGTAAAAATGCAGATTCAAAATAACAAATATGTGGAAACCGAGACAAGGTGCTTGTAGTTAGATTGCGCGTGCTATACGTACAGGTAGCTAGTGAGCATGTGCAGTACCCTACAGTACCACACGGTTTGTATTTCTTAAAGATTGATGTAAACAAATTCCAAGTTATATTCAGGGACTTGAAAATGCTCATGTATCCATCTCCTGACTGATTGAAAAAAAAAAAAACAACTGGCTGTAAAAGTGATTCATATTAAAAATTATTTTGGCCAATAATTTATAGAAAACAGAGAAAATTATACAAAAAGAGCATGAATGATGTGATATTTTTTGTTAAACCCCTTGGAAAGCTAATGTTTATCACTTTTGAAGGTTGGAAACACTTTCTTCTTCTTCTTCTTTCGGCTGCTCCTGTTAGGGGTCGGCACAGCAGGTCAATCATTTCCATCTCACCCTGTCCTCTGTATCTTCCTGTGTCACACCAACCACCTGCATGTCCTACCTCATCACATGCGTAAACCTCCTCTTTGCCCTCCCTCTTCTCCTCCTGCCTAATCTCCATCATCACCATCCTTCTCCCTGTATATCCTGGGTCCCTCCTCTCCACATGTCCAAACCAACTCGATCTCACCTCTCTGACTTTGTCTTCAAGCCATTCGACTTGTGTTGTCCCTCTGACATGTTCATTCCTAATCCTGTCTATCCTTGTCACTCTCAACAAAAATTGCAGCATTTCCATCTCCTGTCTTTTTGTTAGTGCCACTGTCTCTAAGACGTACAACATAGCTCATCTCACTGTTTTGTAGATTTCTCCTTCACTCTTGCAAATAACCTTCTGTCACAAATTACTCCTGCCACCTTTCTCCACCCACTCCACCCTGCCTGTACTTTCTTCTTCATGTCTATACCACCATCTCCATTACTTTGGACAGTTGACCCCAAGTATTTAAACTCATCTACTTTCACCACTTCTACTCCTTGTAACTGCATTATTCCACTGGGCTTCCTCTCATTCACACACGTACTTAGTTTTGCTCTGACTGACTTTCATTCTCCTTTTCTCCAAAGCATATCTCCACCTCTCCAGGCTAGACTCAACCTGCTCTCTATTCTCACTACAGATCACAATATCATCTGCAAACATCATAGTCCATGGAGACTCCTGTCTGATCTCATCTGTCAACCTGTCCATCACCATTGTGAACAAGAAAGGACTCAGAGCCGATCCTCAGTGTAATCGCACCTCCACCTTGAATGAGTCTGTCATTCCTACTGCGCATCTCTGTCACACTGTCCTTGTACATGTCCTGCACTACCATCACATAGTATCTCTGGGCCTTCTGTATACTTCTCCATCAGTACTCTCAGAGCAAACATTGCATCTGTAGTGCTCTTTCTCTGCATGAAACCATATTGCTGCTACCAGATCTTCACCTGTTTTCTAAGCCTAGCTTCTTCTACTGTTACTGTTTTTACTGTTTCTGTACATCACCTTTGTTCTTAAAAATCAGAACAGCACACTATGTCTCCACTCCTCAGGCATCCTCTCATTTTCCAAGATTTTAGAAAACAACCTGTTTCAAAATTCCTCTGCCATCTCTCCAAAACATTTCCATGCCTTCACTGGAATGTCACCTGGACCAGCTTCCTTTCCACTCTTCATCCTCTTCATAGCCGCTCTCACTTCATCCTTACTAATCTCTTTAGCTTTTGCCATTTCTTGTTTCACCTTACACCAGATTCATTTGTACTCCTGTCTACTTTCTTCATCTCTCTGACTATCTCAATTCTTTTTCACAAGCCTCTTTCTCCTTATGCTTTCCTGAACATCTTTGTTCCACCACCAAGTCTCCTTGTCTTCTTTCCACTGCCCAGATGTCACATCAAGAACCTTCCTAGCTGTCTCCCTCATCACATGTGCAGTCCATTTCCAATTGTCCAAACTCACATCACCTCCATCCAGTGCCTGTCCCACCTCCTCCCTGAATTTCACACGTCTTCTTCCTTCAACTGAAGGTTGAAAACACCAAATTAAACAGTTGCTTCTGAAAAACACTCACAATTTTTGAAACACTATAAACCTATTTGAAACAACTACTATAAAAACTGTTTATGCATTTCATAGGCTTGAAACAACAAATTGAACATTTGCTTCATGAAATCATTCACTGTTTTTTGAAATACTTGAAACCTATAAAGGAAAACAATTCTTTCTAAAATTTTTTATCCATTTTGAAGCTTGGAAATACCAAATGAAACAAATGTATCAGAGAATTATTTTCTATTCTGAAACATGAAACCTATATGAAACAATTGTTTGAGAAAACGCTTTCATCCACTGGAAAGCCTCGAAACACCCTTTAGAAAATGTCCATCTGACACTCAAAACACTAAGTAAAACAACTGCTTCTGTAAATGATTCAGTATTTTGAAACACTTGAAATCTAAATGAAGCAAATGCTTCAGTAAAAGCATTAAATGCAACGTTTAATGAAACAATTACCCACAAAAAAATCATTCACTAATTTGAACAACTTAAATAAAACATTTGCTTTAAAGAATGATTAGCCATTTCAAAGGCTCGAAACATCAAATGAAACAGTTGCTTGAGAAAATTGTTCACGTTTTCTAGAAAGAACTTGGGGGGGAAAAAAAGAAACAGTTCTTTCCAAAAATGATTCACAGTACCGGTCACAGTAACCTGAACAGTTATGCTCATGAAGCGTGTATGTGTTTGATCTTTGCTGCATGAAACCACAAAGTTTCATTTTTAGCTTCATTTTTGAGCTGACATGTTTGTATCAACACTCGGCTTGTAACTTTGCTGTGTGTGCTTTTGCAGAAGTACGTTTGGACCTTTTTGCAGGGATTTTGGGCTGTTCAGTGATTGTGCACGAGATAATAATCCTTGAAATGTTACATTTATAACAGTTCCTCCTCAGTTCTTCTTTTTAGCTCTTCACATATAGAACCTGCTGTCAGAGAAGTTTGTGCACCGTGACCTTTGGCGCATTCTTAGAAACAAGAACTGCTGTATGGCTGTAATAATTAAGGAAATAAAACTTGATGGCTTATAAAGGTTCATTGTGAGATGTTTCTGACAGCTATAAATAATTTAAGGAGAGGTGAGAGGTGTGAAATTCAAACCTTCATAAAGCAGATTCCTGGCAGTTTGTGCATTTTTTTTTCCTCAGTATGTTTGTGTGGAAGAAACCTAAAACATATTCTCCTCTGCATTCTTCTCTGCAGTTCTATGCCGGTTCTTCTCTCCGTGTAGCAGTTTGGGTGGACTGTAAACATAAGTTTCAGGTGAAGTTGCGAAACACTAACAAAACCTGCAACACAGGCTTTTTTTTTGCTTCCTCTTCTTCTTCTTATTCATGATGGGAATAGATTTTGTTTTGTGTGTAGAAGTTATTAATGGCTCTGTGCAAACAGATTTTAGTCTCAGGTCATGTGGTTCTGTCAGTGATGCCGGTTACTTAGTAACGCGTTACTTAGTAACGCGTTACTCTAATCCGACCACTTTTTTTAGTAACGAGTAATCTAACGCGTTAATCTTTCCAAATCAGTAATCAGATTAAAGTTACTTCTCCATGTCACTGTGCGTTACTATTATTTTTCATTGTGGGTCGATAGCAGCATTAAACTTGGTCCGTGGGCAGGAGGTCGGGGTTCGACTGAACTGACCACTTTAAGCGAGCTGTGAGCTTTTCATCCACGGTTTTTTGCAGCTGCTCGACTCGTCCTCACCTCTTAAAGCACGGTGATCAGCACACCTGCACTGAGCTTTACAAAGACATTTTTATACTTTTTTCCTCCTTTATTTAGAATTCTGAGCTGAGCCGCTCTGTATGGTCTCGTTAAAAACAGCTGATCCTCCGCGACGCGTCAACAACTAACACTATTTTCCACTCAAATGCACCTAAACTCTCTTTCTGAGGACCACATGATGTGAAAACGCAATAAAACTTTCTTACCTGTAAATCTGGTCCTGTTTTCTACATAAATAAATGTTATCCATTCTTTGTGCTCAAACGCCAAAGCAGGGGCGAATCCAGATGGAATGGGGGCGTGGGGCAAGGATGTGCCCCCCCCACAACACCCCTAGATTAAAGGTCCAGTTTTTTTTACTACAACTACTAATATTGCTTAAAATAATAATAATTTCGACAAGTAAAATGTTTAATCAATCAATCAATCAATCAATTTTTTTATATAGCGTCAAATCACAACAAACAGTTGCCCCAAGGCGCTTTATATTGTAAGGCAAGGCCATACAATAATTATGTAAAACCCCAACGGTCAAAACGACCCCCTGTGAGCAAGCACTTGGCTACAGTGGGAAGGAAAAACTCCCTTTTAACAGGAAGAAACCTCCAGCAGAACCAGGCTCAGAGAGTTAGAATTTAATAGTTACATTTCTAAACAATGTAGGTTTGAAATTGCAAGTTTTACTGTTACAGTGCTGTCAACAGTTAAATATGAGGTCAAGAAAGAGGTCTTTATTTTACTTTTTATAAAACAAGTATTTATTTTCATTGAAGTCAAGAAAGGGTGACTATAAAGTGAGTTGTTGTCGGCAGCTGGGGAAAGTAACTAAAAAAAACTATTCGTTCTAAGCAGAATACAGTTCTTCCAAAAAGTATTCAGCGCTTCACTTTGTCCACATTTTGTTATGTTACAGCCTTATTCCAAAATGGAGTAAAATTCTTTTTTTTCCCCTCAAAATTCTACACACAAAACCCCATAATGACAATGTGCAAAAAGGGGTCATAGAAAGACTAGGTAGCCAAGACATTATACAAGGATATTATGCATTAAGGACAATTTGAGGTATTGTTCCATCCCTTTGAAAGATCTTGAATCTTTCCCCCTGGAGCAGAACTGGCTGGCAGGCAACTACTCAAAAGTGCCTGCATAAACTTCCAAAAGAAAGTTGGTTCTCAGAAAGAGAACCAACAATGCAAGAAAGAAGGGCTCAACAACCACCCCAAACTCAACGAGCTTCCACTGTCCACACTGCACTCAGCTGTGTGCTCTTCCCCCACACCCCAGACTATTTCCAGTGAAGGAATGCACAAGTTTGACATCTTCAATATCGATGGTCAACCAACCAGGTCCAAACACACAGGGCTCTTACGGGCAGTTATAGTATGATTGGTTCACCCCCCTCCATCCCGTTTTCAATTTACTTTGCGTTGAGATTACAAGCCATGGAAATAGCAAAGCGGTGTTGGACACAACACAAATCCACTTGAACTCCATCAGGGGTGGTCAAGAAGATGGTGAATGTTTTCTTTGTTACAATCCCTTCAGCAGGTTATTTCACAGCTGATCAGAACTTTAAACTGAGCCCCCCCCCCGCCCCCCCCCCCCACACACACAAAAGCAAAAAACAAATAAAAAATAAAACACTGAGGCCCCTGCACTGTGCACATTAGCCCTATAGATCGTCAACATAGGGCTCTGAATGTTTTTAGCCAAGGTGTATGCAAACATATGTTTGCAACTGATAATATGGACAGTTCCTTTTATTAGCAGTATTTTCCAAATTGAGACGCTTCTGTTATCCGTAGCTATCCAGTATTTTTGTTGAGGTGGTATTTAAATCCAGTTCATTTTTGTTTGAGTCTACTCCAACTAAATTACAGTAATAACAGTATAAAGCTGTGTTTGGGTGGTTGCCATCCAGGTCTAACCTAACATGTAAACAATCTCTTTTAATTTTGATTAACTCCCTGCCAAATATAATCATATTTCACCGATATTATTACTTGTAATCTGCTGCTTTAATTTTATTGAATAGATAGGGTGTAGGTTTTAGGGAACTGTATGTTTGCAGATACCACATGTCAACGTGGTGCAGGGAACCAATTAAAAAAAAAAATTAAAACCATCCCATAACCTCAAATATAAACATTGGATTATTATATTTAACATCCACAAATATGGTCATCATATATTTCAGCCTTGTGATGCATTATGGTTACACAGTCTGTGCTCCTTGTCTTTTTCCAAAATATGCCACAGAACAGGACTTGTTCATAGTTACAGTTTACGCCATGATTCAGTCTTATCGGAAGCGAATGTATTTTAAGGGCATCGTACAACCATGTTTGTTCCGTGTGTTGCCTTAAATCCCATTTGTGGTTATTCTGTTGTATTCTCTGTTCTTCTGTTGTCTGTTTCTTCTCTGCCAAGATTTATGACTTAATACCATTACCACGCATTTTTTAGTTCAAATCATCCACCAGAATGTGGGACTTGTGGCCATGTGGTATTACAGTCATAGGCAGAGGAGTGGTGGACTGGGTGCGGCGCCAGCCCCTCTCACTTTTGACTTTAAGGGTTGACTATAAGAGTTGACTAAAAGTTGACTATAAGGATTGACTATAAGAGTTGACTAAAAGTTGACTATAAGGATTGACTATAAGAGTTGACTATAAGAGTTGACTAAAAGTTGACTATAAGGAATGACTATAAGAGTTGACTAAAAGTTGACTATAAGGGTTGACTATAAGAGTTGACTAAAAGTTGACTGTAAGGGTTGACTATAAGAGTTGACTATAAGAGTTGACTATAAGAGTTGACTATTGCTTCAGCAAGAGCCAAATGCAAGCGTACAACCCAGATATGGGAATAGCTAACACACAATAATTGTTTTGTATGGTAACATTGCTTCATTGTTCATTTTTTGTATATTGGTCAGTGAACTAGTGTTTTGATGTTTAAAAGTTAGCTTAACATTATCATGTCATGGTTCTTCTTTAATGTGTTTAACTTTGTTTATACAAGTAGTCATTCAATGACAGATCAACAAATTGGGTAAATGTCTAATTGTATATAAAACCTGATGGATTAACATTTCTTTACCGTGTCATTTTACAGAGCAACGAAAAGAAAAAATAATTTGAAATTTGAATATGTTAACAAATGATCAAATAATGGAGTATTTGCTTCAGTATTATACAAAGTACACAAATCAACAAAATCATAACTAAAACAAATCACATTTTATGTCCTTCTTGTTACAAATAATGTGAAATAAGTAAATGCCAAGTTCCAACCTCCTCCAAACCCAGAAGTGGAAAATCTTGCAGTTCCTTGAATGTCCACTTGAGGATGGCTCCAGAAGGGAATTAGGCTAGTATCTCAAGTAGCGGTAAATGCTGACAAACATTGCGATTTTTGGATTTGTAGGCAAAAATCAAAGCCATAATTTCACAGAGCGGCAAATGCTGATAAACGTTGCAAGTTTCTGTTGACCTTGAGCAAGGATTGCTTTGTCCAGCTGCTGCTGTAGCTATGCTGCTGCAGAAGAGAAGGAGAAAAGAGGAAGAAAAATAAGAAAGGAAGAAGAAAAGGTACATTGTTTGGCTCACAGAGTGGTTGTGGACCAAAAAGAACTTTAGTGACTGGTGCTACAACTGTTTACAAAGCCTTAAAACTATTTTATAAACATTTGCAACTGTTTGTGAAATAATTCATTTGCAAAAAATTTTGAACATGTTCAAAAATTATTTGTGACAAAAAAATACTGTTTGGGACCCTAAAAACTATTTACAAGCTGTTTTGCAAACTTTTACGAACCCTGACGAAAACCAAAATTTGCTACATTTGTCAGCATTTGCCACTCCGTGAGATATGGGTTTTTACTTCCCATTGAAGCACATGTTCAACTTTACCGCAGAAATTGTCATGATCCACATGCATGTACACATCCACAGGTTGTGTACTTCTGATTCACGTTGTTACCTGTGTATGTGCATAGTCGCAAACATAGTTTTACACTTAACCACAGTTTTACCACGGAGCAGGATGCTGTTTTTTTCTGTTACATTAATAGGATGGTATAATGGTTTCTCTCTGCCTTCATATCCGTAGTTTTCTCTGGGTTCAACATAGTGGTTTCTCTCTGCCTTTCACACATGGTTAGATGCATCATTTTTGAGACAGTCTGCGTTCACCTTATTCATGTGTTTATTTATTCGCTGCCGTGGTGTTTCTTTTTTCTCGTGATTATTCTGTGCTTGTATTATAACAGCCATGTTTTGGTTTCACTTCCGTTTGTTTACTGCGTCATGCTCACCTGCACACTAATTTGGAGTCATCAGGCGGCTTTACAAGGGGCTCCATTTCTGTTAGTAGCCACCAGATGGTTAAGTGCACTTCGATCCCATGGTGAGAAATTTGACGGGTAGCTGTGCTTTGAATCTCGCCTGCCAAATGACCACTGATTCAGTTAACAGATTTGGGAAATGTTGTTTTTGGGCTACAGTAAATAAACTGTCTTTTACTAGCTTCAGTGTCTACCAGGTCCTAGTGTGTGCCAGAAATAAACATATTTGCAGCCTGATACAAAAGGTAGCGTTGGTCTCTATAGCTAGTTTCCACTTCATGACAAATACGAGGGTGAATTATTTTTTTAAGTCATCAGTTTAACATATTATAAGCCATAAAAGTACAGTAATTTGGGTGGAGTCACTATGAATGGCAGGTAGTGTGAGCCGTGAGCCAAGTTCAGAGCCCCACTAGCAGAGACCGCTACCAGTATCTGCTAGCATAAAATATCTGATATAATATTGGCTTATTGTACGATTTATTGTCCTAACGTATCATCTAAGAAGTCTGTGCTCCAGTATTTCAGTTATTTAATTTGTGCAATATGTTATGCTCCGTTAACATTGTTAGCAGGTATCAATAGTATGGTGACATTAGCTTCACTGTTACTTCATGGTTACTGAGGCAATAACCGGAATTTTTAATATCAATCAATCAATCAACTTTTTTTTTATATAGCGCCAAATCACAACAAACAGTTGCCCCAATGCGCTCTATATTGTAAGGCAAGGCCATACAATAATTATGAAAAACCCCAACGGTCAAAACGACCCCCTATGAGCAAGCACTTGGCTACAGTGGGAAGGAAAAACTCCCTTTTAACAGGAAGAAACCTCCAGCAGAACCAGGCTCAGGGAGGGGCAGTCTTCTGCTGAGACTGGTTGGGGCTGAGGGAAAGAACCAGGAAAAAGACATGCTGTGGAGGAGGGCAGAGATCGATCACTAATGATTAAATGCAGAGTGATGCATACAGAGCAAAAAGAGAAAGAAACAGTGCATCATGGGAACCCCCCACAGTCTACGTCTAAAGCAGCATAACCAAGGGATGGTCCAGGGTCACCTGATCCAGCCCTAACTATAAGCCTTAGCGAAAAGGAAAGTTTTAAGCCTAATCTTAAAAGTAGAGAGGGTATCTGTCTCCCTGATCTGAATTGGGAGCTGGTTCCACAGGAGAGGAGCCTGAAAGCTGAAGGCTCTGCCTCCCATTCTACTCTTACAAACCCTAGGAACTACAAGTAAGCCTGCAGTCTGAGAGCGAAGCGCTCTAATGGGGTAATATGGTACTATGAGGTCCCTAAGATAAGATGGGACCTGATTATTCAAAACCTTATAAGTAAGAAGAAGAATTTTAAATTCTATTCTGGAATTAACAGGAAGCCAATGAAGAGAGGCCAATATGGGTGAGATATGCTCTCTCCTGCTAGTCCCCGTCAGTACTCTAGCTGCAGCATTTTGAATTAACTGAAGGCTTTTTAGGGAACTTTTAGGACAACCTGATAATAATGAATTACAATAGTCCAGCCTAGAGGAAATAAATGCATGAATTAGTTTTTCAGCATCACTCTGAGACAAGACCTTTCTGATTTTAGAGATATTGCGTAAATGCAAAAAGGCAGTCCTACATATTTGTTTAATATGCGCTTTGAATGACATATCCTGATCAAAAATGACTCCAAGATTTCTCACAGTATTACTAGAGGTCAGGGAAATGCCATCCAGAGTAAAGATCTGGTTAGACACCATGCTTCTAAGATTTGTGGGGCCAAGTACAATAACTTCAGTTTTATCTGAGTTTAAAAGCAGGAAATTAGAGGTCATCCATGACTTTATGTCTGTAAGACAATCCTGCAGTTTAGCTAATTGGTGTGTATCCTCTGGCTTCATGGATAGATAAAGCTGGGTATCATCTGCGTAACAATGAAAATTTAAGCAATACCGTCTAATAATACTGCCTAAGGGAAGCATGTATAAAGTGAATAAAATTGGTCCTAGCACAGAACCTTGTGGAACTCCATAATTAACTTTAGTCTGTGAATAAGATTCCCCATTTACATGAACAAACTGTAATCTATTAGACAAATATGATTCAAACCACCGCAGCGCAGTGCCTTTAATACCTATGGCATGCTCTAATCTCTGTAATAAAATTTTATGGTCAACAGTATCAAAAGCAGCACTGAGGTCCAACAGAACAAGCACAGAGATAAGTCCACTGTCCGAAGCCATAAGAAGATCATTTGTAACCTTCACTAATGCTGTTTCTGTACTATGATGAATTCTAAAACCTGACTGAAACTCTTCAAATAGACCATTCCTCTGCAGATGATCAGTTAGCTGTTTTACAACTACCCTTTCAAGAATTTTTGAGAGAAAAGGAAGGTTGGAGATTGGCCTATAATTAGCTAAGATAGCTGGGTCAAGTGATGGCTTTTTAAGTAATAGTTTAATTACTGGCACCTTAAAAGCCTGTGGTACATAGCCAACTAACAAAGATAGATTGATCATATTTAAGATTGAAGCATTAAATAATGGTAGGGCTTCCTTGAGCAGCCTGGCAGGAATTGGGTCTAATAAACATGTTGATGGTTTGGATGAAGTAACTAATGAAAATAACTCAGACAGAACAATCGGAGAGAAAGAGTCTAACCAAATAATATCTACATTAACAAATTATTAAACTAAACATATAAAGTGGTTGCACGGTGGCCACGCAGTTAATGTGGTTGCTTCTTAACCAGAAGGTTTCCAGTTCGAGACCACCCGTGCCATTCTCCGTATAATGTATAACTGTGTCAGGAAGGGCATTCAGCATAAAACCTGTGCCAAATCAACATGCAGATCCATGTTGGATCCAGATCTGATCCCCCTCCATGCCCCCCATGTGAAATTTGCTGCCACCGCCAATGTACACTACCCTGTTTTATATATATTTTTTGGTATTCTGTTTGTTTCAAAACTGTCTACTTTCATTTGAGAGTAAGTATATCCATATTTTGGTAAAATTACCACCCTTTGTATCAGTGTCCAAACATATACTGTTATTCTCAGGGTCATTTGAAATTCATTCACAATACGTCAACACAGCAGCATGAACTGACATGTGACACCTTGTGCACTGATACTGACTGAAACACCCACAATCGGCTGTCTGTCTTTGTCTTTATTGTCTTTATTTTCCCGTAGTTGTGTCCTCTCTCTTTGTCTGGTTCAGTCATAGCCCCCCTCCCCTCCCCATAGGCACAAACACAGGGCTTTAGTACCAGGCAGCTCTGACCTCTCGCGTTCTACCGCCGTGTATCACACGCTCGCTCGGCAGACAGTGCCAGCCTCTCATTCCTGCAGCGATAAAACAGACCTTTATATTCCAACATTTTCATCATTGCAGTGCATCACTGAAGCGCATGTTCCCGCAATTCATACATTCACGCACATGAGTGCACATCCACGCATCACACAAGACAGAACCAGCACTTTATGATGAGGGTGCAACATCACACATCAAAGCAGTTTTTATCGCTGAGAGGTGAGCAGGTGCATGTGAGCTTTCATGTTCCCCACCTGCCGAGCCGGAGAGTGGATGTGTTTTTACACACCACTGTAACATGAAACATCCAGTGATATGCAGTAAAATATAACATTAAACTATAAAAATATACTTTAATGTGTTTCTCATGAAGTAATACACAGATCTCAAGTAGATATTTTTTATTAATAATAATATGTATACACAAGTAGACTGATGTGAGAACGGTTAAACTAAATGAAAATAAACACAAATGGAAAAATAGAAAACTTCATCTTACTGTTCCACACCGGCGGCTCCAGAGATTTTTTTCTGCACGTGCTATGGGGGGCCTGGCATTTTTATGAGGGTGCTACGAAATAAGGGCTTGTGTGTCATGACGGCTCTCTGCTATATACCTCTGCCACGTTCACATGCACGTGCGCACATCGCCGTGTTCTCATCTGCGACAGTCACTGACGACATGCAGAATGAACAAACACACACACAAAACTAGGCTACCAACGTTAGCCTAGTTTTGTCAACGTTAGACAAAGGAGAAAAACTTTCACTTGCCATTAATGTCTTCAAAACAGCACAATGCACATATAGTTTTGGTTAAGAGCAAAACCATCAATGATTTGGTTGCTGTCCAGGCCCGTGTTCTCTGAAGGTTAATTGTGAGGATCACCAGGTCACTGGTTTGTCCGTCTCCACTGCAGTTCCTCAGGTAGTTCCTTAGGCGATGCACACTTCACTTCTTTCCAATTCCACTCGTAGATATTTGGTCAACAAAAACAGACTTCGTCGAAGATGACGTCATTGAACATCATGGTCACATGTGTGAAAAATTAGGCCAAAGGTCAAATAAGATTGTCTGTTCTGTTTAGAAGTAAAATATTTATCTAATTGCATAAATCTGTCCCACCAACATAGGCTGAGAAACACACCCAGAGCAGACAAACACAGGGAGACTTCTTTAAAAAAAACCCTAATTTATTCACAAGTATTTTCCATAATAACACATTTCCAGACATCATCTTCCAAAACAAGTGGATAACAGTTTTCGGCTGTGATGATGAATCCACACAACAGGTCAGATTAAAAGATTTTATTTACTCTGTGTGTCGCGTTGTAAAGTTCTAGCTTTTGTTGCTACACTGATGTGCATCACATCATCATCTCTACTTTTTGTGGATGTGTTACAGCACCACATACAGGCCTGACATATGTACTACAGCATTTTCAAGAGATTTCACTGGATCTATGAGAACTGAGATGTTTCTTGAATGGAACACTTTTTTGAAAATGACAAAGAAAATGGAAAATATGTCAAAAGCTGTTTTAACCAGGTAGACAAAAATCTATTTTGAACACTATGTTTTGTGCTAGTACATACTGTGACGTCAGGATATTCAAACATCATTATCATTGCAATCAAGACAACACAATCCAACATAGGAAGGTGAATGTGCTCTTGACATGTCTTTTGAAATTGGGATGCAAAATGTGTATAAAATGCTTTGAACCATTTAAGGTTGTTTCCCTGCTCTACGTGGCTTTCAGCGGTCTGTTGTTAGGGCGAAGATTGTTGTCACATCTATTTATGGAGAGATGGGACATTTCCACAGCTGGAGACGAAAATGAAATTAGAATTATTTAGCCACTACAGGAGGGCTTTGATAGGCCAGATGGACAAAACACCCAGACAGTGAAAGACAGACTGCAATGGAAGTGGAACACAAGCTGACATGTTCACACAAAACACAGATTATGCCAACAAGTAACTCCAATTTAGCAGGAAATTACTATTTTCCCAAACGTCTAATGCATAAATTTCCACACACACACACACACACACACACACACACACACACACACACACACACACACACACACACACACACACACACACACACACACACACACACACACACACACACACACACACAGTCTTCTCTGGGACAAAAGATTTTTATATACAGTCTATGTTATGTATATTTTATGTTCTTATACAAGGTGTATTCAAAAAGTATCCAACCTTTGGCTATGACAAGTACATTTACTCACCTAGGGGTCTGAAATCCTAATCCCCTTCAAAGTAGTATTTTGGGACTGCACATACTTCTCCTAGCAATTCTGCCACTGATGGAGGCATTTCTGGAAGCCCTCTTTTGGAATGGTGTCCACCGGGCTGCCGTATTCTGTATGATGTCCTCTCTCAACTCAATTTGAGTCTCCTTTAGTGTCAAGTTGATACTGGGGAACAGCCAAAAATCAGAGGGAGCTATGTCACGAGAGTAGGGGGCTTGTTAAATTACAGGAGTGTTGTGTTTGTCCAGGAAAGTCTGAATCAGCTGAGCAGAATGGGCAGGTGCATTGTCATGATGGAGCTGCCAACTTTTACCACCCACAGATCTGGTCATTTGTGGAGCACAAAGCACAAAGGCGATGTAGGACCTCCCGATAATAATATTTTGGCCTTCTGGTTTGTACTCATGATGCACTACCCCACTGGAGTCAAAGAAAACGGTCTTGGTGATGTTGGATGTTTCCATTGTGATGACTGAAATTTGGCTCCCGAGTTGTATCGGAAACCCATGTCTCATCACCAAGTCATGTTGTTGTTTGTGCATTCCAGGTTCTCTTGCGAGATGTCCAGATGCAGTTGCTTCTCCTCCATCAGCAGCAGCTTTGCAACGAATGTCGCTGACACACTGCATGCCCAAATCCTCTGTCAAAATGGAATGTACCAAACCTGTGCTTATCCACACCTCCTTCACAAGTTCTTGGACGGTGACGTGATGGTCATGCATGACCAAAGTCTGTATTCTGTCAATCACTTGGTCATTTTGGCTTGTGGATGGCCTACCAGAACACATGTCACTCTCCACTGATGTGCGCCCATTTCTGAAGCGGCTTTACTACCCTTTTATTTGTGTTATGCTCATGGCGTCATCGCCAAAAGCCTGCTGAATCTTGCAAATGATTGGTGCTTGGGTATTGCCAAGCTTTTGGTGACTTTAATGCATTACCTTTTCTAAAGTCGTTCCGTCATGTTATAGCAAATGAGAATTCAACAGGTGCTCAGTATGCGTGTTCACTCTACGGCTAACTGCTAGTGACTGACGTGCTCTGCGGGCGCTAGAAAATTCACACATGTACTAGGAGGTTCCCTACAACTTCCCACCAAACAACTCACACACTTTCTTTGTTTCCGTTGAATAGGTAGGCTACCTTTTGAATGCACCTCATCTGTCAACTGAGAGGTCAATCAAAACCTGCAACTCACAAAGAATCTTAACCAACTGGCCAAGCTCAGTTCCATATTTTGGATTCTCTTGGATTGCTGAACAAGTCACCAAAGGTCAGTTAAACATGTTCAAAATTTTCTGGGGCTCGTTCGGACTCCTGGCTGCCTTCACTTGACTTGACTCACGGTGGCTCAGTGCAACCTGGTCTCTGTGTAGTTGCTTTACAACTAGATCTTAAACTTTCACTCTGGTATGGAATGGCCCTTTATGTGGCTGTCGCTTTAAATAGAAAGGACCTGCTATATGAGACACCCCTTTCTCCTTGGAGACACGGCTCCTTTTGCTCTCCTATGGGCATCTCATATATACGAGGTCTGTGAGAAAAGTAACGGACCTTATTATTTTTTTCAAAAACCATATGGATTTGAATCACGTGTGATTACATCAGACATGCTTGAACCCTTGTGGGCATGCAAGAGTTTTTTCACACCTGTCGGTTACGTCATTCACCTGTGGGCAGTCTTTGAGTGAGGAGTGGCCCACCCTCTCGTCGATTTTTTTTCATTGTTTAGGAATGGCTCAGAGACTGCTGCTTTGTTTGATAAAAATTTTTTCAAAACCTGTAAGGCACAACTGAGTGGACACCATTCGATAATTTCAGCTGGTTTTCGGTGAAAATTTTAACGGCTGATGAGAGATTTTGGAGTTTTACTGTCGCCGTAAGGACGGCCCACGGCACCTGACAGCGATCTGCGCTCCGAGGCGTCGTCGTCTCGCTGTTTCAAGCTGAAAACTTCCTAATTTCAGGCTCTGTGGACCCAAGACGTCGTGAGATAACAGAGAACTTTCAGAAGAATTCGGGATCAGGAGTTTATCCAGACATTCCACTGTTAAAGGAGATTTTGTAATGAAAGAATGTGCGGGCAGATTCGCATATCGGGCCGGACCCGACCGCGGGGGGGTCGCCACAGGAAAAACACCTCCGTTGGAAACCTCAACGGACAAGTTGGAACATGCCCAAGCTGTTAAACAATTTCTCAGATACTCACTTGTTGAAAGCCATCAAAAGCCGCCTGAATTTTACAAATTGTTTTCAACACGGAGGTGTTTTTCCTGTTGTGACGCAGACGGATTTGCCACGTCGTCACGGATCCGACTCGGCAAATTCATCCGCACGTTCTTTCATTACAAAATCTCCTTTAACAGTGGAATGTCCGGGTAAACTCCTGATGCCGGCTTCTTCTGAAACTTTTCTGTTCTCTGACGACGTCCTGGGTGAACAGAGCTTTAAATTAGGATATTTTCAGCTCGAAACAGCCAGACGGACGCCACCTCCGACCGCGCCGCGCCGATCCGCTTTGTGGGCTGTGCTTAAAGCGAAAGAAACTCCACAATCTCTCATCAGCCGTTAAACTTTACACCGAAAACCAGCTGAATTTCTCGAATAGTGTCCACACGGATATCCCTCACCGGTCCTGAAAAAATTTGATAAAGCAACGCGCGCCGTCTCCCTGCAGCTTCTCAGACAAAGAGATTCCGACGGGAGGGGGAGTCCACACCTCACTCAAAGCCTGCCCAGAGGCGAAAGACGTCACCGACAGGCATGACAAAACTCACACGTGCGCACAAGGGTTCAAGCTTGTCTGACGTAAAAACATATGAATCAAATCCATTTATTTTTTGAAAAAATAAAAAGGCCCACTTTTTTTTATCACAGACCTCGTATATATATAAAACGCATAGACTAGCTCACTGGGCATGTCTACCACAACAAGCAGGAGCCTAGCGTTTAAATTTTGCATACCAGTCTAGTTCCAGCATACACAGACATAAAACTATGGGACTTTGATGGTGGTTATGATGAAATACCAACTATATTTAAATGTACAAAGTAAATAAAAATGTTTTTTTGCAAAATGTGGCACCTTTAGAGAAGGATTGGATTACATGGTAATGTTTAAAATTAAATAATAAAGGCATCAACAGGAAACCGATGGATTGCCTACTCTGGGTAGGGTCTCGTTCACGAGTGAGGGGACAATAGAGCGTGAGATTGGCCGGAGAATTGGTGCATCGGGGCGGTATTGCATTCGCTCTACCGTACTGTTGTGAAGAAAAGGGAGCTGAGCCAAAAGGTGAAGCTCTCAATCTACTGGTCAATTTTCATTCCTACTCTCACCTAAGGCCATGGGGGTTGGGTCATGACCAAAAGATCCAGATAGCGGGTACAAGCAACTGAATTGGGCTTCCTTAGAAGGGTGGCCGGCCGGTATCTCCCTTAGAGATAGGGTGAGAAACTTGGTCATCCATGGGGAGCTTGGAGTAGAGCCACTGCTCCTTCATGTTGAAAGTAGCCAGTTGAGGTGGTTTGGGCATCTGGTAAGGATGCCCCTTGGGCGCCTCCCTAGGGAGGTGTTCCAGGCATGTCCATCTGGGAGGAGACCCCAGGGAAGACCCAGGACTACGTGGAGAGATTATATCTCCACACTGGCCTGGGAACGCCTCGGGATCCCTCAGTGGGAGGTGGTTAATGTGGCACGGAAAAGGGAAGTCTGGGGTCCCCTGCTAGAGCTGTTGCCCTGTGACCCGATCCTGGATAAATGGTTGAAGATGAGTGAGGCATCAATAAACATTTGCTTTTGCTTTATGATCTTCATGGAAACCAGTTTCATTAAAACATTTGTTCAACCACCTGAACATTTTGTGTTAAGTTTTTCACTGTGCACAGTTATTCTAACAAGGTCTTGCCACACAAATATGAGCAGCACCATTAGCATAAAATGAACAGGTTTAGCCACACGCTGAAAGGATGAGTCATCCTATTAGCTAAAGCACTTTGTTTCATTTTGAAAACTGTAAAAGCAATAACGTCAAAGCCAGCTTTCTTTCACACACACTGTGTCCTGTACATGAACGCAACTGATTGATTAATCAGGCAATTAACAGATTTCAAAACTTAAAACAAAGACTATTATTTGTAGCTAGCTTTTGTCCCACAGAGAATAATGTATGAAAAAACTGCAAAAACAAATTGTAAATTCAGCCAAATAAAACCATATCCAACAGATCTCAAAGTAATTATCTGCTCTGTTTTTTATTTTCTTTAATCATTCATTAATCATCATTAATTACCGCTTTCCTCTTGTGAACCACATGTGAACCAATCTACCATGTTATACGAGGGCTGTCCGTAAAGTATAGGTCCTTTTTATTTTTTTCAAAAACTATATGGATTTCATTCATATGTTTTTACGTCAGACATGCTTGAACCCTCGTGCGCATGCGTGAGTTTTTCCACGCCTGTCAGTGACGTCATCCGCCTGTGAGCACTCCTTGTGGGAGGAGTCGTCCAGCCCCTCATCGGAATTCCTTTGTCTGAGAAGTTGTTGAGAGACTGGCGCTTTGTTTGATCAAAATTTTTTCTAAACCTGTGAGACACATCGAAGTGGACATGGTTCGAAAAATTAAGATGGTTTTCAGTGAAAATTTTAACAGCTGATGAGAGATTTTGAGGTGATACTGTCGCTTTAAGGACTTTTCACGGTGCGAGATGTCGCTCAGCGCTCTCAGGCAGCGTCATCAGCCTGTTTCAAGCTTAAAACCTCCACATTTCAGGCTCTGTTGATCCAGGACGTCGTGAGAGAACAGAGAAGTTTCAGAAGAAGTCGGTTTCAGCATTTTATCCGGATATTCCACTGTTAAAGGAGATTTTTTTAATGAAAGACGTGCGGATGGGTCCGCGTGTCGGGACGCAGCCGACGCGGCGCGGCGGCACAGGAAAAACACCTCCGTGTTGATAACCATTTGTAAAATCCAGGCGGCTTTTGATGGCTTTCAGTGGAGTGAGTATATGAGAAATTGTTTATCAGCTGGAGATGTTCCAACTTGTCCTCAAGGCTTCCAACAGAGGTGTTTTTCCTGTGGCGGAGCGTCGCGGCGGCTGCGAGCCGACGCTGCAATCCGCCTGCACGTCTTTCATTAAAAAAATCTCCTTTAACAGTGGAATATCCGGATAAAATGCTGAAACCGACTTCTTCTGAAACTTCTCTGTTCTCTCACGACGTCCTGGATCAATAGAGCCTGAAATGTGGAGGTTTTAAGCTTGAAACAGGCTGATGACGCTGCCTGAGAGCGCTGCGCGACGTCTCGCACCGTGAAAAGTCCTTAAAGCGACAGAATCACCTCAAAATCTCTCATCAGCTGTTAACATTTTCACTGAAAACCAGCTTAATTTTTCGAACCATGTCCACTTCGATGTGTCTCACAGGTTTAGAAAGAATTTTGATCAAACAAAGCGCCAGTCTCTCAGCAACTTCTCAGACAAAGGAATTCCGACGAGGGGCTGGACGACTCCTCCCACAAGGAGTGCTCACAGGCGAATGACGTCACCGACAGGCGTGGAAAAACTCACGCATGCGCACGAGGGTTCAAGCATGTCTGACGTAAAAACATATGAATGAAATCCATATAGTTTTAGAAAAAAATAAAAAGGACCTATACTTTACGGACAGCCCTCGTATTTAACCAACTCCTCACCCCGCAGGGATCGAAAATACGTTTCTTTTAATTGCCCTCGATTTGGACTCTTACAACTGAGAGCGAAAACGAAGAGAAGTGTTTTCTTGGACCTGAGCAGATTTATAGGTTTCTAAAAGGTCTATAGGGAAAATACACTGACGATAGCAAGGAATATAGTTATTTGTGATGCTGTATTTTCTTTTACACGAGCCTTCTTCCCTACTGAAGGTGTTGTGTGGGCCGCTGAAGAGGAGGTACTGCTGGCCCACCACCACCAGAGGGCGCCCTGCCTGGAGTGCGGGCTCCAGGCACCAGAGGGCGCTGCCGCCTTATGGGAGCAGCCTGGGTGACAGCTGTCACCCATCACTGGACACAGCTGTTCCACTCAGCACAGAGGTATATCAGGAGGACGGCGTCTCCACCTCAGTGCCGAGATATCGCCTTTAGACGAAGGTAACGTTCTCTGCATTTATATTCTGATTAACTGGCTAAAAGATTTGTTAAACCTTTGCAGGACAGCTGATTATTGTGAGCTAAATTGCTTGGAGAAGTACTCACCTGCCTGCCATACTGTGACTAGAGGTAGAGGCGGCTTCTCCCCTCTCCGTTACTGGGTGCTGTCGCATCCACGCCTGTGTTGTTGCTCTCTCCCGCCAGCAGTACCGGATCCGACGAGCGGAGGCAGTGGCCACCTGGGAATTCGGGACTTGGCGGTTCCAGTATTTCCGGGGTTCGGTGGCAGAGGAGATCTGGGTGGTTTCGGTTCGACTGAGACGGACATCTCCTACCTTCGAGCCTGCCCACACGACACCAGCAGATTCGACCCCAAATTGTGATTGTTGTATTCATTGTGCTCGTTTCACAATAGTAAACCTTGTTATTCACCTTCCTCCATTGTCCGTTCATTGCGCCCCCTGTTGTGGGTCCGTGTTCCTACACTTTCACAACAGGATATCTCGGCCAGCATCATGGATCCCGAGGGGCGTCAACCGGCTGTTGAACGGCCAATGGAAGAACAAGGCGCGTCGGCGGCTTTGGGAGGGGTAATCGGTGAGTTGCAGCGGATCCTCACCGCTTTCACCTCTCGGATCGATTTAATGACCGAGCAGCACGTTCTCCTAAACCGCAGGGTGGAGGCTCTCGCCGCGCAAGTGGAGGCGCGCCCTCCGGGCGCCGCTGCGGCTCTCCCTCCCGAGGACCCTGCGCGTGAAAGTGACGTTCCACTGGTCGTTCAACGGTCCCTTCCTCCGTCCCCAGAAGCATACATAAGCCCTCCAGAACCGTACGGAGGCTGTGTGGAGACGTGCGCGGATTTCCTGATGCAGTGTTCGCTCGTCTTCGCACAGCGTCCCGTGATGTACGCGACTGATGCTAGCAAAGTCGCTTATGTAATAAACCTGCTTCGCGGGGAGGCACGCGCTTGGGCTACAGCGCTCTGGGAGCAGAACTCACGGCTCCTTCATACCTACGATGGGTTTGTACGGGAGCTCAGAACGGTGTTCGACCATCCCAACAGAGGAGAGTCCGCTTCAACCGCGCTACTGTCGATGAGACAGGGGCGTCGGAGTGCAGCTGCCTATGCAGTCGCCTTCCGCATCGCGGCGGCGAGATCCGGCTGGAATAGCACTGCCCTCCGCGCCGCCTTTGTAAACGGACTGTCACTGGTCCTAAAAGAACACCTGGTGGCGAAGGACGAACCGCGGGACTTAGATGGTCTCATCGATCTGGTCATACGACTCGACAACCGGTTAGAAGAACGCCGTCAGGAATGAGGCGAAGGGCGTGGCCAGGCACGCGTCGTCCCTCTCCCTTCCGGTTCCGACCGAGCTCCGCCCTCCCCACGCTCCTCTGTTCCTGCGCTCCGTGCGCCTACGGCTCCCCCTGCTGACGAAGCTATGGACACGAGTAGGGCAACATTTAGGGCACCTGGAGCACAAAGGAGGCGGGGCCACGGAGCTTGTTTTGTTTGTGGCTCGAGTGAGCATCTCGCAAACGACTGCCCCGAGCGGTTAAACTCCAACGCCCGCCCCTAGAGACTGGGCCAGGGGTGGGCCAGAACATTCACGTGGGACACACCCACATTGCTACACGACTCCCAGTCACGATCCTGTTTGAGGATTCAACCCTGAAGGCCCCAGCACTGGTGGACACGGGCTCTGAGGGGAATCTGCTAGACAGCAGATGGGCTAGGGAGATAGGGCTCCCTCTGGTGGCTCTTACCTCACCTGTGCAGGTTCGGGCACTAGATGGCTCCCTACTCCCACCAATCATGCACAAGACACCTCCAGTAACTCTGGTGGTGTCAGGTAACCACCGGGAGGTGATCGAGTTCTTTGTGACTCAGGCCACCTCCCGTGTGGTTTTGGGTTTTCCCTGGATGCTGAAGCACAATCCCCGGATCGATTGGCCGTCCGGGGTAGTGGTTCAGTGGAGCGAAACCTGCCATCGGGAGTGTCTAGGTTCCTCGGTTCCTCCCGGCTCCCAGGCTAAGGAGGAGGTCCGAGTCCCGCCCAATCTGAAGGCGGTGCCGGCGGAGTACCATGACCTCGCTGACGTGTTCAGCAAGGATCTGGCTCTCACGCTTCCTCCCCACCGTCCTTATGATTGTGCCATTGATTTGGTTCCAGGCTGTGAGTACCCGTCCAGTAGGCTGTACAACCTCTCACGGCCGGAGCGTGAATCAATGGAGACCTACATCCGGGACTCCTTAGCTGCCGGGTTGATCCGGAATTCCACCTCTCCGATGGGTGCTGGTTTCTTTTTTGTGGGTAAAAAAGACGGCGGGCTTCGTCCATGCATTGATTACAGGGGGTTGAACGAAATCACGGTTCGCAACCGATACCCGTTGCCCTTGTTGGATTCGGTGTTCACCCCCTTGCATGGAGCCAAAATTTTCACCAAGCTGGATCTTAGGAATGCGTACCATTTGGTTCGGGTCCGGAAGGGAGACGAATGGAAGACGGCATTCAACACCCCCTTAGGTCATTTTGAGTACCTGGTCATGCCGTTCGGTCTCACTAATGCTCCCGCGACTTTCCAAGCGTTGGTAAACGATGTCTTGCGGGACTTCCTGCACCGGTTCGTCTTCGTATATCTGGACGATATACTCATCTTTTCCCCGGATCCTGAGACACATGTCCGGCATGTCCGTCAGGTCCTGCAGCGGTTGTTGGAGAACCGCCTGTTTGTGAAGGGCGAGAAGTGTGAATTCCACCGCACTTCTTTGTCCTTCCTGGGGTTCATCATCTCCTCCAACTCCGTCGCCCCTGATCCGGCCAAGGTTGCGGCGGTGAGAGACTGGCCCCAACCAACAAGCCGTAGGAAGCTGCAACAGTTCCTCGGCTTTGTTAATTTCTACAGGAGGTTTATTAAGGGCTACAGTCAGGTAGTTAGCCCCCTGACAGCCCTGACCTCCCCAAAAGTCCCCTTCACCTGGTCGGATCGGTGCGAAGCCGCGTTCAAGGAGTTGAAACGGCGCTTCTCGTCTGCACCAGTTCTGGTGCAGCCCGATCCTAGCCGCCAGTTAGTGGTTGAAGTGGATGCCTCGGACTCAGGGATAGGAGCGGTGCTCTCCCAGAGCGGGAAGACCGATAAGGTCCTTCACCCGTGTGCCTATTTTTCCCGCAGGTTGACCCCCGCTGAACGGAACTATGACGTCGGCAATCGGGAACTCCTTGCTGTGAAAGAGGCCCTCGAAGAGTGGAGACATCTGTTGGAGGGAACAGCCGTGCCATTCACGGTTTTCACTGACCATCGGAACCTGGAGTACATCAGGACCGCCAAGCGGCTGAACCCCAGGCAAGCCCGCTGGTCACTGTTCTTTGGCCGTTTTGACTTCCGGATCACCTACCGTCCCGGGACCAAGAATCAAAGATCGGATGCATTGTCCCGGGTGCACGAAGACGAAGTCAAAACGGAACCGTCGGATCCCCCGGATCCCATCATCCCGGAGTCCGCTATCGTGGCCGCCCTCACCTGGGACGTAGAGAAGACCGTCCGGGAGGCCCTGACCCGTGACCCGGACCCCGGAAACGGACCAAAGGACAGACTATACGTCCCACCAGAAGCTAGGGCTGCAGTCCTGGACTTCTGTCACGGTTCTAAACTCTCCTGTCACCCTGGGGTGCGAAGGACCGTGACAGTCGTCTGGCAACGCTTCTGGTGGGCATCCCTGGAGGCCGACGTCCGGGACTACGTCCAGGCCTGTACCACCTGCGCCAGGGGCAAGGCCGACCATAGAAAGACCTCAGGGCAGCTACAGCCACTGCCCGTGCCTCATCGCCCCTGGTCCCACATCGGCCTGGACTTTGTCACGGGTCTCCCGCCGTCCCAGGGACACACCGTCGTCTTCACGATAGTGGACCGTTTCTCCAAGGCGGCCCACTTCGTGGCCCTCCCGAAGCTCCCAACGGCCCAGGAGACAGCGGACCTCCTGGTCCACCACGTCGTCCGTCTGCATGGCATACCATCAGACATCGTCTCCGATCGCGGTCCCCAGTTCACCTCGCACGTCTGGAGGAGCTTCTGCCGGGAACTGGGGGCCACGGTCAGCCTCTCGTCTGGGTACCACCCCCAGACCAACGGGCAGGCAGAGCGGGCGAATCAGGAACTAGAGCAGACACTTCGCTGTGTGACAGCCGCGCACCCGACGGCCTGGAGTACCCACCTGGCCTGGATCGAGTACGCCCACAACAGCCAAGTGTCATCAGCCACCGGCCTCTCCCCGTTTGAGGTGTGCTTGGGGTATCAGCCCCCCTTGTTTCCGGTGGTTGAGGGAGAGGTCGGTGTGCCCTCGGTCCAGGCCCACCTACGGAAGTGCCGTCGGGTGTGGCGTGCCGCCCGCTCTGCCTTGTTGCAGGCCCGGACGAGGGCGAAGAAACATGCAGACCGGCGGCGGGCCCCGGCCCCCAAGTATCGTCCTGGGCAGGAGGTCTGGTTGTCCACCAAGGACATTCCTCTGCAGGTGGACTCGCCGAAACTTCAAGAACGGTACATCGGACCTTACAAGGTCCTCAAGGTCATCAACCCCGCCGCAGTGAGGCTCCAGCTTCCGGCCTCACTGCGGATCCATCCAGTTTTTCATGTTTCCCGGATCAAGCCCCTTCACACCTCACCCCTCTGCACCCCGGGTCCGGCGCCGCCTCCTGCCCGGATCATCGACGGGGAACCGGCTTGGACTGTACGCCGGCTCCTTGATGTCCGTCGGATGGGCCGGGGTTTTCAATATCTGGTGGACTGGGAGGGGTACGGTCCCGAGGAGCGCTCCTGGGTGAAGAAGGGCTTCATCCTGGACCCGGCCCTCCTGGCCGACTTCTACCGTCGCCATCCGGACAAGCCCGGCCGTGCGCCAGGAGGCGCCCGTTGAGGGGGGGGTCCTGTTGTGTGGGCCGCTGAAGAGGAGGTACTGCTGGCCCACCACCACCAGAGGGCGCCCTGCCTGGAGTGCGGGCTCCAGGCACCAGAGGGCGCTGCCGCCTTATGGGAGCAGCCTGGGTGACAGCTGTCACCCATCACTGGACACAGCTGTTCCACTCAGCACAGAGGTATATCAGGAGGACGGCGTCTCCACCTCAGTGCCGAGATATCGCCTTTAGACGAAGGTAACGTTCTCTGCATTTATATTCTGATTAACTGGCTAAAAGATTTGTTAAACCTTTGCAGGACAGCTGATTATTGTGAGCTAAATTGCTTGGAGAAGTACTCACCTGCCTGCCATACTGTGACTAGAGGTGGAGGCGGCTTCTCCCCTCTCCGTTACTGGGTGCTGTCGCATCCACGCCTGTGTTGTTGCTCTCTCCCGCCAGCAGTACCGGATCCGACGAGCGGAGGCAGTGGCCACCTGGGAATTCGGGACTTGGCGGTTCCAGTATTTCTGGGGTTCGGTGGCAGAGGAGATCTGGGTGGTTTCGGTTCGACTGAGACGGACGTCTCCTACCTTCGAGCCTGCCCACACGACACCAGCGGATTCGACCCCAAATTGTGATTGTTGTATTCATTGTGCTCGTTTCACAATAGTAAACCTTGTTATTCACCTTCCTCCATTGTCCGTTCATTGCGCCCCCTGTTGTGGGTCCGTGTTCCTACACTTTCACAACAGAAGGCATACTTTAATATAATTCAAAAGGTTAGTCGATCTTCTAAAAACAGGACAGACCCCCCAAATAGTTAACCCGCTAGCTAGCTAGCTAGGTATTGTGGTAGACTCACCAAACTGCCCTTTATGTTAATATTAGTCATTATAACTGCACATCTTATACGTACTTTTAAATCTGCCCTACCGAAAAAACAGCTGTTCTACACACAATTAAGCCAATAGTGGGTGCTCTTCATGATAGATTTTACATCATGTTGTTGTTAATATCATCTGGCTATTATCTGTGTTACCTAGCTAGCTAGCAGAGTCCAGACTTCGCTCAAGAGCACTGGAAATGTTACATCAGAATAAACTAAACAAGCATATTAATGTCTAAAAGAAGACAACATGGAACTAAAAAGATATGTAAATCACAGTAGTACACTGCAGTTACTGTTGTATTTACCAAACCCCATGATTCAATGCTATATACAATAATTTATGCTTAATACTTCGAGGTTTATTGGATTTTTAAGTTTAGGCTGTTATTTCTGCAATAATGGCTAAAAAATGTCACCTGTGAATCCTTTCTATGCATAAAAATGATGATAAAGTCAAAATATTTATTTGAATAGAAATTGCGCATTGATACCTTATTATATGTATTTAAGGGGTCACGTTGTAGAAAATCTCATTTTATCTATCTGTAAATGTAGTTGGGTTTTCATGTTAACGTTGAGTGAAATTTTAGCACTAATTACCACATATTGATAGCTTGGTAAACGTAGATCCACTTTTGGTGTCCCAGTTACTGGGGTAATATGATGGTCATAGATTTTAATACCCACACCCAAACTATCTGTCATGAACACCATCGCTCAATCTGCAAGTATATGTGTTAATCACAAAACAACCGGACCAACGTTAACGTGTTAGGCTTAGCTTACTTGGTAACTACAATATAGGTGGACATGTTCTGGCTTAAAGTCATCCCACCCATGTCAGAGGGTCTTGCCCATGCACCATGCGTCATGCTTGTAGAGCCACCCCAACTGAGCTTCAAACCCATTCAAAAAACTTATGGGTGATGTCCCGCAGGGTGTGTCTAGTTACTAGGTGTCATGTCATACAGCTCCCTGGATGGCACATCAGTCCATCACATGCTACTCCCCCAACCGTGGATGGTACCTATTTGCAGCTGGGTGGACTAGGATGACGCATTATCTTGGTGTCTTTTTGGTATTTTTATCTACGTGTTTGTTCAAAGCTTATGTTATTAAAAGACGAGTATAGTTCTTTTAAATCAAGCAAAATTTGAATGTTGCTGAATGAAGACATCAGGAAGTTTTGGATTGAACCTTATGAGACGTAGATACCACGGTTGTATTATTGACACTGATGCAAATCTTGAGTGCTTCACTATCATTATAGTTTCCCTGGAGCTTTGGCATCAGATTGTATTGTTCTAATGTGCCTTCAGGTGAATTGATACACAAGGGAGAATAAATCAGTCATTCTGACAGGGTAATATGCAGTCGGATCTGCAGCTTTCCGCAAGAAGAGCCAAAGGTGTGCCAAGGTGGGTAATGTAGGAGCGCTGAGCCCAACGCTTTAAGGCTACAAGCAAAACTGTTCCCACGTACTCATACTGCTTTCCAGGACACTTTTTTGCTCAGTTATTGACCCATCTGACATTAAATGTTTTCTTGATTTTTTTCCTCCCCACAGAGCAAGAAGGAGTACAGATATAGAGATTTGTGACATATGTCAAAACAGATTAAAACGAGTCATCCTAAATCCAAAGTTTGCTTAAGGTAGGAGATGTTTTGCACATAGAGTCATAGAATTGTGAATTTTTTTTAGGATGTTTATCATGGAAATCGAAACACATTTAACTATAAAAGAAATGTACAGGAGCCCAGACCAGCGTCCTGTCCAGGGTGTACCCCACCTCACGCCCTATGACTGCTCAGATAGGCTCCAGCCCCCTGTGACCCTTAATTGGAGTAAGCGGTTGAAAATGAGTGAGTGAGAAATGTACAGGATGACCCCCTTTAAACAAATGATTTCCTGATAGTCTTCAGTGTTGCATACGATATTCACAAAAGGCCAGCAGTCTGCAGGGGCGAATCCAGACGGAAAGAGGGTGTTTGGGGGGGGGGGGGGGAGCATGCCCCTCATAATGGTAAATAATGTTAAATAACACAATCTTCATAATGTAAACTAACACAAACAACATACGAACTAAAGAACATACAGACCCTCCACAGACATCTTTAAATGTAAAATGCAAAGACAGAGTGATCCCAGTTCTTTGACTTGTGCTTTAATCGGTTTCAACACCAGATGGCGCAAATTCAATGTGACATTCTGAAACTGAATCTTGTGACATCTTTTGATACAGACTCTGGAACATTGTTTCAGTCAAATTCAAATTTATTAATTTATATTGCGCCAGTTCACACAGCTCGTCTAACTCGGGCGAATATCGGTCATTTTGGGCGACTGGGCATGAACGTCGGGCCTCTAAAAATGCATACCACCATCCAAAAGCATGTTATTGTATTAATATCAATACGCAGGGGTGGTGGCCAAGTGGTTAATGCGCTTGGTTTCAGTGCAGAAGGTTTCGGGTTCAAATCCCACCCCTGCCACATTTCTCCATGTAATGTGAAGTTGCGTCAGGAAGGGCATCCGGTGTAAAAGATTCACCTCAGATTTGCTGTGGCGACCCCGAGTGCAAACAAGGGAGCAGCCGAAGGGATTTACTTTACCAGCGTTGGTATTGATATTAGGATCGATCTGCCCATCTCTACACGTTGCAACTCGCAATCAATAGGCAAATAAAATGGATACAGTAAATAATAAGCAAAAAAACAAACTGTAAAGTATCCTTTTAATTGCTTTATTGTATGTAAAGCAAGCAAGTCTGAAAGATTTTTATTTTTATTTTTTTGGTCTTCCATTAATCCTCGTGACTGTATTTTTGTTTTATTTTGAAAGCGGATACAGGTTTGCTGCTGTGTCACGCTTGTTTAACGGTGTGCGACTTGACGCAGTCCGCCTGAAAGCGCAGCCGTCCGCTGGTCGTCGAGTCATCGCTCGTTCGGAGCTGACCGAACGCGGGCACGTCGGGTGCGTGCAACGGCCCGAAAACTGAGGATAACTAGTGACCGTAGAGGATTTGTTTGGATTTTTTTTCTTGCCACCGCGGTAGCCCACAGAAGTGGAACATCTGTCGACGGAGATAACCGCATCTTTGAGTGAGTCTGCCGCGACCCCGGCGGGGGAAGCTGACCGCTCTGCCCGCTGAGAGGTGTCTGTCTGTCGGCTACGACTCTCTGCACGCCCCGCTCACCTCATACCGGCGGGGGCTAAAGGTTGTTGCTCCTCTGAAAAGAACCCCCCGAAATAATATATATATATATATATATTTTTTTTTTTCCCCCGTTGGGTTTTTTTTCACCAGCCGACTACAGCTTGAATGTGACGCACTGTATTGACATTTTTTTACGGACCCCCACTGCAGAGGATTTAAAACCAACTTTCGTCACATTTTCTCCGAAACCTGTAAACAAAAAAAATCCACACCAATGTAACAGGTAACCGTTTCTAATTTTTCTTTATCACGCTTTATTTACGACGTGTTTCTAATTGTATTATATATTTTTTGGGGGATTTGTAAGCAACTTTTTAGCTGCAAAGTTCCTCCACAGGATTCAACGAGCTGCTAACTAAAGTTAGCTTCCAGCAACTTTTTACTCGTGTGTGTGTGTGTGTGTGTGCGTGTGTGTGTGTACAGTGCATCGAGAAATTACTCAGTGCTTAACGTTTTTCCACATTTTATGTTACAGCCATATTTTAAAAGATGAAATAAATTTTTTTCTCCAAAAATTCTACTCACAACACCCCATAATGACAATGTGGGAAAAAAAAATATTTTTTTATATTTGCAAATCACATGTGCATAAGTATTAACAGCCTTTTGCATGAAGCTCAAAATTGAGCTTGGGTGCCTCTTGATTCCAGTGATCATCCTTGAGATGTTTCTACAGCTTAGCTGGAGTCCACCTGGGATAAATTCAGTTGATTGGACATGATTTGGAAAGACACACACCTGTCTACATACACTCAACAAAAATATAAATGCAACACTTTTGGTTTTGCTCCCATTTTGTATGAGATGAACTCAAAGATCTAAAACTTTTTCCACATACACAATATCACCATTTCCCTCAAATATTGTTCACAAACCAGTCTAAATCTGTGATAGTGAGCACTTCTCCTTTGCTGAGATAATCCATCCCACCTCACAGGTGTGCCATATCAAGATCCTGATTAGACACCATGATTAGTGCACAGGTGTACCTTAGACTGCCCACAATAAAAGGCCACTCTGAAAGGTGCAGTTTTATCACACAGCACAATGCCACAGATGTCGCAAGATTTGAGGGAGCGTGCAGTTGGCATGCTGACAGCAGGAATGTCAACCAGAGCTGTTGCTCGTGTATTGAATGTTCATTTCTCTACCATAAGCCGTCTCCAAAGGCATTTCAGAGAATTTGGCAGTACATCCAACCAGCCTCACAACCACAGACCACGTGTAACCACACCAGCCCAGGACCTCCACATCCAGCATGGTCACCTCCAAGATTGTCTGAGACCAGCCACTCGGACAGCTGCTGAAACAATCGGTTTGCATAACCAAAGAATTTCTGCACAAACTGTCAGAAACCGTCTCAGGGAAGCTCATCTGCATGCTTGTCGTCCTCATCGGGGTCTCGACCTGACTCCAGTTCGTCGTCGTAACCGACTTGAGTGGGCAAATGCTCACATTCGCTGGCGTTTGGCACGTTGGAGAGGTGTTCTCTTCACGGATGAATCCCGGTTCACACTGTCCAGGGCAGATGGCAGACAGCGTGTGTGGCATCGTGTGGGTGAGCGGTTTTCTGATGTCAGTGTTGTGGATTGAGTGGCCCATGGTGACGGTGGGGTTATGGTATGGGCAGGCGTCTGTTATGGACGAAGAACACAGGTGCATTTTATTGATGGCATTTTGAATGCACAGAGATACCATGACGAGATCCTGAGGCCCATTGTTGTGCCATACATCCAAGAACATCACCTCATGTTGCAGCAGGATAATGCACGGCCCCATGGTGCAAGGATCTGTACACAATTCTTGGAAGCTGAAAATGTCCCAGTTCTTGCATGGCCGGCATACTCACCGGACATGTCACCCATTGAGCATGTTTGGGATGCTCTGGACCGGCGTATACGACAGCGTGTACCAGTTCCTGCCAATATCCAGCAACTTCGCACATCCATTGAAGAGGAGTGGACCAACATTCCACAGGCCACAATTGACAACCTGATCAACTCTATGCAAAGGAGATGTGTTGCACTGCATGAGGCAAATGGTGGTCACACCAGATACTGACTGGTATCCCCCCCCAATAAAACTGCACCTTTCAGAGTGGCCTTTTATTGTGGGCCGTCTAAGGCACACCTGTGCACTAATCATGGTGTCTAATCAGCATCTTGATATGGCACACCTGTGAGGTGGGATGGATTATCTCAGCAAAGGAGAAGTGCTCACTATCACAGATTTAGACTGGTTTGTGAACAATATTTGAGGGAAATGGTGATATTGTGTATGTGGAAAAAGTTTTAGATCTTTGAGTTCATCTCATACAAAATGGGAGCAAAACCAAAAGTGTTGCGTTTATATTTTTGTTGAGTGTATAAGGTCCCACAGTTGACAGTGCAGGTCAGAGCACAAACCAAGCATGAAGTCAAAGGAATTGTCTGTAGACCTGTGAGATGGGATTGTCTCAAGGCACAAATCTGGGAAAGGGTACAGAAACATTTCTGCTGCTTTGAAGGTCCCAATGAGCACAGTGGCCTCCATCATCCTTAAATGGAAGACGTTCAGATCCACCAGGACTCTTTCTAGAGTTGGCCGCCTGTCTAAACTGAGTGATCGGGGTGAAGCGCCTTAGTCAGGGAGGTGACCAAGAACACGATGGTCACTGTGTACTCCTCTGTGGAGAGAGGAGAACCTTCCAGAACACAACCATCTCTGCAGCAATCCACAAATCAGTCCTGTATGATAGAGTTGCCAGATGGAAGTCACTCCTTAGTAAAAGGCACAAGGCAGCCCACGGTATTAACAAACTGAACTAAACATTAAATTGGATACACTTATCATTATACCACCTACCACAATCGGACACGTTGATTTTGTTTTGACATTGTCAAGTTAATGTTCCTGCCATCATCAGCCTTGCGAAAACGTTGCACAACCTTTGAATTTATTTATTTATTTATTTATTTATTTTTTACAAGAGTTTGACGATGCAGAAACAAGGAGTGAAACCAGCTTAACTCAAGAATTTACAACATTAAAATTGAGCCAACAGTTGCTTCATAGTACATTTAGATTGATTCAGCAGTCTATATATCGACGTGGCCTTGTCTATTATTTTAAAAGAAACTTTCGATTTATAATGGATAATTGTAACACCACTGGAGTGACCAAAATCTGTTTGTGAAATGATGATTTACTGAAAGTAGTTGATCATAAGCAATACCACACCCACATTTATGTTGCCACAGTTGCCCCAAGCGCCTTGGGGCAACTGTTTGTTGTGATTTGGCCCTATATAAATAAAATTGATTTGATTTACAATATCAGTCATGTGGAGAAAATGTTACATAAACTTTTAAACAGTCAGTCACATTCATTAACTGTAAAATATCTGGACTCCCCAAATAAAATTAGCCAATTTCCCATAGCTTGGCATCATAACAGAGATTAGACCATCTCGGACCGTAATTGTTGACTGATCCTGACCAAAATCACATCCCTTCTTTTCACCCATAGGACCAAAGTATCTGCCAGTTTTGACCAAAGTGGATTATACGTACTTGAGATGTCTTGTTAACATACATCGTACATGGCTGTACAGAAAGGCGATCACAAAAGTGTGGCATCACATACAATCCTTTTTCCTCTTTTGCAGACAACTATTCATTATACTTGCCTAGGTTCACTGCTTTTACCAAACCAAATCAGTTATTAAAAGAACATTCGAATGAGGTTTGGTCTTTGGTTGAATCTGAGAAACTTGTCAGTGGCAATCAGAAATATGTCAGCTGTTGCTTGGTGTTTAGTTGTTGCTCTGCCTCTGTTTAAATATTTCACTGTCTGACATTTTTATATTGTCACGCTTCCTTTTCTTGTCTTATTTCCAGTGTCAAGGTCTAAAAGTGATCAGGCTAGGCCTACCTAGCCTACCCGTCGGCCTCACCAGCCGGGTTGGCAACCTCCACTGGGAATCCTCCCCTCAATGAAGGAAGGCGGCTTTAGCCTAATCTTAGACTTCACCAGTCCTCCAAGTGAAGCGGTTACACATTGGATTCCACTGGTATTTTGTCAGGCTTCAAGAATTCCCAGTGGTCTTTAGATCTCCAGTCCTTCCATGCCTTGGTGGTTTCTGTCTGAATGTTGGCAGCAGGATGGATTTGGGTGTTGATTTGACGAGCGTCATCGCGTTGCAGCGCCTGCACCCCCAACCTTTGACTGCTTGTTTTTCTTCCTTTCATCCCTTCCATCCCCGGTGTTTAATAGAAGGTCTCCTCCTCTCTCACGGGGCTCTCCTGAACCCTGTACAGAAAGGCCTTATAGAAACTGTGTGCTGTCACAGTGAAACAGACAGTGCCGCAAAGACAAAATAGCTAATAGATCCTGAACAGATTCCACAGATTGCCTAGTTTGATATAAGTGACTATTTTTGGTGACCCACCCCTTTTGCATTTTTCTATGAGTGTGATTGGAGGATAGTCTGATTGAGAATTAAAAAAAAAATTTCTTTATAGTATCTCTGTTGTGGTCTAAGGTTTATTTAATTTAATTTTTATTTTGGAGAAATGTCTGAAAGCAGTAACAAAGTGGTGAAATTCATTGCCCCGGCCGCTCCTCCGCCCTCTACCTCCCCCTGTCAGTCACCCCAGACCCCTCTCAAGAATGTGAATGGCTCTGCTAGTTCAGACTCGCACGTAGTCGAGAAGCTCGGTGGACACCTGGAGGTGGAACGCCGGCGACGCCACACAATGGACAGAGATTCTAAAACGGCCGAGCACCGGTTCTTCCGCCGCAGTGTGATTTGTGACTCTAATGTAACGGCGTTGGATCTGCCCAGCAAGGCAGCTGTGATACTCACCTCACCTCCAGATTGTGAGGGCCCTTTCAACCTATTCTCTCAGCAGCCCTCAGGGCCTAGACTTGGGGTACAAGATGCTGACAATCTGGAGGAGACTAGAGGCCCCTATTTTCAAAGTACAACCTTTGAGCCTGGTCTTGGTGGGGGAGTTACAGAAGACCAGATAAAAGACAGTGAGACAGATGCAGGTGTGGGTAGTATCGCAGTCCCCTTAAGTATTAGTGTTGAACCTGGTGGAGCAGGAGCAGGATCCGCGCAGAGCCTGACAGTATTGGATGTTACTAGTAAAACAGACGGTGCACAATCTGACATCACGTTAGAGTCGAGGGGACTGGAGGGTGCACATCAAGTGGCAAAAGAGAAAGCTACCCGTGCAGATGAGGGTATTGCCAGTAGTCCAACGGAGGAAGAGAGGGGACTAGCAAAAGCACGTGCAGAGCAGAGGGAGGCCGAGAAACGGGTTCAAGAGGATATAGAAGAGGTGGAGACGAAAGCAGTGGGGACATCACCTGATGGTCGCTTCCTAAAATTTGACATAGAGATCGGAAGAGGGTCCTTTAAGACGGTGTACAAGGGACTGGATACGGAGACGACGGTGGAAGTGGCGTGGTGTGAGCTACAGGTGAGTCGTCACTCGTTACATTTCACCATCACAGCTGAACAACACGCAGTACTTACTTGAGAAGTTCCGCCTAAATGCGGAAATGTTGCACATTTGCGTAGCCTATTTTTATGTCTCACCGCTATGCACGTTGCTTGCAGAACATTGCGTCCTCATGCTTTGTTGTGAACACGATTACTCAGTAATGATGTATGATACATGACATATATGCAGTAGGTAACCTTTGGGGAGGAGATCTGCTGACTAGATTTTGGGGTTGTTTCATCCATACATTAGCTTATTATTGAGAATGAATTTTTTTATTTTATTTTGTATTTCTAACAGGATTCCACTTAAATGCTTTATGGTACTTTATATTTACAATGTGTGTAAACTATGGAGACACTAATAGAAGCCAATTAGCTAATTAGGGTGGTAAAATTCATAAATGATTCCAATAGCAAATGGGGAAAAATGCCAAAAAAGGCTTCAGAATTCATGTGAATGTTGAAGTTCAGGAAACCACATCAAAAATCTATTTGACTGGAGTTTGGTGGAGATCTCAGTGTCATTTCCGTGTTGTTGACGTGTAAATCTATGCGGAAGTTGATGCAACATCTTCATGTGTTTTTGTTTGTTTTTAGAGCAGCAGTGAGGTACTTCATACTGCGTGTTTGATGTATTATTAGTACACAGCAAGCCCATCAGTTTCAAAGCATTTTTGTCTAAAGTGTTAAGCAGAGCATCAGTTCATCTGTATATAATCAGACTATGGATTTGGCTTAATTTGCTTCTTTTGACAGTGCTGGTAGGAGCCAGAACACTCTGTGTTAAACCGGCATTCACCTGTGAGTGTTAATTTACCAAACCCAGAAACGCAGTACTCCATAATTCTTACATGGATCTCTCGCGTAAATGAAAAATGCATGGATTTATGTGTTGCATTGTTATAAACATGACATGACATCAGTTCATGGTGGTATAACAGTTTGAAAAGGGAGCTGATGACTCATGGATATTGTAGGTTCAAATACCTATGACTGCATTTTAGAGCCACATTGAGTTTTTTTTTTCTTCTAAGACTTCGAGAATAAAGTCAAAATATTACGAGAATAAAGTTATATTTATACGAGAAGCGACGACTGCCAGTGTTGTGCCAAAGTAGTTATTCCTGCTAGGAATTGTATCCCCTGGCGCCCATGCCAGGGGATACAACCCCACGACACCAGGTCCAGCCATCTCCTCCTCCATGAAAGAGGTGATTTTGGGAACTACTAATTGCCGGAACTAGTCCCTGTGATTCCTCCTTCGGAATAGACACATTTTCTTGCATATTCGTTTCAAAGGTCTTTTCAAAGTACTGTCGCTTGCTGATTTTCACAGATCTGGCAACTTGCTTCTGACGGATTGTTTGTTGCTGTGACGCCACTCTGAACTTCACACGGTTGTATACGCTTCTTTTATTTCTGTTTAGCACTCTTCTGGTTATTAATTGTATCTACTCTGAACGTTATTTAACAGCAGTCCTGTTGTGAATCGCTAGCAGTTAGCATTCGCTAGCAGTTAGCATTCGCTAGCTAGGTCGACACCTCCCCTCTCCGTTGTTACTTTTTATAGCTGTTTCTTTTCTACCCGTTTAATACTTCTGTTGGTTTTTCAGTTGAACTGCTGTGAATTTTAAGTAATTTTTACTCCTGTGTAAAATCTTAGGAGTGGCTAGCATTTTCGCTAGCGGTTAGCTTGTGTTAGCTATTTCTGACCCTTTTCATCATTTTTTCATTTCATTTTTTACACTCCTGTTAGTTAATTAACTGTTCAGTGTATTTTATAGCTGCTGCTTTTTTACCTGTTTAATACTTCTGTTAGTTTTTCAGTGTAACTGCTGTGAATTTTAATTCATTTATCTGCATCTGTGTGAGCCTTAGGAGTGGTTAGCTTATCCATTATTGGTTAGCTCGTGTTTGCTTGGCTACATTTTTGAATTTCTTAGTGCACAAAGTACACTACTTATTATACTTTACACCCTCCGTAAATCCTGCATGATGTTGGAAGATAGGGTGGCTGTCTTAGAGAGCCGTGTCCGTAAGTTAGAGCAGCTTCTTCGCGCAGTGGAGTTAGATGTTACGGGCACTCCAGATGAGGTTAGTGTTGGGCCGGCTAGCGAGCCCATTAGCATCAGCTTAGAAACGCTGGCTGTGGAGGACGGCTTTCGGACTGTGGCTAGGCGGAGGAAGCCCCGTAGGGCTTGGTGCCCGGTTGTGGCACCCCGATTACACTCGCCAGTGCGAACTGTGAATCGGTTCTCCCCCTTGGATTTGCCAGATGTGAGTTCTCTGAGCCCACGAGTGACTTCCACTCCTGTCTCCCGGCCCAAACACCGGGCTTTAATGATAGGGGATTCAATCACCCGCAAAGGCAGGTTACAGACACCGGCTAACATTAAATGTATTCCTGGGGCCAGAGCTCATGACATTGCATCTCATCTTAGGGTGCTGACGCTGCAGAAGGGAAGACAGACGAAGGAACATGACATGAGATATAGTCACATAGTTATTCACATTGGCACCAATGATATCAGGATGAAGCACTCAGAGGTCACAAAAATGGACATAAAGAGGACTTGTGACCTTGCCAGAAAGATGTGTCGGCATCGATTAATAGTCTTTGGTCCCCTCCTCTCTCGGGGTACTGATGAGGCATTTAGCAGGCTGACATCATTAAATAGGTGGCTGGCGGAGTTTTGTAGACAGCAAGGCTTTAGCTTTATTGATAACTGGCCTTTGTTCTGGGGCCACCGTGGCTTGCTGATGCCGGATAGCCTCCACCCTACTGGGGAAGGCACCACCATCTTGTCTGCGAACATAGAGCTCTGCAGGAAGGGTAACATTAGGAATCTACAGCAGGCCACGGAGCAGGTGATTAGAGACCCTGCAAGGCTTATGACAAATGTGGGTGTGGAATCCATTAGCGTAGCGGGAAATTTAGTGCAGAAAATCCACTATAGTGATAGTGCAGTTTATTTACCAGGGAGGGAATTTCAACAAGTTGAGACTGTGGCCTGCTTTTGTAGTCGTGTCCATAAAAATCATAGAGGGATATGCTTTCCAAACTTAATACCCATTACTATATTGGATGATGTTGAAATTGAGGATGGCCCAGTGGTTGTTCCAGCAATAGCAAAGATTTTGTGTCTGCTACCTACAACGCGCGTGGAATGTCTTAAACCCAAACCTACTTCTAGGCATCTTATATATGCTACTCTGGAACCACCCCTAAACCCAAACAGTTCAACTGTCAACCCCATTGAGGTCCTTAGACTGGGTCTCATTAACATAAGATCACTGTCCTCAAAATCATTGTTGATCAATGATCTAATTATTGATCACCACTTAGATATGATTGGGCTATGTGAAACCTGGCTTAAACCTGCAGCTGTCCTCCCCTTAAATGAGGCCTGCCCACCAGCATATACATTTAGTCATGTCCCTTGTGATGCGAAGCAAGGCGGGGGTGTTGCTCTTATTTATAAATCTAGGTTTAGCTTATTAGCTGTTGGGGGTTACAAATATCACTCATTTGAGCATCTGATTCTTCGTTCTGCTCAGGATATTACACATTGCCAAGGTCAGAAGAATAAAAATCAGTCGTATTACTTTGTCACTGTATATAGGCCTCCTGGCCCATATTCTGAATTCTTAGATGAATTTGGTGCGTTCATCTGTAACTTGTCAACTAGTGTAGATAACATTCTGATCATTGGTGACTTTAACATTCATATAAATAAGCCTTCTGATCCCCTCTGCAAATCATGGAAATTGTGGATGCATTAGGATTTCGGCAAGCATTCGGGATTCGACGCACATTAGTGGAAATACCCTGGATCTGGTTCTCGCACGTGGTATTGCTGTCACGAATATTGACATCATGCCTCTTACATCAGTGGTGTCTGATTACTCACTTATTAAGTTTACAGTTTCGCTGCCGTGTTTAGTGGAACAACAACGTTATATATCTTTACGGCGATGCATCAACTCCTCAACTAAGACTGAACTCGAAGCTAGACTGCCTGATATCTTAGCTTCGCATTTGACAAATACCCAGTCAGTAGACAGACTTGTGGATAGTTTAAACTCAGTGCTCAAAACTACACTTGACGTGATTGCACCACCTGTGTTAAAACCGCGCTCCGCCAAATCACAGTCACCTTGGTTCAGTGATTATCTGCGTGACCTCAAGCATAAACCTAGAGGTCTAGAACGGAAATGGCGTCATTCAAAATTAGAAGTATTTCACCTTGCATGGCGTGATGCTATCTTATACTATAAGCATGCATTATTGGCTACAAAGCGGACTTACTACTCTGATTTGATCAACAAAAACAAGCATAACTCAAAGTTCTTGTTCGACACGGTGGCAACACTTTTGCATGGACAACCACCTGTAGTTCGCTCTCCTTTTACAGCACAAGATTTCCTGGATTACTTTGGGAAGAAAATAGAAGACATCAGGTTAAACATATCCCGGCATGCCTTAATCCAGCCACCACACCCTGCTATTGATGTGGGTGCCACTACTGAGGTATTACCTAGATTTATAGAATTTGACAGTATCTCACTAGGCATGCTGACAAAACTCGTAATGTCAACAAAAAGCACAACCTGTTTATTTGATCCTATTCCAACAAACTGCTGGTAATCTCGTTCACATAAAATCCTTAGAAGATTGCCTTGCAGCAGTGAGAAATTGGATGTCTAGAAACTTCCTACTTTTAAACTCTGATACGACTGAAATGATGGTTCTTGGTCCAGTGAGACATCGGCATCAATTTGACCAGTTAACGCTCAGCCTCGGCTCGTGTGTCATACATCACACTGACAAAGTGAGGAACCGTGGGGTAATTTTTGATCCTTCGTTGTCCTTTGGCATCCACATTAGAAATATTACTAGGACTGCTTTCTTCCACCTGCGAAATATAGCGAAGATTCATCCCATCCTGTCTATGGCTGATGCTGAGACCCTGATCCATGCATTTATCTCTTCTAGATTGGACTACTGCAATGTTCTATTTTCTGGTTTACCGCAGTCTAGCATTAGGGGTCTCCAATTGGTTCAAAATGCTGCAGCCAGACTTTTGACACGAAGCAGAAAGTTCGACCACATTACACCCATTTTGGCATCCCTTCACTGGCTTCCTGTCCCAGTGAGATCAGATTTTAAGGTTCTGCTACTAACCTATAAAATTATTCATGGACAGGCACCCTCCTACCCAGCTGACTTAATTAAACGTTACGTACCGGCCCGGGCTTTACGTTCTCAGGGTGCAGGACTACTTTGTGTCCCTAAGGTGAATAAGAAGTCTGCGGGTCACAGAGCTTTCTCTTATCGTGCCCCTGTTCTGTGGAATGATCTCCCTGCGTCAATAAAACAGTCAAATTCTGTGGAGACTTTCAAGTCCAGACTTAAGACGCACTTATTTTGCCTTTCATATGGCTAGCATACTAGTACAGTTTTATTTTACGCTTTTTACTCTTTTAATTCATTTATTAGTAATTGGAGCGGGCTGCGGCCTCAACTTTACCTAAATTCTGGGTCTTTTAGTGAAGTTTAGGGCTAGTGGCCGGCGATCACCTTAGTATTTCTCTGTTTTTCTTGTTGTTTAATGCTGACAAATTATACAGTATTTCTTGTCTTTCTGATGCCTGATTCTGTTTTTTTCTCTCTGTTTAAGGTGCATCTCCATCCAGAGATGGGAGTTGTGTTTGTGTTGGTGATCCTCCTGTCCTGTGCGCCAATAGCATTTCTTGTATATTTGTCCGTGAATTGTTCTGTAATTTATGTTTGTAGCATGGCCCAAGCAGAGGGTCACCCCTTTGAGTCTGGTCTGCTTGAGGTTTCTTCCTCAGAGGGAGTTTTTCCTTACCACTGTTGCTCTGGGGGTTGGTAAGGTTAGACCTTACCTGTGTGAAGCACTTTGAGGCAACTCTGTTGTGATTTGGCGCTATATAAATGAACATAAATTGAAATTGAATTGAAAGTTCTGATAGTAATGATAATGTGGTGCAGATGGGCCAAAAGGTGAAGTATTTCCTTATTTGTAAAACCTATACTGAAGTACAACTTAACAAAGTGCTCCACAGATCTCATTTTGAGATGCAGAGTTTTTTTCTCATAAAATTACATCTTTATTCTTGTAATATTCAATGGTTTTTTTTTCTCAGAAAATTACAACTTTATTCTTGTAATATTATGACTTTATTCTTGGTTTAAAAAAAAACCTCAATGTGGCCCCAAAATGCCTTTGTAAATATACTTGACCAGACAGAGAGTGAAAAATGTGTTCGGAAGGTCTCCACTCATTACCAGCGTTAAAGCTCTGTAATCTCCAAATCGTTTCCACTGTGATGTTGAGGGTCTCGCATAGCAGCTTCTGAATGTCAGCGGGTGAAAGATACGAGAGTTTATAGCAGCATTTCAACTGTTAACTCTGGTTACGTTGCTGAAATAACTGCACAGATGCCTTTATGGTGTTGATACCGACTTCTGCAGAGTTGTTTTTGCTCTGATTAATTTGTCATGTGCACTGAGTGAGTTGTAGTCTGTTGAGTTTGTGGATGTTGTGTGCTTCAGATTTCCCCCTTTAAATGATATGTTCATGGTGATTGATTTTTAAATAACTTGCCTTATGTACAGGTTGACTGAAGGCTGACTGTCAATTTAAAAAAAACAAAGGCTTGTAGCTGCATAGTTTGAATGAAATGACTGGAGTGACTGAAAAATCTAACTTTCCCTTCCTGTGTTAAGCAGCACTTCTTACTTGGGGAACTTTTGCATTGAACTACAGCTGCGAAACTCTTTTTTTTTTTTTTTTTTTTTTTTTTTTTTTTTTTATATTAGTCATGCATGTCGTTGCTGCATCCTTACAGATAAACTCGTCTCAGGTGTGTGTGAACGGATGCTGTGGTGCGTCAGGTTACCATCACCACAAGTTGCACAAACGAGTCTCGAATGAAATGACCAAAATACTTCAGTTTCCGAATTCCCTTTGATGATTTTTAGCATATACATTATGGAGGGTTAGAGAAAATAGTAACTACAAAAGTTATTGTTGAAACTCTGGAACAGTTTAGGACTATTTTTATTTTTTATTATTATTATTTGTGTGTGTTTTCTGTAGTTGTGCAACCACTGTACATCTGGTTATGCTGCTGTTGGAGCAAGACAAATTACTTCCTGCCTATGATGTACTTACTCAGTGGAGTTTGTCTGTGGTTATAAGAATGACGGCAAAAATATGCATTGAGTGCAATTATGCAGATGTTAAAAAAAAATGAGATAGTACTTTGTGAACAAAGCATTAGCAGCTGGTGACGCGAGACAGGATGGCACAGTTCACCACAGGATGCAGTCGCTGTCTTACTGGTTTGATGTCTGCACAGCGTGCGAAGAAGAGATGCACCAGAGGTACAAAAATGTGTAACTCTCTGCAGTACATGCTGTGAGGTTACATATTCTGAGTTTTGTGCATGCACTTTCAATGTGACATAATGAAGTCCTCTGCAAGATGATTAGCATCACTAACTTTCATATATATTTGAGAATATCTTCAGAAATAAATGCAAAATAACCAATTTTGTATCATCAGAATAGTCAACAAGCAGCGCATGTATTAGTGTGCATACAGGCCCTACACTGACTGTAGCCTTTAAATATGGAATTTATGAAGAAATGGAAAAGGTTTTCAGTATCCCCGGCCATACGTTCTATCTACTGTTTAATTACAGTATTACATTTACTGTTTTGTTTGTGTATTTTTGTCTAGGATTTGCCCAAATAGTGATGTTTTCCTTTGATACAGACTCTTTAACAGTGTTTGGATTATTTATTTTTTTTTTTTTTCGAAACAGTGTTTAATGTTGGCCTCACTAAGTTGTAGAAGTGGTGAAATGTTTTTGCCAATCCCTCACCACAAATTCTATCTGTTGTGTAATTTATCTAAAACTTGCCCTGATATAGAGGGCATCATGTTTTTCCCTGCTGTTGCTAGCTTGTTAGCCGGTACCACCACTAGTTACCTGGCACCACTAACCATCCAGCATGTGGTAGTATGTCTATGGGATATTACATGAGTAAAACAAAGTTGTTGTTTTGATTGAGCTGGTGTATCAAAGTTAACCAGATGCAATAGGGTTTGTCATCATTATATGTTTTTTTTATATGTTAAGTTACAAGATGAGAGTATTTATTGTTTTTGAGTTATTCTTCGGACAAGATGGGTAGAAAGAAGTAACTCATTTAAGGTTACTTCCACAGACCAAAGATATTAAATTTACTGCCCAAGAGAACCCTTACCAAAAAGTAGTATATGCAAGTATGTTTCAAGTATACTTCTAGTTTACTTTTTATATACTTATCAGTACAATTTTTTGGTAAGGGAAGTAATGAAACTAGTCAAATAAAGCAGAAAATATTGGCATTTGGGAACCTGAAACAGCAAAAATCACACAAAATGATGAATTGCCAAAAGTTGCAGATTAGTTTAATAGCTGATCATTGCAGCTGTGTTGCAGGAAATGATCTTCTAATTACATACATGATTGAAAGTAGGTGTGGCTGAAGTTGTATTGAACTTTAACTTGGCTGGTTTGTCAGGTTCTTTCATTTCCAAAACCTCTGGTGGCCGCTGAGGCCACACTGCTTATTTTCAGTACCTGAGAATTTTATTATGTAGAAACTCCCATTTTGTGAGACGCACTTAAACACATCGTTGATCATTTTGTGATTATTTTGAGTCAACATAAAAACGTTTTAGTTGTGCATTGTCTTGTGGGTGTGCGTCTTCACCTGCAGCATGACTGCATTCTTGCAGACTTGAACCATGAGTAATGTGCAATTCCTGACAAAACTGTCCTAAACTTGGTCTTTCCAAACGTTATACTTTGGAGTGAAATTGATGGCATAAAGTGCACATCGGAATGGGAGAAATGGAGAAGGACTTGGCAGCTTGTCATGTTGACAAGTAGGCACAGAGGTAGTCGGCGATGTTGACTAAGAGTTGCAGCTGGTCATATGACGGTCAGGGCACTGACTGAGCCAAGAGATCTGGTTTCAGAGGAGGAAGAAAACTGTGGCACAGACTCAAGTGGATCTACTTGTTACCAGTGAATGGAAAATGCATGGATAAAAAAAAACAAACCTATAATATGTCCGTTCCCACCCCATAAAGTGCAAGTTGCTGGGGTCCTTCGATAGAAGGGTTTAAAATAAAAGAGATTTGATGATAGGATTTGGGATGATTCACATGGATGCAAGCACGCTGTGAGCATTAGGGGGCCAGTTTTCCTTTACAAAGGTTGGGGAGTCAAACAATTCCGTTGTTAAGAGCTGAAATGTGTAACTTTCAAATGGGTGGTGATATATCATGTTTCAGTAGATCACTGAAAAATTCTTAAGGGAAGATGTGTTGTCCAAACAGACAAAAATTACGTTTTTTTTTTATCAAAAAAATCCCTTCAGGAGGAAAATTACGGCCCTTTTTAGTGTAGGGGTTAAAGGGACCAAAACAGTGACATAGTCAAAATGTGGATTTTGACCTTTGAATATTTTTGTGCGCCCTCAGTAATCCTCAATGATCTTATGGTATATGAATGTATGGATGGAGTTCTCCCATATAACGCTATATTTTTGAAGGCTAACTGAGGGCTGAGGGCTTCAAGTCACAACTTTTGGCATTTTGGGCTACATTTGGGACCCTCCCAGGGCCTGCGCCCTAAATAAGCCTTGCTCATTTATGCATATTTGGATACACTGGGACAAGTTCTTTCCAAATTTGCATAAATGGCAGTGGCTTAGTTAGGGCACTTTTGCATAGGTGGCGGTCTTTATGTAAAGAACGCGATATTTGGCGATTTTCGTTAGGCCATATCTCGGTGCACCCCCTATGGATTTCAGTGAAACTTGTTTTATTATGTTCCTCTGTATCTCTGCTATTCATGATAAAGATATCAAGTTTAGATAGTAACAGTTCTCCTACCTGGAAATACAAAGTGATACACTGGACTGTCGTGGTTGTGAGGGGTACTTTGCTGTTGCTCGGAGGCCGAGGTGGTGCGCATCACATTGCACAATTTTCTTGCAAAATGCAGAAATAAATTGTTCCAGGATATTGGAAAGAGTTTTCCAAGAAAACTGCTTGTGGGAAAGTCAACTGAGGTGCACTGTTGCTCGACCTGTTTACAGTAAATTATAGTCAATAGTATTCATTAGTTTAGTTTATGAGGGTTTTAATGCATGTAAATGAAAATATATACAACGTCCCACCCCTGTCATCATCCACTGTGATGTTTTACTGCAGATATCAGTGTTTTTTGTTTGTTTTTTTTCCAGTTAAGTAGAAAACACCCAACCCATGCGTTTCCAAAACAATATTCTGAATAGACTGGAATTATGCAGTTGCGCATAGATCCACATTGCAAAATAAAGTTCACAAACAAGATACTCCAGGCAGTTGGTGGGTGGGGTGATTTGTCTGGCAGAGGACCAGTTTGTTATTCGTCCATTTCTGGGTGTTTTTCAGAATGGAGCGTTGATTCAGGTGTTGGACAGTTTGTTCAGTGATGTTATTCAGCTTCCGGGGCAGATCAGTATAGTGATAACCATCATTCCTGCTTTCAGAGGTGTGGCCCCCAAACTTGTATAATTTTTATTTTTTAAGTCATCACGTTTTACGATGGACGACAAACAGAAATCTACTGGATGGAATGGTGTGTGTGTGTGTGTTGAAGAAATCTAGCAGTAATACAGGCTGAAGAGCATTACTGAACCAGCACACACTTGAGAAGGGCAGATGTTGAAGATTCCAGACTGCTGTGCTGTGTGCAGCCGTTTTACGACACCTCTCTGCTGTCATGGAACACTAAAGCTCATCAACCACGACCGATCATAGAGTCCAACTGTGGAATAACATTTCCGGACAAACTTTGCCTGCTGGTTAAATAACCTCTGTTTTTGCTATATGACTTTGAACTCCAGCATCATCGATAATTCTGATGTTGAAGAGCGGGCATCATGGAAGAATACACAAACTCTCAGTGCACTGGCACGCTGTTCATCAAGTTTTTTTTGTTTTGTTTTGTTTTTTTTTCTTCAAACAAAATTCCTTTGGTTTTTGATGGATGCCATCTCAGATTTGTGCTCCCCCCCAAAACTGGATGACAGGAAGTCTCAACCACCAAATGAGCACACACTGATTCCCTGCCCCACCACCACCACAAAAAAGCGCATTAGTTACCCTGACAGTGTTCTTCAAATGTCACACCACAAATGACATTTTAAGCATATTCTGTTATGTTTTTATTTACTACCCCAATTCCACTGAAGTTGGGACGTTGTGTAAAATGTAAATAAAAACAGAATACAATGATTTGCAAATCCTCTTCAACCTATATTCAGTTGAATACACCACAAAGACAAGATATTTAATGTTCAAACTGATAAACTTTTTATTGTTTTTGTGCAAATATTTGCTCATTTTGAAATGGATGCCCGCAACACATTTCAAAAAAGTGGGTTTACCACTGTGTTACATCACCTTTCCTTCTGACAACACTCATTAAGCGTTTGGAACTGAGGACACTAATTGTTGAAGCTTTGTAGGTGGAATTCTTTCCCATTCTTGCTTGATGTACGACTTCAGTTGTTCAACAGTCCATGGTCTCTGTTGTCATATTTTGCGCTTTATAATGCACCACACATTTTTAATGGGCGACAGGTCTGGACTTGCAGGCAGGCCAGTCTAGTACCTGCACTCTTTTACTACGAAGCCACACTGTTGTAACACGTGCAGAAGGTGGTTTGACATTGTCTTGCTGAAATAAGCAGAGACGTCCCTGAAAAAGACGTTGCTTGGATGGCAGCATGTGTTGCCATCACAGATGTGTAAGCTGCCCATGCCATGGTCACTAACACACCCCCATACCATCACAGGTGCTGGCTTTCGAACTTTTCGCTGGTAACAATCTGGATGGTCTTTTTCCTCTTGTCCGGAGGAAACGACGTCCATGATTTCCAAAAACAATTTGAAATGTGGACTCATCAGACCACAGCACACTTTTCCACTTGGCGTCTTTCCTATTCAAATGAGCTCAGGCCCAGAGAAGGCTGCTGCGTTTCTGGATGTTGTTGGTGTATGGCTTTTGCTTTTCATGGTAGAGTTTTAACTTGTAGATGTAGCGATGAACTGTGTTAACTGACAATGGTTTTCTGAAGTGTTCCTGAGCCCACACGGTAAGATCCTTTACACAGTGATGTTTTTAATATAGTGCCACCTGAGGGATTGAAGGTCACGGGCATTCTTCAGGAACTGATTCATGCATTTATTTCCTCTAGGCTGGACTATTGTAATTCATTATTATCAGGTTGTCCTAAAGTTCCCTAGAAAGCCTTCAGTTAATTCAAAGTGCTGCAGCTAGAGTGCTGACGGGGACTAGAAGGAGAGAGCATATCTCACCCATATTGGCCTCTCTTCATTGGCTTCCTGTTAATTCTAGAATAGAATTTAAAATTCTTCTTCTTACTTATAAGGTTTTGAATAATCAGGTCCCATCTTATCTTAGGGACCTCGTAGTACCATATCACCCCAATAGAGCGCTTTGCTCTCAGACTGCAGGCTTACTTGTAGTTCCTAGGGTTTGTAAGAGTAGAATGGGAGGCAGAGCCTTCAGCTTTCAGGCTCCTCTCCTGTGGAACCAGCTCCCAATTCAGATCAGGGAGACAGACACCCTCTCTACTTTTAAGATTAGGCTTAAAACTTTCCTTTTTGCTAAAGCTTATAGTTAGGGCTGGATCAGGTGACCCTGAACCATCCCTTAGTTATGCTGCTATAGACGTAGACTGCTGGGGGGTTCCCATGATGCACTGTTTTTTCTCTTTTTGCTCTGTATGCACCACTCTGCATTTAATCATTAGTGATCGATCTCTGCTCCCCTCCACAGCATGTCTTTTCCTGGTTCTCTCCCTCAGCCCCAACCAGTCCCAGCAGAAGACTGCCCCTCCCTGAGCCTGGTTCTGCTGGAGGTTTCTTCCTGTTAAAAGGGAGTTTTTCCTTCCCACTGTAGCCAAGTGCTTGCTCACAGGGGGTCGTTTTGACCGTTGGGGTTTTACATAATTATTGTATGGCCTTGCCTTGCAATATAAAGCGCCTTGGGGCAACTGTTTGTTGTGATTTGGCGCTATATAAAAAAAATTGATTGAATTGATTGATTCAGTGTTGGTTTTCAGCCTTGCTGTTTACGTGTAGAAAGTTCTCCAGATTCTCTGAATCTTCTGATTACATTATGGAGTGTAGATGATGGAATCCCTAAATTCCTTGCAATTGCACATTGAGAAACATTTTTTCATGTAGTTGTTTACAAAGTGGTGATCCTCACTAGGGCTGAAACGATTAATCGAGTAACTCGAATAATTCGATTACAAAAAATGTTTGAGGCAAATTCTGTGCCTCGAAGCTTCGTTTAACGTTGTAGTACATATGCCAGGCTGAGTGTGGCGCTGCAATGTCCGCAGGGAAAAAAACAGAAGAAGACTGGAACATAACAGCTAATCAAATTAGCAACGATAGCTACCGCTTTCCAACGTGACGCATAGTGTAAAATAAAGCCTTTTAACAGAAAGATGGTCCACACTGATCATCTGAAATAGACTTACTGTACATTTAAAGCAAAGCAGTGTGTTTGTGTATTTTTAAAAAACACACGGTCTGCTCTACGTGGGGAGGGACTATTGACCCGGTGGCCGGCTGCTGTCTCTCTCTGCCCGGTGTGAGGGGCTCTCAGACCGGGCGAGTCACAGCTCTGTCCCCGGCTACATTGACAAACAGCAGAAGTCCACTTTTTCTTGTGTTTCCCTCAGACTCACAATGTTTTACTTTTTAATTTTTGCTTTGTTGGGCAACACACAACACTTCACAAACACGGTAACTTAAATAAAATAATAATTTAAAAAAACTGCTGGGCTTGCATGTTCAACCTCCAGCTGAAATGCAGCTGCTGAATTGCAGAGAAAGCGTCATAAAAAAAAAAAAAAATCACGCAGGAGCCCAGTCCATCAACCTTTATAAAAAAAAAAAAAAAATACAAAAACAAAAAAAAACTTAAAATGGTTACATTTTACAAGTTGGAGAAAACAAAACAGAAAGCCACATCCCATCGCCATTTCAGCAAAATGCCAACACTTTGGCGCAGTGACATTACGCCATTGCTTAGGGAGAGCCCTGGACTATTGATGTTTAAAAACGCAGAAGTACGTTTTATCCGATTACTTGATTAATTGCCATAATAATCGATAGAATACTCGATTACTAAAATAATCGATAGCTGCAGCCCTAATCCTCGCTCCATCTTAAATTTTGTTGAATTTTATTTAATGACAATAAAAGGCATCTTATCTTATCTTTGCTCGTAAACGGCTGAGCCTTTTGGGGATGCTCCTTTGATACCCAATCATGACACTCACCTGTTTCCAGACAGGTGTTCTTTGAGCATTCATCAACTTTCCCAGTCTTTTGTTGCCCTGTCCCAACTTTTTTGAAATGTGTTGCAGGCATCCATTTCAAAATGAACAAATATTTGCACAAAAACAAAAAGTCTATCAGTTTAAACATTAAATATCTTGTCTTTGTGGTGTATTCAACTGAATATAGGTTGAAGAGGATTTGCAAATCATTGTATTCTGTTTTTATTTACATTTTACGCAACATCCCAACTTCATTGGTATTGGGATTGTATTTATAGTGTGGACAGTCCAATATAGGTGGCACTAAATGCCAGTCCATGTCATGTTTGGTGTTTTTCAAGGGCCTTGTGTGCAAAGCACGATTATCTTCCTGATATAATTTATACTCTTATGATGGAGATGTAGAACAGGGAGCTCAGTGAGATCAGGAATTAGGTGGCAAATTTGTAGACCTTGATTCGATTCCCCTTCACACTGCCTGTCTGTGTCTTTGTGCAAGAAACTTCATCTGCATTGTCTCAGTCCACCCAGCTGTAAAATAGGTAGTGGCCTTTGCCATGGAAGTAACTTGTGTCGGAATCTGGCCATAAGCATCTCCACCAATAGGTCTCTGGGCCTATACAAGACCTACAAATTAGTAAGCATGATGGGGATGGCCTGATGTATTTCTTGCAGCAGAAAATTCCATGTGAAGCTAAAGGTGATGACCAAAAGTGTATTGTTGGTGTTATGTGGTACTTTGGTGTCACTTGATGGACCAAATTAAAAAAAAAAAAAAATTTACATTGACAGACCAGATTTTTAAAAAATTACATTGAAATGACTAGTGTAGTGTACAGTGCGATATTATGTATTCAGTTCCTCATAGGGTAACCTTTTCTTGGTTTTGACATATATAAATTCCATTGTGCATTTCTTGCTATTAAGAATTCATTTAAATCCTGAACTTATTTTGAATGGTGCTCGATTGTAAGTTCTCTCTGGTCTTTTTTTGCTCTTTTTTTTTTTTTTTTTAACCATGCAGTAGTCACCAGATTACTGTTCTTGTTTTTGTTTTTCCTGTCATCTTCATCACAAGATCTTCATGAGTCTTCCTGAGTTTCACAGGACCCAAAATCAGGATTGCTTGACGGTGCGTGTCTTGGAAACAGTAATTTGTTTATCACCAAACAAATGTGGATTCTTTGTCATCCACACTGCTCTGTGTTTCTGGCCCAGAGACGTCTTGGATTCAGGCTAGATATTGAATCTTATTTTTTCTGTTCAGATCTTGTGATTTTGCTTGAATAATTAAATTGGCTGTTATTAAGTCGTTAGTTTGACTAATTCATCAGTGGAATAATGTCTCACTAAGACACATTTCAGCTTCTTGCGTCTTCTCTTTTTCCTTTTTTGTCACTGTAAATCTTTTGCTTTTGACTTGTTGGTTGGAGAAAAAAAAACCATAGTTTATCACCAACTCCTACTATAATGTACAGCTTTCATTTTTGGGCATTTTATAAACTTTTTGTTAATATACTTGAATAAAATGCTGCCCATGTCACGTATGAGGGTATTACAACCCCGTGGTGACTGATCAGTACACATGCATAGACAAGTAGCTCTTCTGCTGCACTGAGGTAATCGTAAGTGTCAGAGGTGACTGAGCAACTGCTGACATGTGGCAGAATGTTGGGGTAAAGTTACAGACAACCAGTTGCTCTCACTCACTGGGCTCCAATGGCAACTGGAGATCTGTGAGAGTCTGGATCATCTGGAATTTTTCGGTTTCTGTACGTGTGTGTTTAATCACTTTGAGTAACTGCACATCTGTATGGACACAACCTTTGTTTCAGTTCTTGTATCACAGCCAGTTTTGGGCTTACTGTTTTTCTAGCAGTTGGTCCAGTCCAGATAAATTTTATTTCAGGAATAATCCAGAGATGCCTGAAAATTGATGTGGAGGTGAGAACCGCATAAAGTTTCCTTGAACTTCACGAAGTCATACATGGATGACTTGGGGACGGATCGAGAAGAGGAAGATCATTCAGTAGCTTATCTGAAGGTGTGTTGGTCCACCTGATAATGCTGCATGATGGATGGAAAGAACGAGCTGAAGTACTTTCTTTGGAATGAGTGAAAATGGTAAGAAGTAGGCATGTGGAGATTAATCGATACGAATCAGTATCTAGATACAAACGTGTGTGATACGAGTGCATCGATTCATTTGAGTGGTTGAATCGTGTTGCGTCGCTTGCTGCCTGCTTATATCGACCCCCCCCACCCCCCACCCCGATGCACATTGAATCCACCATGGACGGAAGCTAGAAAGCACATTTCTACCTTCACTTCTGGACACCGGAGCGGCCATTATTTTTGAGGGTGTGTATCAGGAAATGCTCATTTCTCTACATTGATTGCAGACTGCAGTGGGGCTGCTTGAAGCAACGAAGCAGTGCTTCGACCCTCTGTTCGCTAGTTCTCTTCTTCCTTTCCAGCAGAAAGTCCGCAATGTCTCCATTAACCCATCTCAAAGCCATTTAAAGATGTCAATCCTGAGTCAGCTTTGTGTGGATTAAAATCACAAACTGGGACTCTTGTCTTGTTGTGGGCAAGAAACAAGAATCGCCGTCCGTTCCACACCAGAGTTTTATGCGACAGTTCTCTGGCGTGTACACCAGCCGGTGTGAGGAGCTCAGCTTGAAGTTGTCCATTGGGAAAGGAAATAATAATAATAATAATATCCTCTGTTTTGTGGGACTAAGTGCGCAGCTCCAAAGAGTCGCACAGATTTTGGTCTGAATTAATAATTTCAGAACAAATCGCCGTTTTAAATCAAATGACCCCTCTTTCCAAACGTTATAATGCAGACAAACTACAAACCCTCAAAATGAGACGTCCTCTGTTTTTTTTTATGAATTACATTGATGTTGATGTGCAGCGCAGCCAGCTGTAAGAGCTCAGCTCAGAGTCTATGGAGTTACATTTATGTCAGTAATATCTGAAAGGAAATGCATTTGACAAAAACTACAGATTTTATTTCTATTTCTGTCCAGAGATCTAAAATCCATCTTGTACAGATTTGATTTATGTCTGGAGATCAAGGATCCTGTGACCAGTTTCATATTTATTTACTTTAAAACTCAATAAAATGTTGTTGACATAGAAAACATGTAAAGCCTACTTTTAGTACACAGAAAATTCACAAGAGGTATTGATAAGGGAATCGATAAAGAATCAGATCGATAAGCAGTAATCGATAATGGCATCAATATCGATTACAATTTTATCAGTACTCATCATTAATCGTATCGCACCAAATCGAACTATGAGGAATTGAATCTCCAACAAATACATATCAAATCGCATTGAATCGTATCACTATATGTATCGTATCGCTGTTAGTGTATCGAGGTGCGTATCAAATTGTTGTCAGTGATGAGATTCACATGCCTAGTAAAAAGGAATGGTTTGCAGCTTGAGCCCCAGCAGTTACGTTCTAAAATGCAAACAACACAATCCTTCCTTTATAAATATAGCCACGAAAGAAAAAAACGGCGTGCAAGATACACAGTGAATGGCGTCTGTAAGAGAGAGAGTGTTTCACCACAGAAATGTCCTAAGTCAGAGAAATAAATCATAATTTGATTGTTTTTACACTGGTGGTACTTTCAGACCGAGTCTGATAAATTTGAATTTATGTCAGTTGTGGATTCCAGGAGTTAGGGTTCCGGGAAAGAGAAGTGAAGTGCTTTCAGAGGGTACGGCTCGAGGTGGAGGGTGGAAGGAGGAGGGGTAAAGGTCAAAGTTGATCTGTGTTGTGTCGGATCAACCGGAGCCTGTCTGCCTTTGGGCTACACTTGGTGGAGGGTTTGGTGACGGAGTTAGTGAGCAAAGCAATAAGTTTGATTAAAGCGCAGCATGAGGCTGATTCACATTTGCTGCTGGAGAAACGGTTGACGGTGGGAATGACGATGAAGGCGGTGCCAAAAAAAAAAAGAAAATGGGTGCAGGAGTGAGACGCAGAGGGAAAAAAGGAAAAGGAAACATGGGGAGGGGGTTAAAACAGACAAAAGGAGAGAAGCAAGGAAACCACGGACCAAAAGAAGAGCGACCCTGGGTGTGTTTATGTGACCTTACGCTCATAGCAACACTGGAACTCTCAAACCCTGAAATTTGTCAATGGCAATACAAAGCGGATTAGCCCCCTACCTTCACACAGGGAGGCTGTTGGGTTTGAGTCCCTTCACTCCCAGGCTTCCAGTTGGTGCCATAAGAGGATTGCTGTGATTTCAAATATTTGGATGCTGTCTACTGCAATATCAGTAGCGCTACACTTTCAAACACCCTGAGTGTGCAACCAATTAAAGTGTCAAATGTTCTTATCGTGTGCATTTGGTAATACAGTGGTTTTAACCCTATACTGATCTGAAGTCTGTCACATGCTGGTGCAGTGGAGAGAGGGAGAAATGCTATTTATTGGGATTGTTTCAGTCATTTGAAAAGTGCTGTGTCCCAAAAGCAAATCTGCAGAACAAAGGGGACTCTGTCGTATACTCTTTGCACACTGAAAGCTTTTCCCTGTTAACAAACAAGTGTACATTTTTATTACAACCTCTGCAAAGAAGGTGATGGTTTTGGTGTCCTCGTCTCTTTATTAGTTAATGGCAGGATTACTAAGTCAAAAAGATGAAGGTGTCAAAGGCTATAAAGATTAGACCAATCTTGTGTTATTGTTTATTTAAATCATTGAAGCTGGGGAGACCCCTTGAGATGTGGTGCTGCCTGATCTAATTTTTACAAGAATTAAAGCTACAGTCTGTATGATTTAGTGCCATCTACTGCTGAGGTGGTATACTACTTTATGCCATCACCAGTCAGGATTTTTGTTTTCTGTCATTTCATTTAATGACAGGGATTTATGCTTCCTTACCTACTCTTGTGATAAACAATATGTATGATCCTCCGTTTCACAAAATGAGGGTTCTATAACTTATTAGCATGCACCAACAACCAGTAGATGGTTTATAGGGGAGCAAACACGGATTCCTGTTTTGTTTTTTTTTTGTTTGTTTTTTCTTTGTCTTCCAGCCATGCTGCAAAATGTAAAAAGTAAATTTAGTATGTTCCTCTGAGCTACTGTACCAATATGGCAGTGCAACATGGAGGCTTCAATGAGGGGGCCTGCTCTCATGTAGATATGCAGGATTCATTGTTGTTGTTGTTCTTGTTGCAGGTAATTATACACTAATACACAGATGGTTTTTAATGCTATCTTCTGTTTCTGCTAGTAAACACCCCTAAAGCCGCAGCCATTTTAGATACAAGTGATGGAGGCAAAGTGATGATTTGCCATTCATTTTCAATTAGAGTGGGTGTTGTACAGCAGCAACAGTTGCTCTGCCATCAGTAGGCGTGGCCAAAATAGACTTGAAGTCTATTTTATGCAAATACTGAACAACGCGGCATGGCAATTACCCATCAGCATGAATAGGTAACGCAACGTTCAGCTGGTTGTTTGCTTGAAGAAAATCCAAAATGGTGGGAAACGCTATGAAACCGCGGTGTTTCTCTGTAAATCTTACGGAGATGTAGCGGGCACGTCCCTCAAGCGACAAAGCCAAGTGTCGCTGTTATTTGTAGTAAATGTAGTAAATGTGACCATAGCTTAAATCCTGCACACTGTAGCTTTAAAGAAACAACTGTGTACTTTTTAAACGCTTGTTTTGAAATCCACATGAAAGGCTCCGACTCTGTATGTGCAGCTCTTGTATGCTAACTGTTCAGGATAAGCGTTTGTAAATCAAAAAGTACAGAGGTTTTTGACACGTTAAAGACCAGTTTTTCATTAAGTGACATCATGGGAATTGATCGCATGCTTAAAAAGAGAGATATACAACCAATAAAGAAGCAGAGACGATGTCACATACTGAATGATAAATATCCCAGATCAGCCCGTGGCAGTGGAGCTAAGGCGAAACTGTTACTTTCCAGAGGTTCATATTTCCCTGACTAAAGAGTAAACTGCAGCTACATTCAGGCCTTTAGCAAAGACCGGTTCTCCCTCCTGACTGATTTGTGAAGTTGTCAAGTTGCAGAAGCGCCTCCAGAACACACCCACTGCATGAAAGAATGCCATCTGTGTTTGCAGTTATGCTCACACTAAATGTTTTTAGTACCAGCTACAAGTCCTGTACTTCATTTGTCTTCCTTTTAGTCAGTTAACGTAACACATGCATATGTAAAAAGTACGTCTGTTTTTGGTGTTTATGTAGTAGGGGCGTGGTTGCACGTGCACACACGCATACTGCTGATAGCTTATGTTTTTATCTGTGTGATGGACTTGCAGACTGTGTGGTTGGTTGCACATAACAGAGAAATGTTACTTATGTTGGACAGTCTAAAAAACATGTACTGTAGGTTGCTCGGTCTTTGCAAATTCTCTGTAGTACAAACATATTTCTGTCTGTTGAGTATGAAAGAGCTGGTTACAGGTAATGTGCTTGAGAGTCCATTTCCAAATGGCTTCTCTCTAAAGGATTATATCATTTTGATATTTCAGCCCAAATTATATCAATATTAAACATTGTATTTTCTGAAGCACAAAACTAAAACGGAGTGGTTGCAACATTATTAAATGTATTTGTGGAGAGTCACTGGGTTCAGTTGAGTCTGGTACACCATTAAAATAAACTTGCTGGGGTTTGAACGGGTGTTCTAGTGTTACTGTTAAGCACCCTTAAAAACATTTGAACTGTTATTTCCAGTTGAAGATGCAATGAAAAGCACTACAGTGACTTGTCGGTGATGCATTCAGTGCTGCTATAAATGTTTGACTTCAGCGGTACACCTAACCCTACAGTCAGCTAAGCGAACGCAAGCAACAGAGGCAAAGCAAAGAGCTGCCATTCATTTTCAGAATGGGCCTTTTGGGGCAACAAAGATGACTGTTGCTATGCCGCCAGCTAGGCAGGCATTTTTTTTCTTGTATTTTGTAAAGTGTAGTGAGAACTAAACACTTCTAAACGTAAAAACTTTTTTGCAACCAGACAATACCTCTGAAGTGATTTACAAGACATTTTATGGGATTGTTGGCGTGCTAACAAATGATACAGGAACATTATTGTGAAAGACATCAGACTGAAACAAATCAAGCTAACTTTGGTTTTGTTAAGCAGTCAAGCATGGAGGGAAAAACTCAGTGGGAGTGTCTGGTTTCCCTTCCTTCTGTCTTTATCCCTTTGGAGTCCAGGGTATAATTGGGCGTGTTTGACTACTTTTGATTTTACCTTCATAATTTACCTTTTAAAAAAACTGTTCACTTTGCCTTGCTTGGTGTCATTTTGTTCAGCACAACCTCACCTGTGTGACTTTACAGTTTTTCTTTCATTCTGACATATTGTATTAACACAATGAACCTAAATTCACACAGAAACACAAAATCTGAATAGAAAAAAGTATTTCTTTTATTGTGAAAACCGCAACCATGTTTAACAAACCATTTTTATAACTTAGAATGCAAACGTAAATTAAAAAATATGTTCAAATATAGCAAACAGCAAAGTTCTATACAACTATTTACATTAAAATGCAGGAAATGCTTCGGGCATTTTTTGTACAACTATTTACATGCAATAAGATACCACACAAATTATATTTGTATCACTCAGAAAAACAATTCCTGTCCAAAACAAGACTTCTCCTACTTGTGTTGGACATGTAATATTGGACATTGGAATGACCAGAGGGTTAAATATTGTGCACAGTGACACGCGCAACTACTTGTCACCCTCCTTTGTAGCTTATCTGACTATAGTGTTAGGATTCGCTGATGATTTTTATATTGTGGATATTGTCTCCACCCATTCAACTCTGCCTGCACCCTCTTCTTCACTTCTGTAATACTCTTTATCACTTTCAGCAGTTGGCCTCAAGTATTTAAACACATCCACCTTCATCATCTCTACCCCTTGCAGCTGCATCATTCCACCACCTTCCTCTTACTCCTGTACTCTCTCACTTCAACTGACTTTCATTCCCCTTCTCTTCAAAGCATATCCCCACCTCGCCAGACTTGTCTCAACCTGCCGTATACTGTCACTGCAGATCATATTGTCATCTCCAAACAACATAATCCATGAAAACTCCTACCTGATCTCGTCTGTTTGTGAACTTGTCCGTCACCACTGCGAACAAGAAAGGGGCTCAGAGCCAATCCTTTGGGTAGTTCCACTTTCACCTTGAACATGTTTGTCATTCCTAGGTCACACCTCACCATTGCCACACTGCCATCTTCACATATCTTCACATAAATCTCTGACGCTATCGGCTTCTATAAACAAACCGCAACTTTATCATAAGTTTTCTCTAAATCCACAAAAACATAGTTGAACTCTTTCTGTTCTTCTCTTCCACTACTGTCAAAACAAGTGTCATGAAACCATCTTTCCACCTCATTGCTAACGTCCATTAATTTCTCCTAAAACTTGTGGCAGATCAACTTTATGTCTCTATAGTTGTTGTAACAAATTAGTTACAAGTAATGTAGCACGTAATACTTTTCTATTTTTGACTCAAACATCAAAACGTCCTTTTGGTCCACGACACTAAATACTTGAATGTTAGCATGTGTTTAAAGTAGGAGTGAAAAGTCATTTTTATTTTGTGGGCTGGTAGCCATCATAAAACGGGAACGTATGAGTGGAATGAGCGCTTTGTGTAAAGGGAAAAATTGTTGCTTGTTCTCATATAGATGCTTGTATGTTCTGTTTTCTTTATTAGCCATCAATCAGTATGATGACATTACTCATAAATCTGTTACTCCTCTCCCATTATCTCTGACAAGTGGGTGTGTGCTGCAGTCGGCGTAGGAATCTACCACACACTGCGGCCAAACATCTCTGCTTCCTGCCATGCGCGCTGCACGCACAATGAGGAATTTTTAAGACTTAAAGCGAGCGCTGCGCCGGCCTTTACAGCCTCATAGCCAGCAGTGTTTTACAAGCATTCAGAAAGATCAAACTGTGACATGCGCTCACGCACAGATTCACACAGTCGCAATGAGAGGCTTAGTTCTGATATGTTAAAGCCTCGAGGCCGAGCCAGATGGATGTGTAGTGATAAAAGAGGAAAATGCCGTGAGGTCAGCCAGTGTTCATCTCTGATGTCTGATAATCTGGGGAAGACGAGGGAGCGCAGAGAGGAAATCCATTTCATTAATTTTATTACTTGCTCTTCCTTTTGGCTCATCCATCTCCCACCGGAATTTTTTTTTTTACCACCCTCTCACAGTCTTTCACTGCATCTGTCTTGTGCTGTCATATATCTGTGAGCAAGAAAGGAAGGCGGACAGAAGCTGATACTTCCTCATATGCAAACCGTTCCCGTTCTTCCCCCTGTGTAGTTTGCTTACACCCGTTTCCTGTAATGTGTGAACGTTCAGGTCAGGCTACCCTGCTTTCAAGCGCTTCATTAGTGTCGATTGCAGTAGAAGATTACAGTGTCCAGTGGTTTCAAGTTTGTTGTTAGCGTACGCAGTATCAGAAGTTAAACTGTCTCACAGGCGATAAACAAAATGATGCAATTAAAACGGCTCATGTCTGTGTGGAGTCACTTTAATATAGACAAAAATATTGCAAGAAGTCAATGTCCAGACTTTCCTCCAATGGGTGTTGAGCATTTTATTTCACGTGTGTGTATGTGTGTGCACGTGCACAGTGATTAGCGCCTGACCTTCCTCTCTTCTGTCCTGTGTGTGTATCTGAGAGAGGGAGAGAAAGAGAGAAAAGAAGCAATCGCAGACTGTGTTCAGTGTGAGTCTGAACGATAAACTGTCTTAGCACCAACAACTCTGAAAAGCTTTGATTTCTTCTAGATTTTACATATTTGTCATATTTAATGACAGTTAAACGTGTTGACAAAAATTGATCAGAAAACAGACAACCTGAGGAAATGCACAATACAGCAGTAAATAAAAATAAATAAATAAATAAGGTAGTGTTACTCAACATTTAGAATAGAATAGAGGTTTGTTGTCATTGCATTTCTGTAATGAAATTCTGGTGTGTTTCCAAACAGTTACACACACACACACACACACACACACACACACACACACACACACACACACAGCAGCAGCTTTAAGAAACCAGCAAACAGCTTCACAGGTAAGACCTTCCTAAAGTACCAAAAAAAAGGTGCTTAATTAATTTTTAAGGTGCTTAATGCTCAGTGAGGTAGGATAGCTTTAGATATGTAAACAGACTATATTATTTATTGTACATGTTCATACCCATTACTGAATGTCTGTGTTTGTGGGAGGGGGACGGAAACAGGCTTGGGTGATGAAGGCAACAGCTCCGGGGGAAAAAGCTGTTCCTTAGCCTATTAGTCTGTATCCTTATAGTGCGGTACCTCTTCCACGATGGCAGAGGAGCAAACAGGGAATGACCCAGGTGGCTTTTGTCCTTGCATATGACCCTATATGCAATGCATGCAGTCCTGTGCAAATATTTGATACTTTTAATGTGACTAAAACTTTTGAAAATTACAGTATTTACAAATATTATTGTTTAGTGGTTAAAAGCGCATGACCCCTGCAGGTTATAAGAGAAATTGGTTAGATTTCATTAGGTCTTTGTAAAAAAAAAAAAAAAAAAAAAAACTAATAATAATAATTCTAAATTGTAGGTTGTGTGCTTAAAAGTTTTGCACAGTGCGGTATCTCAGTCTGCAAAACTCATTTACCTCTGAGCTGCAACAACTGCAAATGTGCAAAACAGTTTGACATGTTTTGTTTTGATCGTTTCATTATTCCAGAGTTGTTACTTTTCTGCGCAGAATTGCTTTAAATAACTTTAAAATTTTATCTCACCATAACCACTTAAAAAATGCTTTAATTCATTGTTTTTCAACCATTCAAAGAGACTTTTTAGGACGATTTTTCTGCTTGGGCTGTTGTCTCACCGCATTACTCAAATACACTTCAGATCTCCCAGTGATGTCCTGCCATTCTGCCTCATAGTTTTCTGATAGGGTCGAGAGTTCATGGTCCTGTCAAACCTGAAGGCAGCAAATTAGATGGTTTTTCTTTTGCCAAAGTCTGTTTTACATTACTAGACAGCTACTATTCAAAGATTTAGTCCCTTTCAGCTTTCCACAAAATTGACTTTGTGTACAAATCTAGTTGCTATGAAGTACCTTTTTGTTTCTATGGTATATCTCAAAATTAATTTTTATTGCTGGAACAGTATTTATTTTGGGAGATTCCATGGCAAGTATCGTGAGCTCACTGTGAGATTTTGCAGACAACATGAAAGAGGAATGTGTGTGCGCAGACACAAGGTTCGATCATGTCTGCCGCTGCCTGCAACAGTAATTCTGCTATAAAGACCAGTATGATGGTTTTACTACGGTCAATGAAGGTGATGAAGGTAGCTCATGTCTGGGGTCTTCTAGATGCTTGCTCTGGTGTGTGGGTAAGGTTACACCTTACCCTGGTTACGCACCTTGGGGCGACTTATGCTGTGATTTGGTGCTATGTAAATAAATTGAACTGGATTCTTGGCATGTGTCACAGGTGAAAATGTTACCTAGTCACTAAAGGCGAGAATGCAGAAATTTTGGGACAGACAAGCTTCTACCTCACAAAGAAACAACCAACTATGGCATGAACATGTAAATTATCAAGAGCGTAACTCCCCAAACTCATTACTAAAGAAATAAATTGTAGTGGTGTAGAAGTTGTATTAAAAACAGAAATCAAATGGGAGCACACCTTTTAAGTGATGGCAGCCATCATGCTTGAGCGAGTTTGTTCTAACGGATCAAATTATCAGTGAAATTTGGTTGGTTGGAGGAGTTTGTACACACAGCTTTGCATTTCTGTATGAAAGGTTTTGAGAGAGAGAGGCTGTAACCATTTATCTGTGTGTGTGTGTGTGTGTGTGTGTGTGTGTGTGTGTGTGTGTGTGTGTGTGTGTGTGTGTGTGTGTGTGTGTGTGTGAGAAAAGCATGGAGGTGTACTTTCTAATGCTTATTGTGCAATTTAACTGTGAAACTGTGTGTGTGTGTGTGTGTTGGCATGCAAAGAGTGCTCACAGTTGAAGGGATTTTGGGTTTGTTTTGGGGTAAGCCGGGGACAGCGAGCGCATCGCACAGATGTTAGATGACTTTCACAGCGAGACACGATGACGTAGATTTAAGCTGTTTTTTTTTTCATTTTGTCTTTAATATGCTCTTTTTTCTTTCTTTCTTTCATCCCCACCCCTGCTTTCCTTCTTTCGCGCTGGTTCACTCGTCCCTCTCATTATCCACTTCACCAGTTTCTGCTGTTCTCGTTATTGTTGTTTTTTTCCTTTGTTTCTCTCAGGCTCTTGACTTCAGGCACTTAGTAAGTTTCACAACTCTCCGTTTCATTCCGCCGCCTGTCTTACACCTGCTCGCTCTCCACTGCTGCTTATTCATTAGTTCCATCATTGATCTCTTGATAGTCTCCAAGCCGTCTGCAGCAGCTTAATGTAGAGACAAACACTGTACAGTAGCTGCTGCGTTTGGACAAGCAGGCTGATACACATTAGATTTGCTTCCTAACGGCAGCTGATTCATCACCTCACAGTTTGATATGTTTGTTCTTGATCAGAAAAAAGGGCTTTTAGCCTTTTAATGCAATCATCACTATCTTTTATTTCACTGGGAACGTGCTAAACATTACTCTGTTTAATCACCTCCTGGAATTTCAGAGCCACAGTTGGGTGACATTTGTAGATCGGTGGCAGGAAAATGAATCATATCTAGGATCAGATCTTACGCTGCGTCATCCCAATGGTGAAACTGCAGCCGATCCATTGACTTTTTAACAATATGCACTCTCAGCCCGGAGCTGTTAGTCAGAATCAGCAGGAATTCCACATCTCGACTGTATTGTGATATTTGATGGCTCTGTTCCTGTTGCAGTCTTTGGAAAAGTGAATAGACAGAAAAATGAATGAATGCATCCCCTCCAGTTTAACATGATAACTCAAACATAAATGCTGAACTGATTAAAATTAGAGGTGCACCAATCAGGATTTTTTTAGGCCGATCACCGATCACTGAAATTTTGATCGGCCGATACCTATCAAGTACATATTTGGATCATGCCCAAAATAAGAATATAGGTGTAATGTATAGGACTATTTTTGCATTAAGACTTAATGATGAAAAGAAAAACATGCATTCAAATAAAGACACTAGAATAAACTGCCAACTTTTGTTTTATTACACTGACTTTGTTCTACCAGCAAGCTTTTTTTATCCATGTTTCATGTTGCTCAGGTTACAGCCTACAGAACGTTGAGAATGTAAAATACAGCCCTCATTCTATGGGGTTAAAATTGTCTCATTAATATTTGTAAATGCACACAGGGTGATCTACAAATAATCATTGATTTATTACATTATTAATATATAAACAAAAATAAATTTAAGAAATATTACAATTTGAAAACAAATGTGATGACAACTGCAAATGCATAATGCTAACTTTTAACATTGAAAATGCCATAGACACGCTAACGCGTTAGCATCGCTCCCGTTTTTGTTATAAAATACATCTATCAACTGTTTCAGAAGACCATAACAGGTCGGTTTAACATAGAAAAGGTAAATAATACTCACAGACATATGCTCTTTAGGGTTTTAGCGGGGGAAAATTAAGCGAAAGAAAGAAAATATAAACGAAGCAACAGGCTCGAAGCATGCTTCAATCTGCGAGCCACTGGTTCGATTGGTTCAAGGTTCAGAGCAAAGCCGCGTTGCAGAAAAGTTGATCACGGACCCGCTGCAGGGTCTGTAATCAGTGTAGAGAAATTATCATTTTCCTGACAAACACATCAAGAGCTCCCTGCACTACTGCCTGCACTGTTGTGATCGGTCCTTTTGATCGGCGCATTTTGCCGATCACCGATCAAATCGATCAAGGCGTGATCGGCCGACAATGATCGGTGGCCGATCGATCGGTGCACCTCTAATTAAAATACAGTAAATTGTTAGTTTATCAGATCGATCGACAAACCAACTTTACCTTACTTACCGTATTTTCCGGAGTATAGGTCACACCTGTTAAGAAAAACCTGTATATAAGTTGCACTGGAGTATAAGTCGCATCTGTTTTATATTAAGAGCTCTTTAATTGGGGGTTTTTGTGCATTGTTGTAGAGTTCTTCTTGATTAATGCCTTGATTCCTGGGAAAGTCCCACACAAATACTCAGTTATTATTATCAACACCAAATATGGATCTTGAAACTTGAAACTGGATCAAGTCTTCACACCTACACGTCAGAGCTGCGTCAGTCACAGTCAGTCAGAGCTGCGTGTCGTCAGAGTGAGCTGCAAAAAGTTTGTACCTGAGTTTTCAGAGGTGGTGTTTGTAGTTGCCATCTGCCACGCCGGTGTTTGCCAACCCGGACAGTGGGAATACCACCTCAACCGGCAACTTAGCCCCCGCGACTGGACAGCAACAACGTCCGAGGCCCAACGTGGTGAATTCACTGAGGCCGCGCGCTGCGTCATTAGAACCGCGCGTCACGAGTGCCGCTTCCCCGAGGCCTCGTGCAGCCACCGCGGATCCATCAGCGCGGAAACACCGAGGCCGCGCGGCACCAGCGAAGTGCAGATCCATCCCGGTGACAAACAACGCAGGCTGTTAACATCGGCGATCGACAAGCTGCTCATAAGCCGACCATGGGGCCTAAGAAGGTTCTGACAGCGGAGGAAGGTGACGATATTAAAAAATCTCTGGACTTTTTATCAGAGGAGATTTCTGTTGTGAAGCAGCAACAGAAATCAATCATGGATCTGGTGGAGGAGGTGAAGGCATTACGGCTCCAGAATGCCGAGAAAGACCGGCATCTGGTGCAGCTGGAAAATAGAGTGGCTGAATTGGAGCAGTACACCAGAATCAACGACGTCATCATCACAGGTCTTCACATCAAACCACGGTCCTACGCACGGGCGGTAACAGATGAGAGCGGAGGGGAGCCCAGTGAACAGGAGGTCAGCTCTGTGGAAAAACAGGTTGCTGATTTCCTCCTATCTAAAGGTATAGAAATGGATTTAAATAACATTGAAGCATGCCACCCTCTGCCCCGGAGAAATGACGGTGATAAACGAACCGTCATCATGAGATTCATCAACAGAAAACACAAAACAGCACTGTTAAAACAAGGAAGAAAACTGAAAGGGACAAACGTATTCATCAATGAACATCTCACCAAACGGAATGCCGACATCGCCAGGAAAGCACGCTTCTTGAAGAAACAGGGAAAAATCCAGCACACATGGACTTCAAACTGTAAAATATTCATCAAACTGAACGGATCACCAGAACAAGCAAAAGTCATGGCAATAAGGAACATCGAGGAGCTGGACAAATATGAACAATAGTGTTTCTTAAAGCGAGGATCTGGACAGATATGACCAATAAGGTATGAGGACACAAACACATCACAACACCATGACACAGACCAGAGGAACCTATTCATCTACTACCTATTCATCTACATCTGGAGACAAGAAGGATATAACTCAAAGGATTGCTGATCATGGAAAAGTAGAACTGAGAACATTTAAATACACAGACCACAATGTACTGGACTTGGAGCACGATATAGACCCGGACAATAATTTCTTCTCAAATATCAATGACAGTTGTTGCTATTATACAGATGAACAGTTTAATCGGATCATTAAAACGGATAACAAATTATCAATAATCCATTTCAACAGCAGAAGTCTATATGCAAACTTTAACAACATTAAAGAATATTTAAGTCAGTTTAAAAAAATATTTAACATAATTGCTATATCAGAAACATGGATCAATGAAGATAAAGGAATGGATTTTGAACTGGATGGATATGAATTTAATTGTGTAAACAGAAAAAATAAGAGTGGAGGAGGAGTGGCTGTGTATGTGGATAAGAACATGGATTATAAAATAGTAGACAATATGACAACTGTGATTGATAACTTATTAGAATGTATAACTATTGAAATATGTGAAGAAAAAAGCAAAAATGTATTAGTCAGCTGTATATATAGAGCACCAGGATCTAGTATTGAAACATTCACTGACTGTATGGGAAAAATGTTCTCAAAAACTAATCAAAAAACTGTGTTCATTTGTGGTGACTTAAATATTGATCTGCTCAATCCAAATAAGCATAAAATAACAGATGAATTTATCAGTATAATGTACAGTATGAGTTTATATCCAAAAATCACCAGGCCAAGCAGAATTACATCCCATAGTGCCACCTTAATTGATAATATATTCAGCAATGATATTGAGAATAACACTGTGAGTGGATTATTAATCATGACATTAGTGATCATCTACCAGTTTTCATCGTTTATAATAGAAACCATCGGCGGAATCAGCCAGAGGAGAAAATAAAATACAGGCGAGTGCGGACAGAGGAAAACATGAACACACTAAAGAAGGATTTACAGGAGCAAAACTGGGAAAAGGTATACAGTGAAAGTGATGTTGATAGTGCATATGAAACTTTTTTACAAATATTTACATCATTATATGATAAAAATTGTCCAATTAAACAAGACTACAGAAAACAAAAAATCCAAGCTCGACCATGGATGACGAAAGGGTTACGAAATGCATGTAATAAGAAAAATACACTGTATAGAGAATTCATAAAACTAAAGACTAAAGAGGCAGAAAATAGATATAAGAAATACAAAAATAGATTAACTAATATTATACGGGTATGTAGGAAGGAATATTATAGTAACATATTATATAATAACAAAAACAATATTAAAGGAATATGGGATATATTAAATAGCATTATCAAAAATGGTAATAAAAACAGAGTTACCCTCAGTATTTCATTGATAATAATGTCAAGAAGGAAATAAGGATGAGGTAGTCAACGGTTTTAATAATTTTTTTGTAAATATTGGACCAAGCTTGGCAGAAAAAATTCCCAATTCCCAACCTGAGGATTGGGATAATAATCTCATAGAAAGAAATCCCTGTTCAATGTTCCTCACAGCAGTGGATGGAAATGAAATTATAGACATTGTGAATAATTGTAAATATAAACATCTACCGATTTAAATGAAATTGATATGGTGGTGGTAAAACAGGTCATTGAATGGATTGTAGAACCATTAACATACATCTGTAACTTATCATTTCAAACCGGTAAATTTCCCAATCAAATGAAAATAGCTAAGGTTGTGCCGCTGTATAAGACTGGGGATAGACACCACTTCACAAATTATAGACCTGTTTCTTTGCTTCCACAATTTTCCAAATTATTAGAAAAGTTATTCAATAATAGATTAGACAAATTCATAAATAAACATAAATTACTTACTGATAGTCAATATGGATTCAGAGCACATAGTTCAACATCACTTGCATTAATAGAATCAGTTGAGGAGATTACAAACGCCATAGACCACAAATTACATTCAGTTGGAATATTTATAGACCTTAAAAAGGCTTTTGATACAATCAATCATGACATATTAATCAGTAAACTTGAACAGTATGGGATTAGGGGGTTGGTGTTGCACTGGGTGAGAAGCTACTTAAGTAACAGAAAACAGTTTGTGAAGTTGGGGGAATATACATCATCATGCTTGGACAATGCTTGTGGCGTCCCACAGGGGTCAGTATTGGGTCCAAAACTGTTTCTAATTTATATAAATGATATTGTCAATGTTTCCAAAATATTAAAATTAGTATTATTTGCAGATGACACAAGCATTTTTTGTTCAGGGGGGGATTTGCAGGAGTTATTGAGGAGGATCAGTATAGAAATGGGAAAATTGAAAATATGGTTTGACAGAAATAAATTATCATTAAACTTAAGTAAAACAAAATACATGTTATTTGGCTATTGTAATACAGACATACAGGTTCAGTTACAAGTCGAGGGGGTAGATATTGAAAGGGTACATGAAAATAAGTTTCTGGGGGTGATAATAGATGATAAGATAAACTGGAAGACTCATATAAAACATATACAAAGTAAACTGTCAAGAAGCATTTCAGTTCTAAACAAAGCGAAACATATTCTGGACCACAACTCACTCCGCATTCTTTACTGCTCACTGGTTTTACCATATTTACAGTACTGTGCAGAGGTATGGGGTAATACTTATAAAGGTACAACACAATCACTATCAGTAATGCAGAAAAGAGCTATAAGAATTATTCATAATACTGGCTATAGAGATCATACAAATCCACTATTTTTACAATCCAAATTATTAAAATTCACAGACTTGGTTCATTTTCAAACAGTACAAATTGTGTATAAAGCAATAAACAATTTACTTCCAGCAAATATTAAAAATATGTTTTTTAACAGATCAGGGGATTACAGTCTGAGGGGGAAATTTAATTTAAAGCATCAGTGGGCACGAACAACATTAAAAGGTTTCTGTATTTCTGTCTGTGGGGTGAGGATGTGGAACAGATTGGGAGTGGGGCTCAAGCAATGTCCAAGCATGAACCAGTTCAAACAGCGGTACAAAAATATGGTTTTTTCTGGGTATAGGGAGGAGGAAGGGTAATGAGGGTTAGGGTGTTTTTGTTGTTTGCTTCGGCTTGTAAATATATAGTATTTTGTATGTAAGTAGGTATGTGTAGGTGTATATTTATGTTTGTGTATATATACGTGTATATATGTATATGTGTATATATGTGTATGTTGATGTGTATATGTATGTGTGTGTATATATATGTATATATATATATATTGATATCGGTTTAGGTGTGTAGGAATTTATGTGTATATGTGGCAAAGGGTATTACTGGTTGTGGGGAAGAAGGGGTAGGGATAAATAAGCTGATGCTTCACCCTACCCCTTTTCGGACATGTTGGGTACACAGTAGGAACTTTTTTGTTGTTGTCTTTACTGATCTATCTTGTAATTGTTGTTGTATCAAATGTTCGAAATAAACAGTTTTCATTCATTCATTCATTCATTCATTCATTCATTCATTCATTCATTCATTCATTCATTCAAATATATATATTTATATATAGATATATAAAATATAACTCAATGCTAAAATACCCTCGGCTGTATGAGCATTGTGTTCTTTATAATTTGCAGTTGTTTAATTATTAAGATCTTCTTATCTTACGTACAGTTTGTACATGTTCAAATAAAATCATCATTTGTTCATGTTGTGCAAATCAAGAAATATTTGTAGATCACCCTGTGTGCATTTGCAGGTATTAATGACACAGATTAACTCCATAGAAAGTTAGCTTTGAGTTAGCGGCCGTTAGCATGCACGCTAGCATCATTAAAATGTCTTGTAAATGACTGCAGAGGTATTATCAGGTTATATAAACAGTGTTTTCAGTTTTAGAAGTGTTTATTTCTCGCTAGCTTTTACATAATACATGACACAGAGGTTATATTTACACACAAACACAACAGAGTTTTGCAGCTAGCTACCAGCCTGTGACATCATCATGCAAACATCCACGAAATGTCTTGTAAATAAGTTCAGAGGTGTTATTGGGTTCCAAAACAGCATTTATTTCTTGCTAGCGTTTACGTATATAAACACACAAAACAAAGTGGTTTTGGAGACACCATCCACTGACGTCATGGTGCAGCTATACTCTGATTGGCTGTCACCCCCACCACTCAAAAACAAAACTGAACAGATTGAAACAGAATGTGACATTTTAACCTCTTGAAATACCAGTTAAAATAGGTCAAGGTTAGCCATCTTTGAATTTGTCCAAGGTCTGTGTCCCAAGAATGTTCCCTGTAAATTTTAGGCCTCTGGCAGTAATAGGACTGGACTTATGTTGACCACGGACAGACGCAAAGCCTTCGCAATACCCGATGGCCATATTTGATGCCCTCGGGTAAAAATCCATTTAGCCTAAAAGTACTGGGATATGACTTTTAGTCTGTATTACATAGCTCTACCATTGCCAACATCAGAGAGGACAGCGTTTTTTGAATTTGTTGCAGCAAAAGCTACAATGGACTTAAGTTGATATTTTTTTTTATTTTTATCTTCTCCATTTTCATTTTCCTTTCTCTCTTTCTCGGATCAAAGGTCAAAGCCCACATCATTCTGCCAATGGGAATGGTTTGACACTCATTTGAACTACTGTCACGACTCTAGTCTAGCTTAAAGGAGGGGGGGATCCTGCTCAGCAGTTTTAACACACTCCTGTACTGTTTATTTAGAAATAAATGGCATCATTTTTATTCATTTATTTGGAACCGCAGGCTGCATGTTGGATGGAACGGTGACGGTACGGGTCGGTCTCAGATTGAAGTAGCATTCAGGAAACGTGTTTCTGTCACAGTGGAATGGGTCAGTCTCCATGTGACTTCAGTTGAAATTAGACGAGCCTCTAAAGTGCTTGTTGGTCTGCATCAGCGTAAAGTGACCCGGGCTTCACATTCAGGACACTTGCTCTACAAAAGAGTGTGCGTGAGCATGCGTATGCTGGCGTTCCTTTGTGTGTTTAGTCTGCCTTTTGTCAACACACTGACTCTGCACAGACGGTTTTGCTTTGTCCATGTTCTAGTCAGTCTGTAGAATGTGTGTGCACGTGCAAGAGAGCTCCTGTTTCTCCCTTTGTGTTTGACTCTTATTGGCTGTGATTTTTTTTTTTTTTTTTTTTTCCCTCTTCCTCTGTGTCTGATTGAGGAAGGGGGCTGTTTGCTGGTTTCATTGTGTTCTTCCCAGATTCCCCACATTCCAACAATAAGATGTAATTCCTTCAGTGGAATTGGGGGATGCGTCATCAGACCTCCCTGTTTTTGACACATTTACCAAATAGCTAAATGTCATAATTACAACTTGGAGTTTTTAAGTGTCATGCCTTGTCTTATGTTCTTAAAATAATCAAACCGTTATTACCCAGTGATGAAAGCGTTGTAGATGGTGGGTGTATTGCAACTTTTTCTGCGTATTGTTACCTTGACATAGTACATTTTATAACTGGCGCACTGTATTAACTGCACAATAACATTTCTTAACATTTTACCTAGTGAGTCAGAACTACATTCTTGAGAAATGTTGGTTGCAAAATGCAAAAGATGGTGAACCACACTTTTTTGGGACAGGCTCAAAACATCTCAATCGTTCCTCGTAGAAATCTCTGGAACAAACAGTGATATGCTTCACATCCAGAAATCATGAAAAAATTTTTTTTTTTTTTTTTTTTTTTTTAATCTCTGTATACCTTTCTCAACTAAATTGCTTGTCTAATTTGGTGTGTCAGTTGAGGTTTCAATGATTTGCAAATCCTCTTCAACCTGTTCACCTTATTCAGGAAGTCAGGATGGGCAGCTCCATTTTGTCAAGCAACTTCCGGTTTGCCACTGCGTTGATGATTAATGTGGGAACACATTACACTAGAAGTGTCCAAACATGAGCGGCATTAATTGTTCAGTTCGTGGGTGTCACAACAGCTGGAAAAAGAGGAAACTATCGCTTTCAGAACTATGTTTTGAACATGGAAAGGAGAGATCTGAGTCCTGTGGAGCAGCATGTAACTTGTTCCCTACTCCATCGAAAGACGAGGATCTCCGGTGCTGGCTAAAGGCACTGAATTTGAAAAATTTACCCAAACGTACCCATGTCTGTTCTTTTCATTTTATGGAGAAAAAACCCACACCACTGGATCCTTACCCACAGAAATGGTTGGGCTACAATGCTCTGTTGAAGAAGCCATGGCGGATGCTAGTGAAACAAATGGGTAAGCTGTCTTTGTAGCGTTAACTGCTATGTAATTTACTCATTTTCTGGCATGTGATACAACCAATCACTGCATGAAATAACACCATACGTATATTAACGTTACGTAATCTTGGCATTACGGTGGTAGTACTTCTTGGGTAGTATTTTAACTTGATTGGGCTTTCAGACGAGCTTTGTGCCGCTGTGCGGCACGAAGCTCATAGTTCTTCATAGCCAAACCATCCACGCCAAGTGACAACACAAAAAATAATCGAAGGCCATTTTTTCTGGGTGAGCCAGTGTCGTTCCGTTTGAGCTTTTCAAAAAGCTTTTTTGTTTCTACCCATGGCATGACTTCCATTGTTCTATATTGAAAACACCGCTCAGCGGAAGTCCCAAGACAAAACAGAAATGCCTCTGTTGTAAAAGTGGGTGGGGCTGAATAAGGTGAATATTCAATTGAATACACCACAAAGACAAGATATTTGATGGTCAAACTGATAAACTTTGTATTTGTGCAAATGTTTTCTCATTTTGAAATGGATGCCTGCTTCACGTTTTGGGACAATATGTTTACCACTGTGTTATATCACCTTTCCTTCTGACAACACTAATTTTTGAAGCTTTGTAGGTGGAATGACAGAGTGTTAGGCCTGTGACATGTCCAACACAAGACATAGATGTCTTGTATTGGACAGGAATAGTTTTTCTGAGTTGCACAAATAACTTGTGTGGCTTCTTATTGTTTTGTAAATAGTTGTACAAAAACACCTGAAGCATTTCCTGCATTTTAATGTAAATAGTTGTAGGTAACTTTGTTGTTTGCTACATTTGTACATGTTTTTGAAATTTACAATATATTTGCATTCTAAGTTATTGTTTTTTTTAAGCATGCTTGAGGTTTTCACAGTAAAAAAAAAAAAAAAAAAAAAAAAACTTTTTTGGTGTTTGGATTTTATGTTTTTGTGTGAATTTGGGTACATTATGTTAATACAGCATGTCAGAATGAAAGAACTACAATCACACAGGTGATGTGCTGAAAACAGTGACACTAAACAAGGAAAAAGTAAGTTTTTTTTAAGGTACATTATGAAGGTAAAACCAAAAGTAGTCAAAAATTGGTTAAGAGGGTTAATATTAAAGATAATTTGTCTTGGGTTTGTGTCTGAAAAAGTGAAGAGGAGCGAGATGAAGACAAAGTCTGTCAGACATTTTTTTTATCCCTTTCTCTGTCTTGCTCCCTTCCAGTTTACTCACGCTCGCTGTCTTTCTCAGTCTCACCTAGAGCTGCCACAAACGACTATTTTGATAGTCGACTAGTCGATGATTATTTTTGCAATTAGTCGACAAGTCGGATCATACGTAAATTGCAGCTTATCGCATTTTATCTATCGATACCATTCTCGATTCCGCTTATCAATCCGATTCCTTATCGATTCCCTTATCGATACCTCCTGTGAATTTTCTGTGTACTACAAGTAGGCTTTACAGGTTTTCTATGTCAACAACTTTTTATTGAGTCTTAAAGTAAATAAATATGAAATTGGTCACTGAATCCTTAAACTCTGGACATAATAAGCTCTTTATGGTGGATCCTTGATCTCTGGACAAAAATAGAAATAAACAAAATCTGTAGTTTATGTCAAAAGCATTTCCTTTTAGACATTACTGGCATGAATGTCTTTCCATACGTCTGAGGTGAGCTCTTACAGCTTGCTGTGCTGCATGTCAGGATGTAATTCATAAAGAATGCAGGTCGTCTCATTTTGGGAGGAAAAAACATTTTAGTCGATTGTAGTTTACTGTCTGTATTACAACGTGTGAAAAGAGGTGTCATTTTATTTAAAGCGGTGATTTGCTTTGAAGTTATTAATTCCGAACGGACTCTGTCTCAGCAGAGAGCAGCGCAGTGTTTGGAGCTGTGCAAACGTAATGGAAGAGGACATAAACTCTACATGGTGGATCCTTGATCTCTGGACATAGATCGAAAAAAATCTGTAGTTTTTGTCAAAAGCATTTTCTTTCAGACATTAACGGCATGGATGTCTCTCCATACGTCTGAGCTGAGCTTAGCTGGCTGATGGAGTCTGCAGGTCTCCAGCCATCCAGTCTTGGGCTGCTGCACGTCAGCCAGGATGTCTCATTTTGGGAGGGGAAAAAAAAACCCATTTTGATTGATTGCAGTTTATTGTTTGTATTACAACAGTTGGAAAGAGGTTTCATTTAAACGGCGATTCACTTTGAAGTTATTAATTCCGAGTGGATTCTATTGCACAAAAAGTGACTCACGATTTACATATTTTAATGGCTGTGAGAGGGAATAAGAAGCAGAGTTGCCTCTTATGAAGAGGAGCAAAGCAAAGATCCAACGAAGCAGCAGATCGAAGCACTGCTTCATTGGTTCAAGGTTCAAAGCAAATGACTCATTGACTACTAAATTAGTTGTCGACGGTTTCAGTAGTTGACGTAGTCGTGACTAGTCGTGGCAGCCCTAGTCTCACCCCTGTTGATTCTCTGTCTCCATCTTCCGTGACCTTCACTACCGATTCTGGAGAAGAGGTGAGACAGAATGAAAAGACAGGATTTTTTTTGTTTGCTTTTGGTTCCATAAATAAGTAGGGTGGAATGAGTGGGCTCTGTATGTGGTAGCATGTGTCAGGGGTTAAAAAGTGATTGCTTGGGAAATCTTACATTCTGCTATAAATTCTACTGTTTATAAGGGCCTCAAACAGATTTGTTATTTGATATTTTTGGGTCTCCATAGAAAGTAGTCAAAAAAGAGTAACAAGCAGAAGGTCCCTGGTTCAAACCCACCTGGTGATCAAGACCACCTGAACCAAAACCACAACTTTTCTCTTTCACACATTTAAATCTGCCTTTGAATGAAAAACATTTGATCACTGAAACTTTTGTTTTCTTAAAACAACATGAGATGACAAATCCAAAGAGGATAATCATCCAGTTTGACCACTTTGGCTTCTGTCGAACTGGTAGTTTGTTAGTTTGACCAGTCTTGAAATAAAATCCTGAGTCATTTGTGTTCAAGGCCGAGATGACAATCCGGTTTGTACCAAATTAACATACAGAGCCATATTGAACGTAAAAGCACAAACGAATCAAATTTCAGCCAGTTGCACACAAATGTCAGGAGATATCACCTTCTAAACACTGCTTCATTTTGCACTAGGATGCACTTTCAAGCTGACACAAAATAACAACAGTGTGTTTAAGAAAGTGAGTAAAGCTCAAAATGCTTATAATAGTTTTTATTTCCATATACACAAATGCATTGGAGATCACTGCACATTCTATTCCAAATCAAAACATGAAGAAAAAATGATCGTTTGTTATTACTTTACAGGAAGTGAAGAAAAAAAGAATATTAGACGGTTTAAAAAAAAAAAAAAAAATCAGCATTTTTCTTTCTAAAGCCTTTATTTAAGGATGAAGGCAGCAGATGTTGTTAATGCTGGTTTGTGCATTTCTCCATGAAAATCTCAGTAAAATGGGTCGTTCCAAGACTTTTTCAGAAGAACAGCATACTTTGATTAAAACATTAATTTGAGAGGGGGGAAACATATGAAGAAGGGCAGAAAATGATCAGCTGCTCAGTTAATATGATGTCAAATTATTTTAAATGAAAACAAAACCAGAAAGACATCGAAGAAAATGGAAAACCGCCATTTGAATGGATCAAAGAACAGCCAGAATGGCAAAGACTCTGCTCCAGGGTGATCAAAGAAGGTCCAAAGCTACCTGTGAGAACTGTAACAATTAGAAGACACCAAGCTATGGGCAAGAAGCCCCCGAAAAGTCCCAGTGCTGAAGAAACGACATTTGCTGAAGAGGTTACAATTCGCCACAGAGCACATTTACTGGACTAAAGATAAATGGAGCAACATTTTGTGGACTGATGAAAACAAGATTGGTCTTTTTGGTCTAGGGGCTGCAGACAGTTTGTGAGGTGACCCCCCCCCCCCCCAAAAAAAACCCTTAATTCAAGCCAGCGTACACTGTGAAGACAGTGAAGCACAGTGTAGCAAGCATCATGATATGTGGCTGTTTCTCAAACTATGGTACCGGGCTTATTTATCACATACCAGGGATCATGGATCAGTTTGACTACATCAAAATGCTTGAGGTCATGTTGCCTTATGCTGAAGAGCAAATACCCTTGAAATTGGTGTTTCAATAAGACAGTGACCACAAACACACCAACAACGGAGCAGCATCTTGGTTCCAGTCCGACAAGATTAACATTATGGAGTGGCCAGCCCAATCCCGAGACCTTAATTCAATAGAAAACGTGTGGCACATGACATCAGAAATGCTGTGTCTGAGGCAAAATCAAGAAATGTAGAGGAATTGTGGATTGTAGTCCAATCATCCTGGGCTGGAAAGCCTGTTCACAGGTGCCAGAGGTTGACCAACTCTGTGCAACACAAAACTAAACTAAATATTAGTTCAGTGATTCTCAGGAAAGAGCATTTAATCAAGCATGATTCAGTTTATACAGTCAATGTTTGAGTTTGTAAAGGAAAATCCAGACACTGCTGTTTTTTTTGTTTTTTTTTTCTTTTTCATTTGTTTTTTGAACAGGCAGCACAGTGGCTTAGTGGTTAGCACTGTTGCCTCACAGCTAGGAGGTCATGGGTTCAATTCCTGCCTGTGGCCTTTCTGTGTGGACTTTGCATGTTCTCCCCGTGTTTGCATGGGTTTCCTCCGGGTGCTCCGGTTAACTCCCACATCCAACGACATGTGGGTTAGGTGGATTGGAATCTTTAAATTGTCCGTAGGTGTGTCTGTGGGTGTGAATGTGTTTGTTTGTTTGTGGCCCTGCGACAGACTTGCGTCTTGTCCTGGGTGTACCCCGCCTCACACTCTATGACTACTGGGATAGGCTCCAGCACCCCGCGACCCTTAATTGCCACGTGATAACCACGTGATCGGGCCCGATTTCAGACTTGATCGAAATCGGATGTTGCATCCCAATCACGAATCTGATATAGATTTTATCCTCATTATTTTGATCAGTGCTATTTCAAGCTCATTATTGCAGATTTTCACACTGAAAGGGTCAGAGGCGTCAAGAATCGGTCTAAAAAGTATTATTTTCAATGAGACGCTTCACGTCAAAAGCTGAGCTAAAGCGACGCTTCTGATGGGAGCGCGCATTGCCGCTTGTCGGCAGGCTGACGTGGTCAAAGTTCAGCCCAATCCAACTTTTGATGCTCTGAGCTGTGGCGTAGCTTCGCGCTGTCCAATAGGAAAGACGCGTCAGGCCAAAACATGGAAGACTAGTGGCAGAAACCACTGATCTGTACAAAACAGAAACGTGTCACAGGACTGCTCATTTATAGAGCAGTTTTCTGAAGAAAAATCCTTGGAAATGTTTTTTGTTGTTGATGTTTGTTACCTCAAAATTTCTGATTACTATTAAAAAAAAGTTTAGAACACTTGTAAGTTGAGATACTGTTTTTATTTGTTTAATTCAAATTTATATTTTTATTTTTGCACTATTGTTACTTGATTGTTCAAACTACCTTACAGAAGTGCTCTGTAACGTTGTTGTACTATTATTACTTGATTGTTCAAGCTACCTCAAGAAGAAGTGCACTGTTTAAGTGATAAATAATAAAACAAGATGATTAAAATGAAAATATTATATAATATATAGCCTTTGTTCATTTAGTTTTTTTAAAGTATCAGATCGGGACTCGGTATCCGCAAATACTCAAAATCAGATGACTCGGAATCGGCTCGGGGCCAAAAAAAAACCTGATCGGGACATCCCTAGTAATAACAAATTTGATACATTTTTCTTCATGTTTTGATTTGGAATAGAATATGCAGTGTTCCCAATGCATTTGTGTGTATGGAAATAAAAGGTATCCTAAGGATTTTGAGCTTCACTCACTTTTTTGAACACAACTGTATGTGGACCATTACCGTTTCTAAAGAACCTCTTAAATGCTCTCATAAAGGCTTATGCTAGCCCTTGGCAACTGTGACTATAATGAAGGAAAGGTTGTTTTTGTCATTATGCTGAAGTCTCCTTTTTAGTGGAATGATAATATTTTCTCTTATGTTGAAGTTCTTCGAACTTTAGCTTGATTGATTCCTCATTTGTAAGTGTCAGCTAATTGAATATGATGCAATGTAAATTTCATGCAGTCTGTGCCATTGGTTATGAAGATATGACGTGAGCCTCTTTGCACATCTGTGGATTTGTTGTGGAATGACCGTAATAACGTCCACAACTAGGCTCAACCTGCTATATTTTGAAATGAGACCTTAAAAGTGCTGTCAAGGAAGGCGGCTGTTGTCTGTTTATTCTGTCTGCAAACTTTTTCACCTTGAGTCCAGAAACATGCTCCATCAAAGGCAGAATGGGCACAGATTAGTATGTGAGAATTGTTAGAGTGTGATGAACTGTGCGTTTTATCAGATTTAATACTCAAACTCTGTGTTTATGTGGAGAAACAGTGCTGAGTCACTGGAAACGGGGAAAAAAAAAGAAATTACACACAAAATCCCCACAGTGTTTTCAGCGAGACAGGAAGTTCACTCCACCAGATTAGAAGTCAATCCGTCCATAAACCTCAGTCTGCGTGATGTAATCACCGCAGTGCAAGGTCACATGAATGCTGTGCAATGCTCATTGACGTTTGAACTGATGGGGAAAGCCCCTTCTGGCTGTCTAATTCTGCGGATGAGTGCAAGAACTGCACAAATCATTTTAATGTCCATAAAAATGATGTGAAGTGTAGCTGATTGGCTATCTGTAAGTCATAATGTGACCTTTTGAACTGAGCTGTTTGAGTTCTTTGAATTAACAGTCTTTTTCAAGACTTTTTTACTTTTTTTTACTTTTTCACCGTGCTCCAACGCCTAAAGAAGACCTCTAACGGTCGAAGCATCGCGACGGAGCTCTTTTATCAGCTAACCTTCATCAGCGTTGGCAAGCTAACTAGCTTGCTAACACTTTCGTTTTTATTTTTATTTTATTTTTTAGCACTGTTGTCGTGCTGCTCCACAGCCTGCCTAGTGGATTTTTATTTTATTTTAGCACTGTTGTCGTGCGTTACCTGTGCTGCTCCACAGCCTGTTCAGTGGATTTTTATTTTATTTTTTGGCGCTGTTGTCGTGCGTTGCCTGTGCTGCTCCACAGCCTGTCCAGTGGATTTTTATTTTATTTTTAGCACTGTTGTCGTGTGTTACCTGTGCTGCTCCACAGCCTGTTCAGTGGATTTTTATTTTATTTTTTAGCACTGTTGTCGTGCGTTACCTGTGCTGTTCCACAGCCTGTCCAGTGGATTTTTATTTTATTTTTTACCACTGTTGTCGTGTGTTATCTGTGCTGCTCCACAGCCTGTCCAGTGGATTTTGATTTTTATTTTATTTTTTAGCACTGTTGTCGTGCTGCTCCACAGCCTGTCCAGTGGATTTTTATTTTATTATTTTATTTTATTTTATTTTATTTTTTTTATTTATTTATTTATTTATTTTTTAGCACTGTTGTCATGCGTTACCTGTGCTGCTCCACAGCCTGTCCAGTGGATTTTTATTTTATTTATTACCACTGTTGTCGTGCGTTACCTGTGCTGCTCCACAGCCTGTCCAGTGGATTTTTATTTAGCGCTGTTGTCGTGCGTTACCTGTGCTGCTCCACAGCCTGTCTAGTGGATTTTTATTTTGTTTTAGCACTGTTGTCGTGCGTTGCCTGTGCTGCTCCACAGCCTGTCCAGTGGATTTTTATTTTTATTTTATTTTATTTTTTAGCACTGTTGTTGTGCGTTACCTGTGCTGCTCCACAGCCTGTCCAGTGGATTTTTATTTTGTTTTAGCACTGTTGTTGTGCGTTACCTGTGCTGCTCCACAGCCTGTCTAGTGGATTTTTATTTTGTTTTAGCACTGTTGTCGTGCGTTACCTGTGCTGCTCCACAGCCTGTCTAGTGGATTTTTATTTTGTTTAGCACTGTTGTTGTGCGTTACCTGTGCTGCTCCACAGCCTGTCCAGTGGATTTTTATTTTTATTTTATTTTATTTTTTAGCACTGTTGTTGTGCGTTACCTGTGCTGCTCCACAGCCTGTCTAGTGGATTTTTATTTTATTTTAGCACTGTTGTCGTGCGTTACCTGTGCTGCTCCACAGCCTGTCTAGTGGATTTTTATTTTGTTTTAGCACTGTTGTCGTGCGTTACCTGTGCTGCTCCACAGCCTGTCTAGTGGATTTTTATTTTGTTTAGCACTGTTGTCGTGCGTTGCCTGTGCTGCTCCACAGCCTGTCCAGTGGATTTTTATTTTTATTTTTATTTTTTTGGCACTGTTGTCGTGTGTTACCTGTGCTGCTCCACAGCCTGTCTAGTGGATTTTTATTTATTTTTTACCACTGTTGTCGTGTGTTACCTGTGCTGCTCCACAGCCTGTCCAGTGGATTTTTATTTTATTTTATTTTATTTTATTTATTTATTTATTTATTTTTTTTAGCACTGTTGTCGTGCGTTACCTGTGCTGCTCCACAGCCTGTCCAGTGGATTTTTATTTTATTTTTTAGCACTGTTGTCGTGCGTTACCTGTGCTGCTCCACAGCCTGTCCAGTGGATTTTTATTTTATTTTTTACCACTGTTGTTGTGCGTTACCTGTGCTGCTCCACAGCCTGTCCAGTGGATTTAGATTTTTATTTTATTTTTTTGGGCGCTGTTGTCGTGTGTTACCTGTGCTGCTCCACAGCCTGTCCAGTGGATTTTTATTTAGCGCTGTTGTCGTGCGTTACCTGTGCTGCTCCACAGCCTGTCTAGTGGATTTTTATTTTGTTTTAGCACTGTTGTCGTGCGTTGCCTGTGCTGCTCCACAGCCTGTCCAGTGGATTTTTATTTTTATTTTATTTTATTTTTTAGCACTGTTGTTGTGCGTTACCTGTGCTGCTCCACAGCCTGTCCAGTGGATTTTTATTTTGTTTTAGCACTGTTGTTGTGCGTTACCTGTGCTGCTCCACAGCCTGTCTAGTGGATTTTTATTTTGTTTTAGCACTGTTGTCGTGCGTTACCTGTGCTGCTCCACAGCCTGTCTAGTGGATTTTTATTTTGTTTTAGCACTGTTGTTGTGCGTTACCTGTGCTGCTCCACAGCCTGTCCAGTGGATTTTTATTTTTATTTTATTTTATTTTTTAGCACTGTTGTTGTGCGTTACCTGTGCTGCTCCACAGCCTGTCTAGTGGATTTTTATTTTATTTTAGCACTGTTGTCGTGCGTTACCTGTGCTGCTCCACAGCCTGTCTAGTGGATTTTTATTTTGTTTTAGCACTGTTGTCGTGCGTTACCTGTGCTGCTCCACAGCCTGTCTAGTGGATTTTTATTTTGTTTTAGCACTGTTGTCGTGCGTTGCCTGTGCTGCTCCACAGCCTGTCCAGTGGATTTTTATTTTTATTTTTATTTTTTTGGCACTGTTGTCGTGTGTTACCTGTGCTGCTCCACAGCCTGTCTAGTGGATTTTTATTTATTTTTTACCACTGTTGTCGTGTGTTACCTGTGCTGCTCCGCAGCCTGTCCAGTGGATTTTTATTTTATTTTATTTTATTTTATTTATTTATTTATTTATTTTTTTTAGCACTGTTGTCGTGCGTTACCTGTGCTGCTCCACAGCCTGTCCAGTGGATTTTTATTTTATTTTTTAGCACTGTTGTCGTGCGTTACCTGTGCTGCTCCACAGCCTGTCCAGTGGATTTTTATTTTATTTTTTACCACTGTTGTTGTGCGTTACCTGTGCTGCTCCACAGCCTGTCCAGTGGATTTAGATTTTTATTTTATTTTTTTGGGCGCTGTTGTCGTGTGTTACCTGTGCTGCTCCACAGCCTGTCCAGTGGATTTTTATTTAGCGCTGTTGTCGTGCGTTACCTGTGCTGCTCCACAGCCTGTCTAGTGGATTTTTATTTTGTTTTAGCACTGTTGTCGTGCGTTGCCTGTGCTGCTCCACAGCCTGTCCAGTGGATTTTTATTTTTATTTTATTTTATTTTTTAGCACTGTTGTTGTGCGTTACCTGTGCTGCTCCACAGCCTGTCCAGTGGATTTTTATTTTGTTTTAGCACTGTTGTTGTGCGTTACCTGTGCTGCTCCACAGCCTGTCTAGTGGATTTTTATTTTGTTTTAGCACTGTTGTCGTGCGTTACCTGTGCTGCTCCACAGCCTGTCTAGTGGATTTTTATTTTGTTTTAGCACTGTTGTTGTGCGTTACCTGTGCTGCTCCACAGCCTGTCTAGTGGATTTTTATTTTGTTTTAGCACTGTTGTTGTGCGTTACCTGTGCTGCTCCACAGCCTGTCTAGTGGATTTCTATTTTGTTTTAGCACTGTTGTCGTGCGTTACCTGTGCTGCTCCACAGCCTGTCTAGTGGATTTTTATTTTGTTTTAGCACTGTTGTCGTGCGTTGCCTGTGCTGCTCCACAGCCTGTCCAGTGGATTTTTATTTTTATTTTATTTTATTTTTTAGCACTGTTGTTGTGCGTTACCTGTGCTGCTCCACAGCCTGTCCAGTGGATTTTTATTTTTATTTTATTTTATTTTTTAGCACTGTTGTTGTGCGTTACCTGTGCTGCTCCACAGCCTGTCTAGTGGATTTTTATTTTATTTTAGCACTGTTGTCGTGCGTTACCTGTGCTGCTCCACAGCCTGTCTAGTGTCGGATTCCCTGTTTGGGAATCCGCTAGCTTAGCGTAGCTACTAGCTCTTAGCCGTTTTAGCATGGCGGCTTCTCCTGTCTCTCCCGTACTTTTCTGCTCTGGGTGTGAAATGTTTAGTTATTCCTCGGCCTCTTTTAGCAGTAACGGTACATGTAATAAGTGCAGCTTATTCGTAGCTTTGGAGGCCAGGCTGGGCGAATTGGAGGCTCGGCTCCGCACCGTGGAAAATTCTACAGCTAGCCAGGCCCCTGTAGTCGGTGCGGACCAAGGTAGCTTAGCCGCCGTTAGTTCCCCCCTGGCAGACCCCGTGCAGTCGGGAAGGCAGGCTGACTGGGTGACTGTGAGGAGGAAGCGTAGCCCTAAACAGTAGCCCCGTGTACACCGTCAACCCGTTCACATCTCTAACCGTTTTTCCCCACTCGACGATACACTCGCCGAGGATCAAACTCTGGTTATTGGCGACTCTGTTTTGAGAAATGTGAAGTTAGCGACACCAGCAACCATTGTCAATTGTCTTCCGGGGGCCAGAGCAGGCGACATCGAAGGACATTTGAAATTGCTGGCTAAGGCTAAGCGTAAATTTGGTAAGATTGTAATTCACGTCGGCAGTAATGACACTCGGTTACGCCAATCGGAGGTCACTAAAATTAACATTGAATCGGTGTGTAACTTTGCAAAAACAATGTCGGACTCTGTTGTTTTCTCTGGGCCCCTCCCCAATCAGACCGGGAGTGACATGTTTAGCCGCATGTTCTCCTTGAATTGCTGGCTGTCTGAGTGGTGTCCAAAAAATGAGGTGGGCTTCATTGATAATTGGCAAAGCTTCTGGGGAAAACCTGGTCTTGTTAGGAGAGACGGCATCCATCCCACTTTAGAGGGAGCAGCTCTCATTTCTAGAAATCTGGCCAATTTTTTGGGATCCTCCAAACTGTGACTGTCTAGCGTTGGGACCAGGAGGCAGAGCTGTGGTCTTATACACCTCTCTGCAGCTTCTCTCCCCCTGCCGTCCCCTCGTTGCCCCGTCCCCGTAGAGACGGTGCCTGCTCCCAGACCACCAATAACTAGCAAAAATCTATTTAAGCATAAAAATTCAAAAAGAAAAAATAATATAGCACCTTCAATTGCACCACAGACTAAAACAGTTAAATGTGGTCTATTAAACATTAGGTCTCTTTCTTCTAAGTCCCTGTTGGTAAATGATATAATAATTGATCAACGTATTGATTTATTCTGCCTAACAGAAACTTGGTTACAGCAGGATGAATATGTTAGTTTAAATGAGTCAACACCCCCGAGTCACACTAACTGTCAGAATGCTCGTAGCACGGGCCGGGGCGGAGGATTAGCAGCAATCTTCCATTCCAGCTTATTAATTAATCAAAAACCTAGACAGAGCTTTAATTCATTTGAAAGCTTGTCTCTTAGTCTTGTCCATCCAAATTGGAAGTCCCAAAAACCAGTTTTATTTGTTATTATCTATCGTCCACCTGGTCGTTACTGTGAGTTCTCTGTGAATTTTCAGACCTTTTGTCTGACTTAGTGCTTAGCTCAGATAAGATAATTATAGTGGGCGATTTTAACATCCACACAGATGCTGAGAATGACAGCCTCAACACTGCATTTAATCTATTATTAGACTCTATCGGCTTTGCTCAAAAAGTAATGAGTCCACCCACCACTTTAATCATATTTTAGATCTTGTTCTGACTTATGGTATGGAAATAGAAGACTTAACAGTATTCCCTGAAAACTCCCTTTTGTCTGATCATTTTTAATAACATTTACATTTACCCTGATGGACTACCCTGCAGTGGGGAATAAGTTTCATTACACTAGAAGTCTTTCAGAAAGCGCTGTAACTAGGTTTAAGGATATGATTCCTTCTTTATGTTCTCTAATGTCATATACCAACACAGAGCAGAGTAGCTACCTAAACTCTGTAAGGGAGTTAGAGTATCTTGTCAATAGTTTTACATCCTCATTGAAGACAACTTTGGATGCTGTAGCTCCTCTGAAAAAGAGAGCTTTAAATCAGAAGTGTCTGACTCCGTGGTATAACTCACAAACTCGTAGCTTAAAGCAGATAACCCGTAAGTTGGAGAGGAAATGGCGTCTCACTAATTTTAGAAGATCTTCACTTAGCCTGGAAAAAGAGTTTGTTGCTCTATAAGAAAGCCCTTCGTGAAGCTAGGACATCTTTCTACTCATCACTAATTGAAGAAAATAAGAACAACCCAGGTTTCTTTTCAGCACTGTAGCCAGGCTGACAAAGAGTCAGAGCTCTATTGAGCTGAGTATTCCATTAACTTTAACTAGTAATGACTTCATGACTTTCTTTGCTAACAAAATTTTGACTATTAGAGAAAAATTACTCATAACCATCCCAAAGATGTATCGTTATCTTTGGCTGCTTTCAGTGATGCCGGTATTTGGTTAGACTCTTTCTCTCCGATTGTTCTGTCTGAGTATTTTCATTAGTTACTTCATCCAAACCATCAACATGCTTATTAGACCCCATTCCTGCCAGGCTGCTCAAGGAAGTCCTACCATTATTTAATGCTTCAATCTTAAATATGATCAATCTATCTTGTTAGTTGGTTATGTACCACAGGCCTTTAAGGTGGCAGTAATTAAACCATTACTTAAAAAGCCATCACTTGACCCAGCTATCTTAGCTAATTATAGGCCAATCTCCAACCTTCCTTTTCTCTCAAAGATTCTTGAGAGGGTAGTTGTAAAACAGCTAACTGATCACCTGCAGAGGAATGGTCTATTTGAAGAGTTTTCAGTCAGGTTTTAGAATTCATCATAGTACAGAAACAGCATTAGTGAAGGTTACAAATGATCTTCTTATGGCTTCGGACAGTGGACTTATCTCTGTGCTTGTTCTGTTGGACCTCAGTGCTGCTTTTGATACTGTTGACCATAAAATTTTATTACAGAGATTAGAGCATGTCATAGGTATTAAAGGCATTGCGCTGCGGTGGTTTGAATCATATTTGTCTAATAGATTACAGTTTGTTCATGTAATTGGGGAATCTTCTTCACAGACTAAAGTTAATTATGGAGTTCCACAAGGTTCTGTGCTAGGACCAATTTTATTCACTTTATACATGCTTCCCTTGGGCAGTATTATTAGACGGTATTGCTTAAATTTTCATTGTTACGCAGATGATACCCAGCTTTATCTATCCATGAAGCCAGAGGATACGCACCAATTAGCTAAACTGCAGGATTGTCTTACAGACATAAAGACATGGATGACCTCTAATTTCCTGCTTTTAAACTCAGATAAAACTGAAGTTATTGTACTTGGCCCCACAAATCTTAGAAGCATGGTGTCTAACCAGATCGTTACTCTGGATGGCATTTCCCTGATCTCTAGTAATACTGTGAGAAATCTTGGAGTTATTTTTGATCAGGATATGTCATTCAAAGCGCATATTAAACAAATATGTAGGACTGCCTTTTTGCATTTACGCAATATCTCTAAAATCAGAAAGGTCTTGTCTCAGAGTGATGCTGAAAAACTAATTCATGCATTTGTTTCCTCTAGGCTGGACTATTGTAATTCATTATTATCAGGTGTCCTAAAAGTTCCCTAAAAAGCCTTCAGTTGGTTCAGAATGCTGCAGCTAGAGTACTGACGGGGACTAGCAGGAGAGAGCATATCTCACCCGTGTTGGCCTCCCTTCATTGGCTTCCTGTTAATGCTAGAACAGAATTTAAAATTCTTCTTCTTACTTATAAGGTTTTGAATAATCAGGTCCCATCTTATCTTAGGGACCTCGTAGTACCATATTACCCCATTAGAGCGCTTCGCTCTCAGACTGCGGGCTTACTTGTAGTTCCTAGGGTTTGTAAGAGTAGAATGGGAGGCAGAGCCTTCAGCTTTCAGGCTCCTCTCCTGTGGAACCAGCTCCCAATTCAGATCAGGGAGACAGATACCCTCTCTACTTTTAAGATTAGGCTTAAAACTTTCCTTTTCGCTAAGGCTTATAGTTAGGGCTGGATCGGGTGACCCTGGACCATCCCTTGGTTATGTTGCTTTAGACGTAGACTGTGTTTCATAATTATTGTATGGCCTTGCCTTGCAATGTGGAGCGCCTTGGGGCAACTGTTTGTTGTGATTTGGCGCTATACAAGAAAAAAGTTGATTGATTGATTGATTGACCTCATGCTTTAAGGCTTTGATGTTAACAGTATAGAGGGAATGAGGAGGGATATGTAGTGTCAGGATGTGATATTTCTGATCTAACATGCCGTTAGTTTGGGTGCTCCATCCCCTTCCTTCTTTTCCTGCCTGTTGCCTGCAAAAGCTGTTCTGTCATTTTGTGCCAGATTCAGCTGATAGCCGCCAGGTTTAATGTTTACCTGCCGTGGCGTAGCATTTATTCTCAAAATTAGTTTCTGTAAGGAGATGAGCTAAGACAGGGGAGTGTTGTCAAGTGCTCTTATCTTGTAATCAGAAGGTCACATATTGGGGACCCCCCCCCACACACACACACACACACCAGCGAATGCTTCGTTGCCGCCTTTGTAGAAGTAATTAACATGTTCCATGGCACTGCATTTCAAATATAGTTACTATGACTACATCTGTAAGTTTAAAAGACATGTTGCACCTTAGCATCACAACATCAAAGTATTCTTGATTGTAAGTCTGTTCGCGCAGATGTGGTGTTAATTTGTGGTTGCTGATGTATTTTGTTGCTAATTATTCCTCTCACTTGGCGAGTCAGCAGGTGCATTTCTGGAAAACATCCCGATGGCCGACAGAGTGAAACGAATGCTGCTACGTCCGATAACGAAGCTTCTGAGCTTCCGTTCCAAAGTGATGGCTCGGATTTTCACCCTGAAACTCTTTTTTTTGAGAGTCTGTCGGATTTTAGATCCTAACATGTGCTGACTCTGTTGTCTGTGTCACAGGATGGTATTTTACTGCCGCTGTGAATGTGCACGTGGAACATCTCCACAGTGCTATTTTTACAAGCTACCTGAACATGCAGGGGCCACAGCATTTACAAATTCAGACAGCAGCTTACAACTAGCAACAGCAGACAACACACATACAACAAATCCCACCTGCATTAATTCAACAACAGGTTGTTGCACAAATGCTTGCAAACACAGAGCACAAACAGTTTACAAGTGACGGCATGTGCAACAGTTTAATTTGATAATGTTTCTGCTGCAAATTCAGATAACATGCAAAAACACAGATGGGTTGCAAATATCCATAAACGGGAAATATAAACAACTCAATAAGACATTTCTGTTGTTGGGGTTGTGCTGTTTAAATCAACACACTGCTCCATTTTCCATTTACTTTATTGATGATTTTACTCTTAAGCTAGCTATATTTTCATGTATTATTATTTCATTTTCAATGCATTAAACGGTAGAGGTCACTTAAAGTTCTCTGGATAAAAAGCTGTTTTGTGTTGCAAGTACTTCCGTTGTGTGGAGCTTTGAAATGTCTGGTTTATTTATTTATTTATTTTTTTTTTTTTTACATGTGTTCATCAGACACATCAAAATAGTTAAATTTGCTCTAGGTTACATTTGTGTTCTATGTGTTTGTAAACATTTTCTCAATTGATGCAACTACCTCTTGTCGAATTGAAGTAGATTTTTTTTTTTATTATTGGATTTTTTTTTCTTTTTTTTATTTGTTTTTCTTGCATTTGCTAGTGTTGTCTTAATTTGGAAGTGTCGTAGCCTCTTGGGGAAGTAACCTTCACGGCACTCGAGTTTAATAGCTCTGAGGCTCTTGGAAGAAAACTCTTCAAATCTGTGCATTGCTTCTCCAAATGTGGGTGCCTTGGTGGCTTCCCTCACTTGTCTTGTTCTTACACGTTTACGCCGCTTTTAAGATCTGCCTGCTCCAGATAGATTTACTGTGCTATTTGTATTTCTAAAGAATTGACATAAATATTCAGTGACTTGGAAATGTTCATGTATTCACCCCCTGACCTATTTAAAGAAGACTGGCTGCAAAAGTGATTATTTACGTTAATGATCCTCATATTTATTTTGTCCACTTGCTTCTGAACTTTGAAACTGGAAGGATTATGAATGCAAGTGGCTTGATTCCAGAATGGTTAATGTGCTGTTTTTGTTAAAGCGCGTCTTGATTGTTTAATTTCCAGCCCACTGTGGTGTTGTACAGAAGAGAAAACACACTCAAAAGTATTGTACCCTGTCCAAATATTTATGGACCTGACGATAGCTGTTTGTTACATGCGCACGCATGATCCCACCCATCTTTCCTGCTCGCACAAACATTTGTGGAAATACACACACACCACAAATTATAACAAAGAAGGGTTGACATAAGGTCAGGCCTGTTTGTTTACGGCCATCCTTCCTTTGTGTGTGTGTGTGTGTGTGTGTGTGTGTGTGTGTGTGTGTGTTTCATAGGTGACAAACAATTAACCGTCCTGTTGTTGATTCTGGTTCAGATTAAAGACGTATCTCTTTAAAACACAAGTTTGAGTGTCTTGAGGAGTTTTTAAAGCAACATTAGCTTCACTAACAATGTAACAGGAAGATTAATGTTAGACAAATATAGAAATGAATGCAATGTAACACTGTGGAGAAACGAACCAGAAGAGAGATTTTGAGCAAAAACACCACTTGAGAGACGGGCAAGGGCAGACGATCGAGAGCGACGGAAGGGCTGATGGAAAAACAACCGGGAAGGAGGGTGATATTCAGTGCTAAATGAAAAGTGACAGACAGGGGGAGATAAAGAGGAGAGATGCAGACAGACAGAGAGAGAGTGAGAGGGAGAGACGCAGACAGAGAGCGAGAGAGTTAATGGGCAGCTTTAGGAGGTAATGGACTGTATATCCCGTGTGGTTTGATGGAAGTCCCATTCAACCTGTGTACTTTAGACATTGTCTGCATATTCCTTTAGCAGATGTTCTCTCATCCTGCAGGGTTTGTTCCAGAGTGCTGGGCAGCTCCTGGTAATGGTTGCAGAGGAGGAATTGTGCTTTAGATTATTTTTCTGGTTTGTGCTTCATTCCCCTCATTTTGTAAAAATACCACTTTGAATCTGGGTGGGTGTGTATGTATGTGTGTGTGTTTGATGTGCAGCTTGAAGTGTGTTCATGTTTGTATAAATGCACAGCCATGTAGTTTTCTTGCAGCAGAACAGGTTATGCTGTTGTTTTAGCTTTGGATGGTGTTTCTGAACATCACATGCTGAATATAGGGCTGCAGCTATCGATTAATTTTAGTAATCTAGTATTCTATCAATTATTCTGGGGATTAATCGAGTAATCGGATAAAAAGTACGTTTGCGTTTTTAAACATCATCAGTAGTCCAGGGCAGTAGTCCAGGGCTGTCCCAAAGCAATGGCACAATATCGCTGCGCCAAAGTCTTGACATTTTGCTGAAATGGCAATGGGATGTGTCTTTTTGTTTTGTTTTCTCCAAGTTGTAAAATGTAACCATTTTTAAGGTTTTTCTTTTTTTAATATAAAGGTTGGTGGACTGGGTCCCTGAGTGATTTTTTTTTTTTTAATCCCTCTTTCTCTGCAATTCAGCAGATGCATTTCAGGTGGAGGTTGAACATTGATACTATACAGGACACTAAAGTTAGTAAATGCGGTAATAGTAGATGTAAAACCTGCAAATACATAGTCAAAGGGAATAACTTCAGTAGTAACACAGTAGACAGTACAAGGTTAGCTCACGTGAAACAGAAATGACATGCAACACAAAAAATATAATTTACTTGATTAGCTGCAGAAATGTGGTATCCAATACGTAGGAGAAACTAGCCAAACCCTTAGGAGTAGAATGAACAACCATAGACAGAGGTTTAATAAACTGTGTGATTTATTTTTATACTATCACTTTTGCTTATATGGTCATAGTATAGATGACATAGATGTAATGCCTATAGAGGAAGTATTTTTGGAAGAAGGTGAATGCCTTATTTAGCTTAGTCTCTAAACGATTACAAAGCGAGGAATACTGGTACAAGGAACTAGCCACAATTTATCCGTGCAGGCTTAATGATAATGTCAAAAAATTAGGTAATGCTTCTAAAAAGATACTGAAAATATTATGTGGACATACTTTAACAAAAAACAACGTAAGTTCAAAAACGATCAGGTAAATGCAATAGACAACATGCAACTACAAAGACAGATTAAAAGAACTAGTTAACAATTACAATAGACCTGGGTTAGTACATGAACTTATCACATGAATTTTTTTCGCTTTTACAACGAAAACTTGGCTTCCTAATAGCTTTAGCAAATACAATACTTTTAGAACAAAAATTACCTATTTATATTCTACTTGTCATAAAAGATTTATCTAGCTTTAGATTAAGTTTACAAAAAACACAATAACCAAAGGTAATAATGAATCTTTCTTGAAAATTCCTTTTCACAACAAAAACCTACCATCACCGGTTCTAAGACCATGCACCTAAGTGGCTCTACTCTATTCTATTCTACTCTTCCTTTTATAGATATTTAGATATACCTTAGTATACACTACTATAGTTCTACCTTAGAACTGTAATATATTATAGAAGACATACCTTACTGAATTTTCATGCAAGCATTGCAGTCATTTTTTAATTATTATTTTAAGTTACCGTGCTTGTGAAATGTTGTGTGTTGCCCAAAAAAGTGAAAATTAAAAAGCTAAACACAGAAGAAAGACTGGACTTCTACTGTTTGTCAGTGTAGCTGGGGATGGAGTTGTGACTTGCAACGAGCAGAGAGAGACAGCAGCCAACCGCCGGGTCACTCCCCACATCAAGTGGACAGTGTGTTTTGTTTTTTTTTAAATATACAAATGCACTGCTTCGCTTTAAATGCGCAGTATGTCTATTTCAGATGATCAGCGTGGACACTTTTTCTCTTAAAAGGCTTTATTTTACTCTGTGTGTCGTGTTGGAAAGCTATAGCTATCGTTGCTAATTTGATTAGCTGTTATGCTCTAGTTTTCTTCTGTTTTTCTGGGGACACTGCAGTGCCACACACAGGCCTGGCACATGTACTACAACGTTAAACGAAGCTTCAGGGCACAAAATTTGCATCGACAGTTTTTGTAATCAAATTATTTGAGTTACTCGACTAATCATTTCAGCCGTAGCTGAATACATCTTTTATTTCAACATAAAGTACACAAGGAGTTTGAGCTTTTTGGCAAGGGAAGTAGGGTTTCTGCAAAAGTATATGCAGTTCAAGCACGTTTATTTTCTATGCAGAAATTGGTATCCAATTGGCTGGCAAGAAGGGTTAGGGTTAGGTTAGGTCAGGTCCACTTATCAGACCTGATCAGGTCCGCTGATCAGGTCATCACAGACCTGAATAATGGAACACTGTGATGATTTAAACTTTTAAAGTGCCAGTTGACTGCGATCAAGTGTGATCTGAATGAAGTGCTGTGTGATCTGTCAGCGTGGTGATCACCGACAGCGATGGCACTTTAAATGTTTAAACAGCACATTAATCAGGTGTGATCACCCTGATAGATCTATCAGGTCATCTGATGATCAGACCACAGCAACGGTGCTTTAAAAGTTTAAATCATCGCAGCGTTTCTGTGTGATCAGAATGCAGCACCGGCATGAGAAATGCACCAGAAAAACCACAGTGGAACTTGCTTTAAAACACTACGTTTTCAGCCACGAATTAAAGTACTTTCAGACATCATTTTCAAAAATCAGGAGCTTTGTGTGGATTCATGTCTGTCTGTGATGGTGAATTGGACTGAAACGAACAGGTCAGATTTTATGTTTTTTCCTTGTGTGAATTAAACAGTCGTTCTGCATATGGACCGCAGGTTTCAGCCATTCAGTGGCCAGCGATAATGGACGGATTTGAAACGTGTGGCAACAGTCGCATAACTTACCTACAACTTATGTCCAGCATGTGTGGGACATGTGAGTCACATGCTGGCGCTCGTTGAAAATATTCAGCATGCCCAAGATTTTTTGAGGAGCTCAGCTTTTCAGGATGTACATCAGCGAGCTTCAGCGTGTTTCAACGAGCTTCAACTTGCTCTTAACTTATAAAAACTTACCCTTAACTTAATGGACTTTTGCCAGCATTTTTTGATATTGTTGGCATACGCCGGCTAAATCATCAAGGACTGACAGGGCCTTTAACACGAGTTAGCTTTCATGCTGGTTCCACTTGCTCTCTTTCTTACTTTCCCCACACCTTTGTGTCACCATGGTTGTGACCCCAAGGGGCGGCATGGGGAAAGAAAAGGAAAGGAAAAGCCTAGAGGAATTATTTTCCTGAGCTTTCATCACCGCCGGTAGTTTAAACCACACTTTGCGGTGTGCACTTTGAAGTGCAAGGCCAACACTGCAGCCTGACTGGCTGTTCTCATATTTCTTCTGCATAATGTGGAGCAAGATATGCATTTAATGTTGCAGTTGGTGCTCAATCTCATTAGTTTGCAGCACATCCGTAACCTGTGGTTACCATGTGCGCACATAAATGTACCGCAGTGTTTTCTGTATACGATAGATGTTGCGTTTCAGAGATTGTGGTCAGCTAGCAGGTTTGTTATGCCTACAGAGATTTGAAACTGCTGCTGGTTTGTCACCGCATATCTCTTCTAAACTGTGTGATTGGATCTTCCTGCCAGCTGCAGTAGGAACACTGCTGATTGTACCGTGATGTTTGCATGATCAATTGGGTTCTTTCTGAAGGCTTCCCTGGGATATTTGGCACTGTATGCTACTGGTGTGTTGCAAGGCTGGAATAAATACGAGGGCTGTCAATAAAGTATAGGTCCTTTTTATTTTTTTCAAAAACTATATGGATTTCATTCATATGTTTTTACGTCAGACACGCTTGAACCCTCGTGCGCATGCGTGAGTTTTTCCACGCCTGTCGGTGACGTCATTCGCCTGTGAGCACTCCTTGTGGGAGGAGTCGTCCAGCCCCTTGTCGGAATTCCTTTGTCTGAGAAGTTGCTGAGAGACTGGCGCTTTGTTTTATCAAAATTTTTTCTAAACTTGTGAGGCACATCGAAGTGGACACGGTTCGAAAAATTAAGCTGGTTTTCGGTGAAAATTTTAATGGCTGATGAGAGATTTTGAGGTGATACTGTCGCTTTAAGGACTTCCCACAGAGCGGGACGTCGCGCAGCGGTCCCAGGCGCCGTCGTCAGCCTGTTTCAAGCTGAAAACCTCCACATTTCAGGCTCTATTGATCCAGGACGTCGTGAGAGAACAGAGAAGTTTCAGAAGAAGTCGGTTTCAGCATTTTATCCGGATATTCCACTGTTAAAGGAGATTTTTTTTTAATGAAAGACGTGCGGATGGGTCCGCACGTCGGGATGCAGCCGGCGCGGTGCGGCGGCACAGGAAAAACACCTCTGTGTTGATAACCATTTGTAAAATCCAGGCGGCTTTTGATGGCTTTCAGTGGAGTGAGTATATGAGAAATTGTTTAACAGCTGGACATGTTCCAACTTGTCCTTAAGGCTTCCAACAGAGGTGTTTTTCCTGTGGCGGAGCGTCGCGGCGGCTGCGAGCCGACGCTGCAATCTGCCCGCACGTCTTTCATTAAAAAAATCTCCTTTAACAGTGGAATATCCGGATAAAATGCTGAAACTGACTTCTTCTGAAACTTCTCTGTTCTCTCACGACGTCCTGGATCAATAGAGCCTGAAATGTGGAGGTTTTCAGCTTGAAACAGGCTGACGACGGCGCCTGGGACCGCTGCGCAACGTCCCGCTCTGTGGGAAGTCCTTAAAGCGACAGTATCACCTCAAAATCTCTCATCAGCCATTAAAATTTTCACCGAAAACCAGCTTAATTTTTCGAACCGTGTCCACTTCGATGTGTCTCACAGGTTTAGAAAAAATTTTGATCAAACAAAGCGCCAGTCTCTCAGCAACTTCTCAGACAAAGGAATTCCGACAAGGGGCTGGACGACTCCTCCCACAAGGAGTGCTCACAGGCGAATGACGTCACCGACAGGCGTGGAAAAACTCACGCATGCGCACGAGGGTTCAAGCGTGTCTGACGTAAAAACATATGAATGAAATCCATATAGTTTTTGAAAAAAAAAAGGACCTATACTTAATTGACAGCCCTCGTAAATAAATGGTCTTCTTTCTACATTTGGTTTATTTTCTGTTGACAGGATGACACTTTACTTTACTTTGTTTAAAAATGGTTTGAACAATGGAAGCTTAAAAGGATGACTTTTGTAATAGTGCAGTTTTAGGTTTGTGTGAGTAAAATAAGGCTGAACACGTTCGGCATTTCTACTAAGAATCTTGCAGCACATTTATGGGGTGCTTAATGCTAAACTCTTGAGAAGGCTTCCTTTCTTTTTCTTTCTTTCTTTCTTTCTTTTAAAAAAATTCAAAACAGGAAAATCTGCTTCAGCTGCTACAAAGAAAGACGTCCTCAGTTAGCCCAAACACGAGCTCAGTTTCAGTTCTCTAGCTTGAAGAAAGTGAAAGGGTGATTGGAAAATATAAAAAAGGGATGTTGGGCAAAAAAAGAGCTGATAAACAAGGAGGGAAGGATGTAGAGTTTCTTAAAACTAGAAGTGTTGAAATAACTCCTGTGGTCCCCTTTCTTTAAGTTTCTGGTAACTTTTGCTTAGTGTGTGTGTGTGTGTGTGTGTGTGTGTGTGTGTGTGTGTGTGTGTGTGTGTGTGTGTGTGTGTATATGTATATATATATATAATATATATATATATATATATATATATATATATATATAAAATCCTCGGTTCAAATCTCAGCCTGACTGGAAAATCACTAAGTGCCCTTGGGCAAGGTCCTTAATCCCCTAGTCGCTCCTTGTTGTGTAGTGAGTACCTTGTATGGCAGCACCCTCACATCAGGGTGAATGTAAGGCATTATTTGTAAAGTGCTTTGAACGTCTGATGCAGATGGAAAAGCACTATATAAATGCAGTCCATTTATCTGTGGTGAGAGTAGGGCGCAGGTTAAGTGAGCTGGGTAGGTGGGGGTATGCTCTGGAGAGAAGGGGAATGAAAGTGAGTAGGAGCAAGATGTAGTATCTGTACACAAAGCTGTTACGTTGTGGTGACTCCTAACAGGAGAAACTGGAAGAACAACACATTGAGGGATAAACCCAAAACAAAACAGATATGTATTTTGGTTTTGTTTTACCTTTGATCTGCTGAGCATCACCCTGTTAAACACTCTTACACACTTTTATGTCAACTGATTCTTTGCCATTTTAGTTGCTATTTATCTGGCTCTTGAGAACTTTGTATTATTGTCTCCATTCATGTGTATCACAATATAAATGGCTGTGGAGTTTTTATAATTTATGCAGTTATTTTCTTTCTCATTTTACTCATACCTCCTACATGTGGATGCCATGATTTCACTGAATTTTCTTTCATGACATGGAGGAGAGAACTACTCCTTACTTCACAAAATGATGAAGCAACGCAAGAAACATCTTGAATTTTAAAGTGTGTATCATTAGTAAATAAAATGTCAAATGAGCTGACTATTTTAAATAAAGAATTTTGAAAATATTGATGTATTTTGTTTTATTTTTGGTGCCATATGCTTGATATCATAACGTCAAGCTGTGTGGAATGTGGACATTGATTACATCATCTCAGGCCACACCTCTTGAGATGCTCTACTGAAATGAATGGGGGAACAGATTTTTTTTTTACTGTGTGAAATCTGTTTTTTGTGGACTTTAGCGGTGAATCCATAAAAATGGTTAAAATTTTTGTTTCACGAGGATGCTCTAAAATGACTAGTGTTGCTTATTAGGTGGACAGATTTTCCAAATTTTGAGGAGGAAACAGATGTTTTTTGTATAGTGCATCTCAGACAAGCAGAAGTGAAGGCCAGCACAGCGTGAGAATGGTCATCAAAACATGGATCTAACCATGAATTTTATTCTTTCCTTTTGTGTGGCCAGAAGAAAATTCTTAAAGCGCATTTCTTCTCCCGAAAGTGTGGAACTGGCGTGTATGTGGATTGTGCCTCTGCATTGCATCGCGCTAAGCTAAAATGGTACATGTGGTACACTGTCCAGTTTTGCTGAGGAAGCGCTTCTGTGATCATGGAGTCAGACAGAATGTGACAACGAGTGGACACTTTTTTCAGGACAGGCAAACCAGCTCCCAGCCCTTTGAGTTATTGGTTAAGCTGTGCTAAAGTGATGGCTAAGCTAAGCGCTACAGGGAGCCCTCAGCGACACTGACAAGTCTGGAAAAAGCTGACTGAGGAGTGTTGGTTTCTGTGGATAAACACAGCACCACCCAGTGAAACAGTAATTCTGCAGGGCTATGTGTGTGAACACAGCAGTGAAATCGGAGATACCATTTCTTCACAGTATATAATCATTATTTCGTATTATTCAGTCTTATTGAGACGTATGCATTGTTGTTTTTTTCTGAATACACTGTTTTGTAAAGAGGTGGAAACAGACATATTTTGATCACAAAATACAAGAATTTGATTTGAAAGCCAAATTAAAGCCATATTAAATTTGGAAACAAAAGCAGCCCAGACTGCCTGTGTGTTATAAACTCTTCATGAAGTGGACGCAGGTGGGCAGGCAGCACCTGAGGTTATGTCACCTTTATGACTAAAAACAGCTCTGAATCTGTGCTTTTTTTTTTCAGACACTGTATGGCTAATTACTTTTTTTTTTTTTTTTTTTTTTTTTTAATCTGCTACATCAGGATTCGCACGTTAAAGAGTTGGAGGTAATGATTCATAATCTGGTATATAATTTTTAAAAGATAGTGTTGATGCTCTTTAACTGAATAATGATTTCAAGAAAAATAATTGTTGAAATTAACTAGTAGTTTCATGTTTATCACTGTAGAAGAAAAGAGAGCTCAGAGGCGCTCTCAGCTGTCAGAGGACTAGTTAGGGATGTGAATCTTACAGTAACTCACGATTCAATTCAATTACGATTCTTGGGGGACGATTCGATTCAGAATCGATTTTTGATTGAAAGAGCTCTGAGAAATAGTATATTACTTTAAAAATGTTAGTGTTAACAAAATGCAGCTGACAAGGTTAATCAAGTGATCTAGATGTAAATTTACTAATATTATTATTATTTTTTTTTTTAAATATTCACCTCATGTGAACTCTGCTTGCTTCTCACTTATTCCCCCTTTTTCCAGCCTCCAGGCGACCGCAGTTTGACACTGGTACTTGCTCAGTCTGGTGCATAATCCTTTCTCCATCTCTCACCTTCCCCCCCCCCCCCCCCCCCCCCCCCCCCCCCCCCCCCCCCCCACGACCACTCTTCACAGATTTGTCTTACTTTGCCAGGTCCCACTCTTTGCCATACACTTCAATTCTTTGCTTTGTTCTTTTTTTCAAACTTCCACTCTCCTTCCTGCTTCCTCTTGTCTGTTACGCTGTCTTTCTCTTTGCCCTCTCTTCCTCCCTGCTGTCTTTCTGCTCTCTCTCTGTCTATAAATAGCAGTCTCGTGGGCTGGAGGTGTTAGCAGCAGCAACATCAGCAGCGCATGATTCATATTTTCAGCTCTGCCTTTTGATTGGTCTTCCATCTGGAATATGGTGCACGTCCATGTCATTTCCACCTCAGCACGCCATGTGTGCGTGCGTTTGCATTGCGATGAAGACTTCCCTCGGGTTCGTGCATCAGTATGTTGGATTGCGTGTGCACTAGTGTTTGTGATTCTGCAGCATTACAAGACCTGTCAGTTTGGAATTCTTAGCAGACATAAAAAGCCATCATCTGACACAAAAAATAGAGCATAAATGAACAGCTGAGCCACGACCACAAGCATGCGTGCTGGCTGCTTATTGTCTCATGGTACTTTAAACACTGAACATGCTGTAAATATACAAGCGCTTACTTCCTGTCACTTACTGACAGGCTCATCTCTATTTAAATGTGTCCGTGTTCAGTTTCTGAAGCTTTTGTTCCATGTTTGTGTGTGTGTGGGAGAAGTTACTGAATTTGTATTTGATGGTTAAGTATTTAAAAGCTACAGTTTGTCATACTGAGCTTATAAATTTTTGTTTTAAACAGATTATAAATCTAATAAATACTAGATACTTAATGAACTTTCTGATGTTTGAGTCCAATAAACAGGATTACCTATATGCTACTTTAGTGGTAACCATTTTTCAGAGTACTAGTGGAATGGAGACGTTATAAACACTTCAGCCTGAGTCCGGTTTGGTTCAGTTCACTCTGTGTATGCTACTAAAATTAACTTGGTAAGATATGAAACCTTCTTTCATTACAGCCAACATTGTGCGTTCTTGGGTTGGGCACCATGGCCAAAAATAGTCTTTTTTTTTTTTTTTTTAACCATATTTATCAATAGCAGGACAAAGTCCGGGCCTTTTGTTTGTCATTTTTGGTTCAGTGGCTTCCTCTAGGTTAATCTACTTCTGTGTGCAAACTGCTTCTTGTTGCCTCTGAACCGGCAAAGACATCAAGTAGCTAAATATGTGCATGTTTATCTCACTAAATGTAAACCTGTTGAGTGATTATACATGTTTTATACATGTGTAGTTAGCATTATCTTACCCTAGCTGCTATCCTTGTTATGCTTCTGGCTGTCCCACAAAGTGCAAACAAGTGGAGTGCTGAGTAGTATAAAGGTTATTTCCTCTTTATTTAAAAGTGTGTTCTTTCAGTTTGAGAGCATGTTTTATTAATTCTATTCATTCTCTGTCACCCAACATGATCAGACACTACCTCATTGAGGTCACTGTACAGGAGCAGCTTGTCATGCACGTAGATGGGCCGTCTTGTGGAAGTAGATTATAATGCAGTATTTTTGTTTGACATAAATCACTTTGAAATGCGTATTAGCTGCATGACCATCTCAGCAATTTTTAAAAAAAGCTTCTAGCTCATAAAATATGATACTCTAAAATTTTTCAGGGTTTCCGCTGTCATTATCTGTTATTGTTTGCACTTCACCAATCTTGCCTCACGAGGCAAATGATGAGCATCTGCAGAAAGTTGCGACTAGGGGGCGCAGTCTGATCAAATGTGTATATGACTCAACAGGCATTAATATTTTGCTCTCTAATGGATTATTAAAGGATTCCCTTGTTAATCTGACTACAGTTCTGATTGGATTCAGCTATTCCCTTCTGGTTTATGCAATCTTTATGTTAAGTTACCCAATCATTCTTGATGATTAACAAATCATTAGTGTGCATGCCAGCGTGTCTACTGACATGTATGGCGAGACCGATATACACAGATAGAGAGAGAGACAGAGGCCCCCAGAGAATAGAGCAGGCAGAGTTTAGATTTAAGGTCAGCACATACATTGTTTCAAGTATTTTGCAGGAGAGTTATTGGTTGGTTGTTTGATTTGGATTAGTAGAGACAAGGAGGAGAAGAAGCAGAGGAATAAGAAAAGAAAAAGGGATTATAGGTGAATTTCCAAGTACCCATCCTTTATAATAGTCATCTGACCACTTTTCTTTCCTTTTTAAAATCTGTCTCTTTCAGAGCCAGATGGTGTTGCTCAATATACTGGGAGAACATTAGTGTAGGATTTTCTTTTCATGCACTTTGTTGGGAATTAATATAAAAGGTGCACAATGATTGAAAATAAATGTAAGTAAGTAAGTAAGGTTTATTTATATAGCACCTTTCAAGATAGAAATCACAAAGTGCTTCACATAAGAACAGAGAAATTAAAAACAGCAGAAACATAAAACCATAAAAACTAGGTAAAAGCCAGCCTATACAAAGGGTCTTTAGCTTCACTTTAAATGTTTCAACAGAGTCCACGGAGCGTAGGTCCAAAGGCAGTGCATTCCACATTTTAGGTGCCACCACCTCGAAAGCACAGTCTCCCCTGGTCTTCAGTCTTGTCCTAGGCACAACCAATAGGCCCAGGTCCGAAGACCTCAGAGACCTACTTGTCACATATGGATGTAATAGCTCGGTGATATAAGATGGCATTGACCATGCAGAGCTCTAAAAGTCAGTACTAGAATTTTAAATTGGAGTCTGAAATGGATGGGGAGCCAGTGCAAGGAGGAGAGGATTGGGGTTATATGTGACCTCTTTGATGACCTCGTCAGCAGCCTCGCAGCCGCATTCTGAACCGTTTGTAAGCGGTCCAAAGAGGACTTGCTAAGGCTAAAAAAAATAGAGAGTTACAGTAATCCAAACGTGATGACACAAATGCATGAATGATCATCTCCATCTCCGTCTGGCAGCTAGTTGCTTTGCCACTGTCTCTTGTAGCATGCTCATTTGTGTCCCAGCCATGTTAGACAGCACTATGGTGGACAAACTACATAGGCTAATGACATAATATCCAAAAGCCACTGTTTTTCTGCATTGTTTTTTCAGTAAGATACGTTTATGTAGTTACAGAAATAATGCAGGTACTGATACGTAGGTGAAAGGCTCATCGGCCAACTGATATATTAGTTGGGCTTTAAGGAAGACTCTTATACAGTAGTGTTCAGAATAATAGTAGTACTATGTGACTAAAAAGAGTAATCCAGGTTTTGAGTATATTTCTTATTGTTAAATGGGAAACGAGGTACCAGTCGATTCAGTAGATTCTCACAAATCCAACAAGACCAAGCATTCATGATATGCACACTCTTAAGGCTATGAAATTGGGCTATTAGTAAAAAAAAAAAAAAAAAAAAAGTAGAAAAGGGGGTGTTCACAATAATAGTAGTGTGGCATTCAGTCAGTTTGTCAATTTTGTGGAACAAACAGGTGTGAATCAGGTGTCCCCTATTTAAGGATGAAGCCAGCACCTGTTGAACATGCTTTTCTCTTTGAAAGCCTGAGGAAAATGGGACGTTCATGACATTGTTCAGAAGAACAGCGTAGTTTGATTAAAAAGTTGATTGGAGAGGGGAAAACTTATATGCATGAGCAAAAAAATTATAGGCTGTTCATCTACAATGATCTCCAATGCTTTAAAATGGACAAAAAATAAAACAGACGCGTGGAAGAAAACAGAAAACCATCAAAATGGATAGAAGAATAACCAGAATGGCAAAGGCTCACCCATTGATCAGCTCCAGGATGATCAAAGACAGTCTGGAGTTACCTGTAAGTGCTGTGACAGTTAGAAGACACCTGTGTGAAGCTAATTTATTTGCAAGAATCCCCCGCAAAGTCCCTCTATTAAATAAAGACGTGCAGAAGAGGTTACAATTTGCCAAAGAGCACATCAACTGGCCTAAAGAGAAATGGAGGAATATTTTGTGACTGATGAGAGTAAAATTGTTCTTTTGGGTCCAAGGGCCGCAGACAGTTTGTGAGAAGACCCCCGAACTCTGAATTCAAGCCAAGGTTTACAGTGAAGACAGTGAAGCATGGTGGTGCAAGCATCATGATATGGGCATGTTTCTCCTACTATGGTGTTGGGCCTATATATCGCATACCAGGTATCATGGATCAGTTTGGATATGTCAAAATACTTGACGAGGTCCTGTTGCCTTATGCTGAAGAGGACATGCCCTTGAAATGGGTGTTTCAGCAAGACAATGACCCCAAGCACACTAGTAAACGAGCAAAATCTTGGTTCCAAACCAACAAAATTAATGTTTTGGAGTGGCCTGCCCTATCCCCAGACCTAAATCCAATTGAGAACTTGTGGGGTGACATCAAAAAAGCTGTTTCTGAAACAAAACCAAGAAATGTGAATGAATTGTGGAATGTTGTTAAGGAATCTTGGAGTGGAATAACAGCTGAAAGGTGCCACAAGTTGGTTGACTCCATGCCTCACAGATGTGAAGAACTAAATACTAGTTTAGTGACTCACAGGATTGCTAAAAAAGCAGTTTGAACATAATAGTTTTGAGTTTGTAGCATCAACAGCAGATGCTACTATTATTGTGAACACCCCCTTTTCTACTTTTTTTTACTAATAGCCCAATTTCATAATCTTAAGAGTGTGCATATCATGAATGCTTGGTCTTGTTGAATTTGTGAGAATCTACTGAATGTACTGGTACCTTGTTTCCCATGTAACAATAAAAAATATACTCAAAACATGGATTAATCTTTTTAGTCACATAGCACTACTATTATTCTGAACACTACTGTAAATGCTGCAGATAATATCTATGAGAAGGTGTTAAATTTATGTCGGTGTTTAACACAGTGGAGCAGTTCTAGATAAATAAGAATCCATTCATGTAAATCCATTCATTCTGGTAAATGCTATGTACCATTTCTCTGCCAAAGTGTTTATGCGTATGTTGAGAGCCCCATCCACACTGATTCATGATGAACTCATTAATGCATAAAAGGACGGCGCATGGGTGTCTTAGTGTGTGACAAAAAAAAGCCTGAACGTGCCCCGCTAACAGGGTAACCTCCGTTTGCGTGCTTATATCATATTTTTGGGGACATGCGCGGTAGTTCTCCTAGTGTTTTACTATGGTGTACGTGTATTTACTCAGTAATCGTGTATTAAGTGGCCCTAACAAACAGCTGCTAAAAGTGCTAACACTATTAGCATACAACATTAAATAAGATGAGAGTTTCACTCAATGTGAATATTTCAACAGAGACATCTTAGATGATCCATTTGGATGTTTCACCACACAACAAGCCAGATTATCCCAGTGAATGTAATAAAATACTCCAAACAAACAGACATGGCAACAACACAACAGCTAGCGGTCACATTGAGCGGGCAATGAGATGCGGTCGGAGACTACAAGAGGTGGAGTCACTGGTCTCGGCAGCTGTTACTCAAAGCAACCACACCCACAATTATATAGAATATTATGTCGTAAAAAATTTTTTTTTGTGTGTGTCAGGTTGTGAACATGTTTATTTCTGCTCTAAAGTTGGGCTTCTGTGGGAAAGTGCTCTGTTTTGGAGCCAGCCTCAAGCAACCAGTCAAGGAAATACACTTCCTGGTTGGGGTCCAAATACGGGCTCAATAGTTGCCGCTTAGTCCTTCCACAGATACAATACATGCAACCAATTAGTACGGTTGAGCTGTAGGCGGCATTATGTAAGCTTGCTCACAGATTTCCAGTTTTAGTTATTGGTGCTGTATTTTCCGGGCTACATGTTGCAACAGAGTTTTAGTCACATCTGTCCAAAAATGTGCCATAAAGAGGTGAAAAAGCCATATACAAGTCACATCAGTCTATAAGTCACTTTTTAAAAATATGTTACTGTTACTTCATGCAACAAGAAGCAAAATTAATTTAATTGTGCATTATTCATTTATAATGCAAACTCCAGGTTAATGAACAGAAGCTAACAGGTTAGTTAATGTTATTGTATAAGGCACCAGTCATGTACGTCTTGTCACCGATGAACAAATGAAAACATCAAGAAGAAGCTAGACATGCTCATTTACCTCACTAAATCAAAATAAACTTTCAAAAATGACTGTACATTTTTAAAACATTAAAAATTCCAAACATTATACCTAGCCCTACCATAGCCTAACCATCCTCCCCATTGTCTGCCAGCTGTCCCACAAAGTGCAAGCAATGAATGTTATTCCCTATCTTTATTTAAGAATGTGGTCTTTCAGTTTAAGAACATGATTTATTAATTTTACTTCTTCCATAAGACCTAGCACCTTCATCTTATTTAAATCTTCTTCTTTTACAGTGGTTCTCAATCCATCTTAATGATGCATTACTCCATCTTCTGCTCAGGACTGTAGATCAAACACTTCCTCATTCAGATCAGTATAAAGGAGCAGCTTCTCACGCCTGTAGTGTGTAGACATTGCCATCCATTGGCATTCAATGGGAATGCAGATTTTTTTTTTTTTTTTTTTTTTTAGGCACATTTCTTCGAAATATAAGTTGCACGACCAGTCAAACGTGGAAAAAATGAAGGGGAGGGGTGGTGTGCATTATAGTCTAGAAAATACGGTAAGTTCCTTGACACACCAACTTGGTTGGAACACAGCTGTGAGAGAGAAAGAGGTTTTTATCAAAGTGCAAAATGATTTCCACAACATTCACAGATACTGTTTGTGTCTGCACAACTTTTCGTACGTACCAGTGTGTCTTTTGAAGTCTGTTGGTTCCACTTAGTCCTATCTCTACCTTGATCGCTGTCTCTAACATTTTTGGATTTTGCATCTGAATGTATCTGAGTCTTAGCCAACGCTAAGTTAAATTACACTAACTGTACTCCTAGAAGCTATTTGAACAGACAGCCAGTTTTGAGTTGAAGGTGGGTTATCAAAAACCAAATATATTCATTAATGCAAACATCCTGCTCCAGCAGCACATCCTTTACCTGTGCACACGTGCATGTGATGTCTTACACTTTGAGGAATTTTAGAGCTAACGATGTCGGGTTTCCCAACTTTCTTACCATCTGTCATCTCCCCGCTGGTTTCAGCCCTGGTTTCCTGCCCTCTGATGAACCTTCCAAGCGTCTGATGTAATATGTTTGTGTGCACATGTGTGTGTGTGTGTGTGTGTGTTTTTAATTTATTTTAATTTTTTTTTAACCTCAACTGGAAAACCGAATAGAAGTTGTTGACTTTACCCCCTTTGTCTCTGAAGTGTGTCTTTGTTTCTTTAAGTGCAATTTTTTTCCTGATTGGGGGAATTTCTGTGTGTTTTCACGCATGTGTATTTATCCTTGTGGATGGCATGACCTCATGTACATGTAATGTATTGGGCAGGTAATGATTTGCACACAAACCTCTGCTTAACACATATAAAGCTAATAGAAAATATACAGCACTATACAAATGTTTTAGGCACCCATACATTTAGATAACTCCAGTGTTTGATTTTGTTTGTTGTCGGGGTATTTTATGTCCTTCTCCTCACAAATTTAATTAAACAAAGTAAAACTGTCCACATGAAATCACCAGCACTAGCTGACAAAATGTAATTCTTTCATTAAGAGGAGGCAGGAGAACAAAGGACACATTTCAGTGCTCAGCTTTGCTCAACGTCTTCTTCTTTTATTAAATACTAGCAAAGTACCTGTCATTCAGACGGTGAAGAAATGGTGTACTAATCGTGAGTCACTGACTCTGGAAAGTGTGCAGTAGTATACTGAGACAACGTATTAGCTTCCCAAAAAAAAAAAAAAAAAAGCTTTCAGCTTATATAAGCTTAAAGCTTATTTAAGAAGGTTAAACGTCATCTTTTTTAAGTCTTAATTATGAAATGACTGACTCTGTAGTGTAATGAAAATGGATGAAACTTTTAATTGTTTCTGATTATGTTATGAAGTTGTCAATAAAATGTATCTATCTATCACGATTTACTCCCCGGGCGAAACCCCCTGCATGCCCCCCGTCCGCGCACACTAACGTGGCCATCACCCGTGCACTAGGTGAAGAAGGGGGCCATGTCATAATTTTTTCATCTTTAAGGCCTTTACTGGCCAGCCACGCAGTCGCGTACTTTGATGCATGTGATGGAGCGTTGTCTTGCATGAAAATGAAAGTCTTCTTGAAAGATGCAGACTTTCTTCTGCACCACTGCTTCTAAAAATTGGCAGTAGGTCTGAGAGTTGATTTTGAGCCCATTTTCAACCCGAAAGGGTCCAACTACAGCACGCCACCCGACTTAAACCCGATTGAGAACTTTTGGGCCCTTCTGTAGAAGGAAATTTACAGTGAAGGTAAACAGTACACCTCTCTGAACAGTGTCTGGGAGGCTGTGGTTGCGGCTGCACAAAAAGTTGATTCGGACCAGATCAAGAAACTGACAGACTACATGAATGGAAGGCTTGTGACTATTATTGAACAGAAGGGTGGCTATATTGGTCACTGAGGTTTTTTTTTTGTTTGTTTTTTTTAAATTTCAGGTATGCTTTTGTAAATTTTGAGTTTGTTTATTATTCTCACTTTAACAGGTGAAAATAAACAAGTGAGATGGAAAAATCTTTATTTGTCATTTAGTTGCCTGATAATGGTGCACATAGAGATATTCTCTTAAAAAAGCCAAAACTTCACTTTTACTACTTAAATGTTCAGGCTTGTGGTTTTGTTAACATTTTGGACTGACCAAGAGCACTGCAGTTGTACAATAATAAAATGAATCCTCAAAAATACAACTTTTCTAATAATTGTGCACGCAGTGTATTTTCAAGAACAAAACAAACGACTACTGCAATAACAAACACAGAGATAAACAATAATTACTTCAATAAAGTTTTTTGAACATAAAAAAACAAAAAGCTTTTGTGTCTCCAAAGTGTGTGTGTGTGTGTGTGTGTGAGAGAGAGAGAGAGAGAGAGGTAATGTGTGTGTGTGAGAAGGTGTGAAGGTTCGAGGAGCGCTCAGACGGAGCGCGCTGCGCTCCTCTCCCGGTTGGCATCTCTTCATCGGTCATCCCACCGGATCCACGCTCCTCTTGATGCGTCCGTTCGTCCCTCCTCGTGCCACGGAGCATCACGCTGCGCCCCTTTTCTCTCTTCCTTCTCTTTTATCTCACTTTACCAACACAATTAACCAATTAATTAACCGCAAAATGTGGCCAATTAAGGGGATTTGTGAAAGAGACATGATGTGTGTCCATAACTATAGAGGATATGGGAAGATCGAGAGCGTAGAGATGATGGTGTGAGGTGAGCAGATCCAGAGAACGTTGAGGCCAAAAAAATGGGACCTCCACGTTAAAGTAACCAATTATCAAGTTACCAACCACATTTTCCGAGTACATCTGTGCTGCCCCAGTATATCACAACACAAACAGTTGGCAGTGAGGCTCAAGAATGAGGCTGTTGTGAAAGCTGATTAAATGCAAATGGATTTTATTAGATATTACAGGGGAACATATGAAAGAAAATCTGCAGTTTTGCTCAGTGTATTTCTATTGAAGCAAGTTCTTCAGCCATTTTTCCTCATTTATACTCATTGTTACAATTAGTAAAATACTATGGTGCTTTATTTTTCAAAAACTCAAAACTTTTGCACAGCATATCAAGTTGTTTTCACTGCACGATTGTGTATCTTTGTCCATTCAAAATTGTGTATGCGCATTTACAATACAATCCATCCAATTTTTTACTATATTGCATTTCCATATTTCAGATTTGAATGGCTGAATGTACTGTTCATCACAAAACCAGCTACTCATCTTACCTGTTGAAGTAGTTAGTTTATGTGGTATTACAATAGCAGTACCAAAAAGGAAAAGTTTTATAAGTAAGTCCCTTTGGCTGCTCCCTTGTTTGCACTCGCGGTTGCCACAGCAAATCCAAGGTGGATCTGCATGTTGAATTGGCACAAGTTTTATGCCGGATGCCCTTCCTGATGCAACGCCACATTGGAGTAGGTAGCAGGTCAGGGTAAACCCTACCCCTACTCCACAGGGGTAGGGTTTGAACCGGGAACCTTATGCACTGAAATAAAGTGCACTAACCACTTGCCCACCACCCCTGCATAAAAAAAGCAAAAGGTTTTGTGATACTCAGTAAGGTTTGGGTGACCTCCAAACACTGTGTGTATTTAGTGTATTGATATTTTAAGCAGTGTTTCCAGACTGAGAAACCATTCTCAATCTTTGTCCATTGTTCTCATTGTTCCAGTGAAAGAAATTTGGGCTTTTTTTATACAGACTCACACATGCACACATTATTCAGGTGCTGAAAAAGTTTTGTGAGTGTGCACTCCTTGCCTTTGTGTATTGGTACATCATGTACTTTGTGAAAATGAGTGTGTGGATGTGGTTTTTTGTGTGTCTTGTTTTGCGTACATATGCCAATAGCCATTATACCAGGTCTTTATAAAAGCTAATTGTGCCCACATGTACTTTGTTATTAACTACAGTCTTTATCTGTAGGGATGACAGAGATGTACATTGTCCAGCTTTCCCCCTATCAAAGCATTCCAACTGTTATTGCAGCACAGAGGCAGGTGAATTAGCAAACTCACTTTTAAGTTAGAACACACAATGGGTTGCAGGCTGAATTTGGGAACCACAGATGGGGAAATCAGTTATTAGTATTTTTGTTTTAAATTTTCAAAGGTTTATTTTAACCTGTTAAAACTGGCACAGCATCCTGTCGCTTTTGCAAGGTTTTATCATTGCTGTCACAAACAAAATGATAGTTCGTGGATATTACCGGAACACCTATCTTTTCCACATCAAATGGTCATTTAGGATTGATTTTTAAAAAGTAAACCCTACAGGTTTTTTTAAACTCATGGCAACAAGCACAGTTTATTCGTATGCATGTTCTAGAATAATAAAGGTAATTTTTGGTATGTCATTTTGGCGGAAATTGCACAGAAGCACTTTTAGGTCATAATAAAGGGCTCAAAATATATTTAGTGTACATTTTTGAATGTGTTGCTGAAGGATATAGGCCAAGTTATCTTCTGTTTGAATGCCACAAAAATACTAAATTGCTCTAGGTATAAAATGGTATAACACTTGAAACCTTTGGAATGCAGTTGTAACATAAAAATGTTTTATTATGATTTCTCCAGATGGAATTCTAAACATTGTGTGGTTTTGGATTCTCAAATTTGTCAAATTAATAATAATAATAAAAAATTTGACTGTTTGGCCAGAATGAGCTGTAAATGTCATACTATTTGGGGAAACTGTGATTGACTAAATTGGTACTTGAAAGGGTAATTGACAAATAAAAATAAATAAACAGCAACAATTTTAGTATGAATAAGTAGCTGTGTAATAAGTTATTAATTGCAAAAAGTTATTTACCTTTTGATTTGTTTGCACTCTTCAGAAAATGGGTTTTTGTGAGGGTGCTGCCAAATATACAGTTGGACACCTGGGTCGGGTTTCATGAAGCAGTCTAATCTTGTTTAGTCAACTAAATTCACTTAGATGACTTTTTTTTTTTTTAACATTAGTCGTTGCACAAAGTGCTTAGTCAGCTAAAGTTTTGCGTTACCCGACTGAAGTTTTTAGCCTGGTACAGAGGAGGCTAATCTTATTTTAGTCGACAAAACATCTGTGTCTTACCTCAAAAATGGTGGCTATCATGTACTACCAGTTGATGGAACACTCAAGAGCACCGCTACATCACTCATATTCCTCCAAAAGGAGTGCTTCCTCTGCCTTTGGCCATGGTTGCAGCAGACAACTATCATAATGTGTTTGTGACAGTTGTCACATTAGCCGGCAGGTATCGCTGTTACGCTGAGCAGCGTTGTGTACACAAAAAGGCTTGATGGGAAGTGTAGAAAAGGAAGAACTGCTAGGCTAAGTGCTAAGCATGTTCTGCAGTCTGTGTGTGTCCATAAATGTGAATAAAGCTAGTTAACGACACAAAGGCTGGATAGTTCAGGACAATGACCAACCCGGAAGTAAACAAAACTGTCGCGCATTGGAGGCGTTCCTTGGCAGTGGTGCTCGCAGGGCCATTATGCCTGTGAAAATCCTACACTAACGCAAGGTGGCTAATCTACAAGTTTAGCAGTCAATGTAAAGTGGCGTTTAGACAGATAATGTTGCGACTAACCTTAGTTGACTAAGTAAGTTTAGTGGACTAAAAGATTAGACTGCATTATGAAACCAGGCCCCGGTAGTGAAAACAGACTGTCGATCAATTTGTTTGCATCTTTGGAATCTCATTCCTATTCCTCAGAATAAATAAATGAAATAAAACAGAGGGTGCTGTAGCACCTTTCGCACCCCCACTTCCTGCACTTCTCTTTCATTATTTCCAACATTTCTCACAAAGCTGACAATAACTCCATTTATAGCTGAACAGAGATTAAAAACTGCTTTAAGCCGTCACTTTATGAATACACCTTTTAGCTGTGCTTCATAGCTTTGTTAAAGATTTTAATTAGAGCTTGGTGTTTTAATGGAATAAAGGTTTGCTCAGATTTTTCCCTCCCGTTCTCATTGTGTGCGTGTGAACAGGTGGGATCGTCTCTTTGTTGAGGCGCCAGCATTAGTGCACTTTAGTAAGAATGAGCATTATGAAGTTACAGGTTTGTGCTTTTGTCTCAGCTGACTGCTCATTATCTGTGCTGTCTTACTTTACTTCCCACCTCTTCTCACTTTTCCACTTCTCAGCCCCTCCTTTGCCGCATTTCTTCTCGTCTCAGGCTGCCGCAAGAAAGGTGTTTAATTATTGATTAATCTGTCGGGTGTGTGTGTGTGTTAATTAAGAAAGCCAAAAAAAAAAAAACTTCAACTTTTGTCGAGTGGTGCACACTGTGAAGTTGGACAGCAAAGTTATTTGTCTTGCCCCCCCACCTTTTTTTTTTTTTTTGGCTGATATGAAAAATGATCCAGTCTATAACTAGAAGTCGTTATCATCTGATCTGTTAGTTTTATCAGTTTTTTTTTTTTTCCTGGCAGTCATTCCTGCTTTCTCTTGCTCCCTTTTATTTTTTTTACTCTCCCTTACTGTTATACGACGGAGTTTTAGGGCCACATTGAATTTATTTTGTGTTTTTTTTTGGACTTCGACAAAGTCGTAATATTATGACAATAAAATCGTAATATTACGAGAAAAAAAGTCGAAATATTAGATTATGACTTTTTTTCTTGTAAAATTACGACTTTATTCTCGAAGTCTAAAAAAAAAATTCTATCTAGCCGTAAAACGCCATCATACTTTTTGTCCTTCTTTTCTGTGATTGTTTCCTACCTGCATTCAGTCATCTTTTCACCTCATTTCATATTTTCTGTGGCCACTTGTTATCCTTATTTTAGTTCCATGCATATTTTTTTATGATTTCATCTAGCAGTGAACTAATGTAGGTTTTTCAATGGCCGATGCCAATATTTAGGGAGCAGGGTGGCAATATCGTTTTTATTTATTTATTTTTTTTATACAGGTTGGATGAATCTAAACGTATATGTAGACTGGGGAAACCTCTTTCCTTCATCTTCCATCATCATGGCGATGCACACCCTTCTGTCTGACACCATGCAGTATTTTTTTTTTTTACCATTGGAACGTTGTTTGGATTAAATGGACGAAGTAGCTGATGCATAACCCGGCGCATCACTAGTTCAAAACTAACTTCATTTGCATTTTCTCATTAAAAGACTGCAGCAAATGTAATTCTGTAAATTGTAAACATTGTATATACCATTAAGAGCAGCAAAACTTAACTGTATTGATCTTACAGATTGTCTCTGGTAATGTAGTTTTTCAGTATTGGTGTCTGCTCATGGATTGGCAAAATTTGATGCAGAGGATGCAGTGAGGAGCTCCAATATAGCTCCTAATTATATAGCTCCAATTAAGCTTCTGATTTGGTGTGTTGTGATGTTGTGGCAGTTGTGATGGTTTTATTTATTTATTTTTACTAGTGAAATTGCAGGAACAAGTAAAAATAGCAAAATTAGTTGCAGTCATTATTATTTTGTATAATGCATTAAAATTAGTTGTGAAGTTGTGACAGTGAGACATTTGAAACTGTTTTCTTTGTTTCTGTATTGGTATCATAAGTTTGTTACTCCTTAACATTAGTATCAGTGTCGGTCACCAGTGCACATGTATGGCGTCAGATCAGTGACAAAACCCCACTTGTGTAAAAAATGCGTTCATGCGTAGATATTAACTGCACATGCACAAATAATCACTCCACGCGAGCAAAGTACAGTTGCTTAATAATTCTCAAAAATTCGCCCAAAAGAGATTATATTCTTAAAGATTTTGGAAAGGAGGAAATACAAAAAATTTGATGTAAATATGTAGCATTTCCAGTCTCACCAAAGATGAAAGAACTCCAATTGAAAATTACTAACAAGATTTATCCAAGTAAGGAATTTTTAAAACGGAGATTCCAAATGGGTGTCGATAACTGACTGGAACTGAAGACCTCCTGGACCATCTTTTCTTTTTGTGTGAAACAGTGCAAAGCTTTTATATATATATATATATATATATATATATATATATGGAAACAGTCATATTCTCTGATTGCTATGTTCTGTGTGTCGTCACCTTTTCTCTCGCTCTGACTGAAACATTCTCTCTGGTTGCAGCCAGGAAAAACATGCAGCTAAGTACCTGTGATGAACCTAAACTCCACACGGTGCTCTGGCAGTGACGACTTAAACAGAACCGGACTCTATATGCCGTTCATTCCGTTCCACACCATCTGCATACATTTTTTTTTTTTTTGTAATCAGGCTTCTAAGCATGCTAATCCGCCGCAATTTTATTTTTAGTAAATTAGCATTAGTGACTACTTTGATGCTCTCATTACTGTTTCCACTTCTCCATATTTTTTTTCCGAGCTAAGGTAGCAGTTTTTTATCCAGTGGCATCAATGCAACAGTTCTAAAGGGGTGATTTTGTTCGACAAAAGCAGCGTTGGTCCAGTTGATGTCAGCATTGGACTGACCCGGCTGGCCCTTGTGACATTGATGTCTCTGTCTGAGTGAGCGTTCACGGAGACAAATGGGCACCTCAGCTGTAACTCTACACTGTGTGTGTGTGTGTGTGTGTGACCATAGAGAGCGCACAATGTTCTCACATTTATTGCATCATTGTGACATATAATCCAACTTGTGTTTCTGCCTTCCCTTTTCCACTGTCCTCTCGCTAACTCAGCTGTAGTGTGAGCACTTGAATGGACTTAATGTGGCAGTATTTTTACATTTTATAACAGCTTAGCATGACTGCTAGGCCTGAAGTATTTCAATGAATGCTCAATAAAAGTGGTCTTTCATCCATGGTACAATTACTGTATGCACTGCAACAGTACATGGATGATATACACTGAAGCACCAGAAGAGGTGGTGGTTTTGGTTTGACCTTGGCTGGGCTCTGTTCAAATATTCCGTGGTGATATAATGCTACTTGGCTCAGTGTGACCTGGTGGTTGTGGTGGCGTAGCAGCTTGGTGTCCAGCTTCCTTACCAAGCAGAAAACAATCCGAGGTATCAGAGTTGACCAGCCTGGACTTATGTGGAAATGCACCGGGGTTCTGACTCCAAAAAACAATTTTGGCCAATGGTGAGGGCTGTACTGTTCCGAATGAAGTCAGGCGTCAGGTGCTTGGGAAAATAAGCTGAGGTTGACTGTTACTCAACCCGTTATGGTAAATTACGACATAACATGATAATAAACAAATCAATAGTAATAGTGTGATATTTAATTTATGATGACATTTTAAAGAGTGTAAAATAAAGTGCAACCCTGACGATATCAAAGTCTTCATGGTCCTGATGCTTCTGCTCTTACTGTGGGGTGGTGAAACTAATACCCCAGTTCGACAGAGTGCCATTCGGGGTGCGTTTTGAAACATCATAGTAACTTCTTGATCCATCCTTTGTCAATCTTGAACAAACTTGGTATACGCAGTAGTTACGGCCATAATCGGCAGCAGTTCTGAAATCGAGGTGAAATTTTCGAGCTGTTCAAAAATTTCATCCCGATTTGCCAAATCTTCATCATTACTTGGCCACTTCCGGGTGCTCCTAGTTTTAACAGCTTCAATCGTTCAAACGTCATTAAACAGGGTAGCCCTAGTGAGTACAGCTTGATGCTTGTTTGATTGTGTTCCATCGGGGTAAAAATTTGTAGCAAAAGCAGCGTTTGTTGCGGTTCTGGCTGAAAACGCAGCCAGGCAGAGCTTTGCTTTTGTTTTCAAATGAGTTGCCAGGTATGTGCTTTATAAGCCAGACAGTTTACAGATCTGCACTTTATAAGCCAACCTGATAGGAGGCATGTCGGAGTAAGCCGTTTCATCCCGTTTTTGCACTTTTTCTGGATCATGGGAGATCGTAATAGAACCCCTGTGGAATAGTGGCATTACATGCTAATCAGTGACCAAAAAAACAACCAGGTCTCTCCAGAAAATCGTAGGGTGCTGTTGGAAGGACTGTGTCAAATAAGCGGTTATTAGTATATTACTTACGTTGTGAGGGATCATAACCTGTGGAAGTACAGCCATGTGATGCGCTTTCTTGAGTATGATGCAGAGCACAGGTGTCTCAATGCTGAGGACCCCAGAAACTGGACGATGAACACCCGCCTTTCACCTGGCTTTGACATGGAGATGGCTACTTCCTGGATGTGAGGAAGGACCTGCGGTTGTCACTGAGGCCTTGGAGCAATTGCCATGTCGCGGTGACACATGCCACTGTTGAGTGCACCCAGACCTGACCTTCACATGTCTGCTTCAAATTACACGTCTCTGCCTGTGTGTGTGTGTGTGTGTGTGTGTGTGTGTGTGTGTGTGTGTGTGTGTGTGTGTGTGTGTGTGTGAGAGAGACGAACACCAAGAGGCACTCAAAAAGTACCAGAAAACTAGGCTAATGTCTTGTAACAACAGCGTGTGCTTTGGCAGTAATGGACTCTCATCTGGAACAAATTATCCACAAAACCTGCATGTAACAAAACCGCAGTCACTCAGTGGACTGACACAAACACATGTTGTACTCTCTCTCACACACACACGTGTGGTATCTGGATGTTTCTGGAGCTTGTCCAGCTGTCTGCCATAGATTACCTCAGGTTCTAGCACATGCCTGTATCGGTAGCCTGTATCTGTTTCTTCTCTGGTTACCCTGTCAGCGCCGGAGCCTAAATCCGTTCTCTTCCCTCAACTAACCAGCTGCTGAGGAAATATAGGCCACTGTCAAGGGAGGAAAAGGACAAGAGACATGAATGGGCAAAGGGAGGTGGAAACGGGGTTGTTGGTTTACAACTTGATGTATTGTTTTTTTCTGGTATCTTTGTTTTCATCTTCATCTCCCCATTTCTCACCCACATCTGTCTCATGTCTCTTCACTTTGTCACCTTCTCTATTGATATGAGCTAATACCATATTGTTTGAGTCTTTTGTATTTGTGTAATATTTATGCACATATGGGTTGTACACTGTGTGCATATATCTTCAAACATTTTTGTATGTGTGTGTGGATGACGTCTGTTTCACTAATACCCTGACAACTCTTATGGTTTGTAAAGAACTTAAAAACAAGTATGCATTCATGCAATCACATGCATCGTTTTTAACGCGTGTAAGGTAGTATTCTCAAATGCAGTACAGACTAGCAATGCCACAATACCAGAAATTTAGTAGTCTGTACTAATACCAGTGAACTCATGCTCCGTGCTCCACCTCTTTACCCATTTATGGGTTGGCTGAGGCTTAGGCTGGTTTCAGCTTGAAACCAGCTCTTCAGAAAACGTATAGGTGATGTTACAGAGGGTGTGCCCGGCATATATATAGTCTGGGCATAATGCTATGATTTTTGATTGCGTACCAGCGTTCTGTAGTTTGAATACCTTGAGCAGAACATAAGCTGACGCGTTCAGTTCTTCTTAAAGTCTTGCTGAGTAAAGGTAAAGCCCACCTGGACCTTCCGGCCACCCACTTTAGACATTTCAACAGTGGCTTTGGTTCTAAGTCCAATTATTAAACCTTTATTTAACCAGATAAAAGCTCATTGAGATAGAGACCTCCTTTGCAAGGGTGACTTGGCCAAGAAAGGCAGCAGCACACGTTGTAATAGACAAGATAGACAGCAACAACAACAACAACCATTAAAATATATAAAATACAAACAGTTAACAAATAAGATGCAAAAGTTACAGTAACAATGTACATAAAAAAATGACAGTTTGCAGTTTAAAATGCAGGCACTGTTCAAAAGATTTTAATAAAGCTTTCAGAGAAATCAGCTCTGACAGTTTGGCAGAAAAACTGAAAGCTTTCTTTCCCATTTTAGTTAGAACACAAGGTATAAAAAAATACAAAATATCATTTGAGCGTAAAGCATAACAGCTTTCAGTTCTTCAAAGAAAAATGGATAAATAAGTGGGAACCAAGCCAATAAGAGCCTTGTAAACCAGTTATCCAGTGTGTACGTATATCGCCTTACATTAAAGGAAGGCATGTCGGCATTAGCATACAACTCACAGTGGTGGGTGAGGCGGCTACTACCAGTGATTAAATCACCGAGCACAATGGTACACCAGAGTCGAGGACTGTAGACATCTGGTTCAAGCACACATACTGTACACAACATCACCATAATCTGGTACAGACAAAAAAGTAGCAGTTATCAGAAGCTTCAGAGTTCCGAGAAAGAAACATGACTTATTTCTATAAAAGAAACTGAGCTTCATCCTTAATTCAGAGATCAAATATTTAAGCTGAACTTTAAAAGAAAGCTCTGTATCAGTAATTAATCCCAAATATTTGTAGCTGGTGACTAGCTCAAGAGTTTTACCTCAGGCCGTTTTGATTAATGGTATGTTCTCCGAGGACATGGTCACACGCACATAATGCGCTATCCAAACACACCCGTTCTGCCATGTGGGCTTTCCCTTTCACACAGATGTCATGTTAGCTGTGATAGTTCCACTGCTGATTTAAAGGAAGAACCACAGAGTCCCCACATTCATATGTTTCATACTGAACATCAAGGGAAATGTGTGCCTGCTGCGGATGAGCGGACATGCTCCGAAAGTAAACAAAAGGCTCAGAATGTCCCTGGATACTTCAGTAAGCATGTGAACATCTATGTTCTTCCTAAGAACGCAACACTTAGAAACAAGTGGATTAAAAATATTGGAAGGACTGGAAATAAAAGAAAATTTAGTAAGTTCAAGCCGACACCGACTCTGCAGCAGCCATAGTAGTTACATGATAGACACCCCAACGGTTTTTCCACTCAAACCACTTCCATCAAACCCACCAATATGGTAGTTTGGTCTACAGATTGCAGCAAATTTGCAGCCATTTGACACGTATCTTAGTAAATGCCTCCTGAACCCCCCCCCCCCCCTCCGAGCAGCTTTCTCCTGCTACATTTTAGTATGGAAACACCCCACTCCCTTCCCCCAGCTCCAGAAGGTTCGGAGTCCCATCCACCGAGAAATACATGTACATGTGTATGTATATGTATGTGTGTGTATGTGTGTGTATGTATGTGTGTGTATGTATATATATATGTATGTATGTGTGTGTATGTATGTGTGTGTGTGTATATATATATATATATATATATATATATAGAATGATTCGGTTTGCTTTGGATTTCTTCCACGTCCCAGGGAAGTTGCAGCAGGCAGTTGAGAAGTACTTTGGGAAATATAAGTTCCGGTTTACGACGGAGGAGTTCACGACTAAATTCATGCGACTGGAGAAAGGTATCGCAATGGGATGTGCAATATCACCTGTCTTGTTCATCTTGGTGATGGAAGTGATTATATGAAGCTGTGGTGGTGATGAGTACCAGCTAAAGGCCTTTATGGACGACCTGACAATTCTGGAAGCGGAGGAATGGAGAGCTAAGAAGTTGGTGGAGCGGCTACAAGAGTTAGTGACATGGTCAGGCATGGTGTTTAAAGCTAAGAAGAGCATGTATCTTACGCTACGGGCTGGGAAAGTTGTTGACGAAGTTTTCATGGTTGAAGGTGAACGAATTCCGTCAGTGAAAGAAAAGGGCGTGAAGAGCCTAGGTCGTTGGTACTCCTTTCCAATCAGAGACCGACATCGAGGGGTTGAAGTCCAGCAGCAAGCTGAAGATGGATTGAAAGCAATTGCAAAGACGAAGCTACCTGGGAAGTTTAAGGTCTGCATGGTTCAGTTTGGGTTACTACCAAGGCTGATGTGGCCATTGACAGTCTATGAAGTGGCGCTGACAAGAGTTGAGAGCATTGAAGGGAAGATTAGTAAGATGGTACGAAAGTGGCTAGGAGTTCCTAAGATGCTGACAAATGTAGCACTCTACAGTCGGTCAACAAAGCTCCAGTTTCCTTTATCATCAGTGGTGGAAGAATATAAGGTTGCGAAGGTTAGACTACAGTCAATGTTAAATGATTCCAATGACCAAGTGATAAGTAATAATCCACCGGCCCTGCAAGTTGGACGGAAGTGGAATGTTGGTGGTATGGTGAAAGAAGTTGAGGCCGTAGCACGTCAACGTGAAATTGTTGGAGTGGTGCGTGAAAAGGGAGCTTGCCTTGGCGTAAGAAGAAGGCAACGATTTTGGTCAAAGGTTGGAGCTGGGGAACGAAGAAAGAGCAGAGAGCAGGAGACTCGTCGGTTGGTAGAGGCTGAAAGGGTGTCGAGAGCAGCACAGCAGGGCCAGCAAGGTCGATGGATGACGTGGGATGTAGAGGAGAGGAAGGTGACTTGGAAGGACATTTGGGGAAGAAGTTTTGGGAGTCTGAAGCGGCTACTCCAGATGACGTACGATGTGAATCCCGGTTCACACTGTTCAGGGCAGATGGCAGACAGCGTGTGTGGCGTTGTGTGGGTGAGCGGTTTTCTGATGTCAATGTTGTGGATCGAGTGGCCCATGGTGGCGGTGGGGTTATGGTATGGGCAGACGTCTGTTATGGACAAAGAACACAGGTGTATTTTATTGATGGCATTTTGAATGCACAGAGATACCGTGACGAGATCCTGAGGCCCATTGTTGTGCCATACATCCAAGAACATCACCTCATGTTGCAGCAGGATAATGCACGGCCCATGTTGCAAGGATCTGTACACAATTCTTGGAAGCTGAAAATGTCCCAGTTCTTGCATGGCCGGCATACTCACCGGACATGTCACCCATTGAGCATGTTTGGGATGCTCTGGACCGGCGTATACGACAGCGTGTACCAGTTCCTGCCAATATCCAGCAACTTCGCACAGCCATTGAAGAGGAGTGGACCAACATTCCACAGGCCACAATTGACAACCTGATCAACTCTATGCGAAGGAGATGTGTTGCACTGCATGAGACAATTGGTGGTCACACCAGATACTGACTGGTATCCCCCCCAATAAAACAAAACTGCACCTTTCAGAGTGGCCTTTTATTGTGGACAGTCTAAGGCACACCTGTGCACTAATCATGGTGTCTAAGCTTGTCTCTTAGTCTTGTCCATCCAAATTGGAAGTCCCAAAAACCAGTTTTATTTGTTAATATCTATCGTCCACCTGGTCGTTACTGTGAGTTTCTCTGTGAATTTTCAGACCTTTTGTCTGACTTAGTGCTTAGCTCAGATAAGATAATTATAGTGGGCGATTTTAACATCCACACAGATGCTGAGAATGACAGCCTCAACACTGCATTTAATCTATTATTAGACTCTATCGGCTTTGCTCAAAAGTAAATGAGTCCACCCACCACTTTAATCATATTTTAGATCTTGTTCTGACTTATGGTATGGAAATAGAAGACTTAACAGTATTCCCTGAAAACTCCCTTCTGTCTGATCATTTTTTAATATCATTTACATTTACCCTGATAGACTACCCTGCAGTGGGGAATAAGTTTCATTACACTAGAAGTCTTTCAGAAAGCGCTGTAACTAGGTTTAAGGATATGATTCCTTCTTTATGTTCTCTAATGTCATATACCAACACAGAGCAGAGTAGCTACCTAAACTCTGTAAGGGAGTTAGAGTATCTCGTCAATAGTTTTACATCCTCATTGAAGACAACTTTGGATGCTGTAGCTCCTCTGAAAAAGAGAGCTTTAAATCAGAAGTGTCTGACTCCGTGGTATAACTCACAAACTCGTAGCTTAAAGCAGATAACCCGTAAGTTGGAGAGGAAATGGCGTCTCACTAATTTAGAAGATCTTCACTTAGCCTGGAAAAAGAGTTTGTTGCTCTATAAAAAAGCCCTCCGTAAAGCTAGGACATCTTTCTACTCATCACTAATTGAAGAAAATAAGAACAACCCCAGGTTTCTTTTCAGCACTGTAGCCAGGCTGACAAAGAGTCAGAGCTCTATTGAGCTGAGTGTTCCATTAACTTTAACTAGTAATGACTTCATGACTTTCTTTGCTAACAAAATTTTGACTATTAGAGAAAAAATTACTCATAACCATCCCAAAGATGTATCGTTATCTTTGGCTGCTTTCAGTGATGCCGGTATTTGGTTAGACTCTTTCTCTCCGATTGTTCTGTCTGAGTTATTTTCATTAGTTACTTCATCCAAACCATCAACATGCTTATTAGACCCCATTCCTGCCAGGCTGCTCAAGGAAGTCCTACCATTATTTAATGCTTCAATCTTAAATATGATCAATCTATCTTTGTTAGTTGGTTATGTACCACAGGCCTTTAAGGTGGCAGTAATTAAACCATTACTTAAAAGCCATCACTTGACCCAGCTATCTTAGCTAATTATAGGCCAATCTCCAACCTTCCTTTTCTCTCAAAGATTCTTGAGAGGGTAGTTGTAAAACAGCTAACTGATCACCTGCAGAGGAATGGTCTATTTCAAGAGTTTCAGTCAGGTTTTAGAATTCATCATAGTACAGAAACAGCATTAGTGAAGGTTACAAATGATCTTCTTATGGCTTCGGACAGTGGACTTATCTCTGTGCTTGTTCTGTTGGACCTCAGTGCTGCTTTTGATACTGTTGACCATAAAATTTTATTACAGAGATTAGAGCATGTCATAGGTATTAAAGGCACTGCGCTGCGGTGGTTTGAATCATATTTGTCTAATAGATTACAGTTTGTTCATGTAAATGGGGAATCTTCTTAACAGACTAAAGTTAATTATGGAGTTCCACAAGGTTCTGTGCTAGGACCAATTTTATTCACTTTATACATGCTTCCCTTAGGCAGTATTATTAGACGGTATTGCTTAAATTTTCATTGTTACGCAGATGATACCCAGCTTTATCTATCCATGAAGCCAGAGGATACACACCAGTTAGCTAAACTGCAGGATTGTCTTACAAACATAAAGACATGGATGACCTCTAATTTCCTGCTTTTAAACTCAGATAAAACTGAAGTTATTGTACTTGGCCCCACAAATCTTAGAAGCATGGTGTCTAACCAGATCGTTACTCTGGATGGCATTTCCCTGATCTCTAGTAATACTGTGAGAAATCTTGGAGTCATTTTTGATCAAGATATGTCATTCAAAGCGCATATTAAACAAATATGTAGGACTGCCTTTTTGCATTTACGCAATATCTCTAAAATCAGAAAGGTCTTGTCTCAGAGTGATGCTGAAAAAACTAATTCATGCACTTATTTCCTCTAGGCTGGACTATTGTAATTCATTATTATCAGGTTGTCCTAAAAGTTCCCTAAAAAGCCTTCAGTTGGTTCAGAATGCTGCAGCTAGAGTACTGACGGGGACTAGCAGGAGAGAGCATATCTCACCCGTGTTGGCCTCTCTTCATTGGCTTCCTGTTAATTCTAGAATAGAATTTAAAATTCTTCTTCTTACTTATAAGGTTTTGAATAATCAGGTCCCATCTTATCTTAGGGACCTCGTAGTACCATATTACCCCATTAGAGCACTTCGCTCTCAGACTGCGGGCTTACTTGTAGTTCCTAGGGTTTGTAAGAGTAGAATGGGAGGCAGAGCCTTCAGCTTTCAGGCTCCTCTCCTGTGGAACCAGCTCCCAATTCAGATCAGGGAGACAGATACCCTCTCTACTTTTAAGATTAGGCTTAAAACTTTCCTTTTCGCTAAGGCTTATAGTTAGGGCTGGATCGGGTGACCCTGGACCATCCCTTGGTTATGCTGCTTTAGACGTAGACTGTGGGGGGGTTCCCATGATGCACTGTTTCTTTCTCTTTTTGCTCCGTATGCATCACTCTGCATTTAATCATTAGTGATCGATCTCTGCCCCCCTTCACGGCATGTCTTTTTCCTGGTTCTTTCCCTCAGCCCCAACCAGTCTCAGCAGAAGACTGCCCCTCCCTGAGCCTGGTTCTGCTGGAGGTTTCTTCTTCCTGTTAAAAGGGAGTTTTTCCTTCCCACTGTGGCCAAGTGCTTGCTCATAGGGGGTCGTTTTGACCGTTGGGGTTTTTCATAATTATTGTATGGCCTTGCCTTACAATATGGAGCGCCTTGGGACAACTGTTTGTTGTGATTTGGCGCTATATAAGAAAAAAAGTTGATTGATTGATTGATTATCTCAGCAAAGGAGAAGTGCTCACTATCACAGATTTAGACTGGTTTGTGAACAATATTTGAGGGAAATGGTGATATTGTGTATGTGGAAAAAGTTTTAGATCTTTGAGTTCATCTCATACAAAATGGGAGCAAAACCAAAAGTGTTGCGTTTATATTTTTGTTGAGTGTATATGTATATATGTGTATGTATATGTGGGTATATATATGTGTGTATATGTGTGTGTGTGTATGTATATGTGTGTATATGTGTGTGTGTGTGTATGTATGTGTGTGTGTGTATGTATGTGTGTGTGTGTGTGTGTGTGTATGTATATGTGTGTATATGTGTGTGTATGTATATGTGTGTATATCAATCAATCAATTTTTTTTATATAGCGCCAAATCACAACAAACAGTTGCCCCAAGGCGCTTTATATTGTAAGGCAAGGCCATACAATAATTATGTAAAACCCCAACGGTCAAAACGACCCCCTGTGAGCAAGCACTTGGCTACAGTGGGAAGGAAAAACTCCCTTTAACAGGAAGAAACCTCCAGCAGAACCAGGCTCACGGAGGGGCAGTCTTCTGCTGGGACTGGTTGGGGCTGAGGGAGAGAACCAGGAAAAAGACATGCTGTGGAGGGGAGCAGAGATCGATCACTAATGATTAAATGCAGAGTGGTGCATACAGAGCAAAAAGAGAAAGAAACAGTGCATCATGGGAACCCCCCAGCAGTCTACGTCTATAGCAGCATAACTAAGGGATGGTTCAGGGTCACCTGATCCAGCCCTAACTATAAGCTTTAGCAAAAGGAAAGTTTTAAGCCTAATCTTAAAAGTAGAGAGGGTGTCTGTCTCCCTGATCTGAATTGGGAGCTGGTTCCACAGGAGAGGAGCCTGAAAGCTGAAGGCTCTGCCTCCCATTCTACTCTTACAAACCCTAGGAACTACAAGTAAGCCTGCAGTCTGAGAGCGAAGCGCTCTATTGGGGTGATATGGTACTACGAGGTCCCTAAGATAAGATGGGACCTGATTATTCAAAACCTTATAAGTAAGAAGAAGAATTTTAAATTCTATTCTAGAATTAACAGGAAGCCAATGAAGAGAGGCCAATATAGGTGAGATATGCTCTCTCCTTCTAGTCCCCGTCAGTACTCTAGCTGCAGCATTTTGAATTAACTGAAGGCTTTTTAGGGAACTTTTAGGACAACCTGATAATAATGAATTACAATAGTCCAGCCTAGAGGAAATAAATGCATGAATTAGTTTTTCAGCATCACTCTGAGACAAGACCTTTCTGATTTTAGAGATATTGCGTAAATGCAAAAAAGCAGTCCTACATATTTGTTTAATATGCGCTTTGAATGACATATCCTGATCAAAAATGACTCCAAGATTTCTCACAGTATTACTAGAGGTCAGGGTAATGCCATCCAGAGTAAGGATCTGGTTAGACACCATGTTTCTAAGATTTGTGGGGCCAAGTACAATAACTTCAGTTTTATCTGAGTTTAAAAGCAGGAAATTAGAGGTCATCCATGTCTTTATGTCTGTAAGACATCCTGCAGTTTAGCTAATTGGTGTGTGTCCTCTGGCTTCATGGATAGATAAAGCTGGGTATCATCTGCGTAACAATGAAAATTTAAGCAATACCGTCTAATAATACTGCCTAAGGGAAGCATATATAAAGTGAATAAAATTGGTCCTAGCACAGAACCTTGTGGAACTCCATAATTAACTTTAGTCTGTGAAGAAGATTCCCCATTTACATGAACAAATTGTAATCTATTAGACAAATATGATTCAAACCACCGCAGCGCAGTGCCTTTAATACCTATGGCATGCTCTAATCTCTGTAATAAAATTTTATGGTCAACAGTATCAAAAGCAGCACTGAGGTCTAACAGAACAAGCACAGAGATGAGTCCACTGTCCAAGGCCATAAGAAGATCATTTGTAACCTTCACTAATGCTGTTTCTGTACTATGATGAATTCTAAAACCTGACTGAAACTCTTCATATAGACCATTCCTCTGCAGATGATCAGTTAGCTGTTTTACAACTACCCTTTCAAGAATTTTTGAGAGAAAAGGAAGGTTGGAGATTGGCCTATAATTAGCTAAGATAGCTGGGTCAAGTGATGGCTTTTTAAGTAATGGTTTAATTACTGCCACCTTAAAAGCCTGTGGTACATAGCCAACTAACAAAGATAGATTGATCATATTTAAGATCGAAGCATTAAATAATGGTAGGGCTTCCTTGAGACGCCTGGTAGGAATGGGGTCTAATAAACATGTTGATGGTTTGGATGAAGTAACTAATGAAAATAACTCAGACAGAACAATCGGAGAGAAAGAGTCTAACCAAATACCGGCATCACTGAAAGCAGCCAAAGATAACGATACGTCTTTGGGATGGTTATGAGTAATTTTTTCTCTAATAGTTAAAATTTTGTTAGCAAAGAAAGTCATGAAGTCATTACTAGTTAAAGTTAATGGAATACTCAGCTCAATAGAGCTCTGACTCTTTGTCAGCCTGGCTACAGTGCTGAAAAGAAACCTGGGGTTGTTCTTAGTTTCTTCAATTAGTGATGAGTAGAAAGATGTCCTAGCTTTACGGAGGGCTTTTTTATAGAGCAACAGACTCTTTTTCCAGGCTAAGTGAAGATCTTCTAAATTAGTGAGACGCCATTTCCTCTCCAACTTACTGGGTTATCTGCTTTAAGCTACGAGTTTGTGAGTTATACCACGGAGTCAGACACTTCTGATTTAAAGCTCTCTTTTTCAGAGGAGCTACAGCATCCAAAGTTGTCTTCAATGAGGATGTAAAACTATTGACGAGATACTCTATCTCCCTTACAGAGTTTAGGTAGCTACTCTGCACTGTGTTGTTATATGGCATTAGAGAACATAAAGAAGGAATCATATCCTTAAACCTAGTTACAGCGCTTTCTGAAAGACTTCTAGTGTAATGAAACTTATTCCCTACTGCTGGGTAGTCCATCAGAGTAAATGTAAATGTTGTTAAGAAATGATCAGACAGAAGGGAGTTTTCAGGGAATACTGTTAAGTCTTCTATTTCCATACCATAAGTCAGAACAAGATCTAAGATATGATTAAAGTGGTGGGTGGACTCATTTACTTTTTGAGCAAAGCCAATAGAGTCTAATAATAGATTAAATGCAGTGTTGAGGCTGTCATTCTCAGCATCTGTGTGGATGTTAAAATCGCCCACTATAATTATCTTATCTGAGCTAAGCACTAAGTCAGACAAAAGGTCTGAAAATTCACAGAGAAACTCACAGTAACGACCAGGTGGACGATAGATAATAACAAGTAAAACTGGTTTTTGGGACTTCCAATTTGGATGGACAAGACTAAGAGACAAGCTTTCAAATGAATTAAAGCTCTGTCTGGGTTTTTGATTAATTAATAAGCTGGAATGGAAGATTGCTGCTAATCCTCCGCCCCGGCCCGTGCTACGAGCATTCTGACAGTTAGTGTGACTCGGGGGTGTTG